>NC_045437.1:165114898-165218939 GCF_002776525.5 Piliocolobus tephrosceles
AGAAAGAAAGAAAGAAAGAAAGAAAGAAAGAAAGAAAGAAAGAAAGAAAGAAAGAAAGAAAGAAAGAAAGAAAGAAAGAAGAGAGAGAAAGAAAGAAAGGAAGGAAGGATATAGTTCTAATGATGAAAAATTTTATTTACTTTTGTATCTCCTCAAGTTAAATTTTAAAAATAACTACTGTAGCAAAGCATTCAACTTCACTATTATTTTATCAAATGCTAGACCAACTTATCTAGATTGTATATTTGCTATTATATCTTTATCTCAACATCTCCTAAAGCTATCAGTGTCTAATACATCATTTTCTAACATGCTCTTAGCCTCATCTGTATACAATTGTTTTTATCCCTCTATCAATTCATACTGTTTTGAAATACAATTTGGGGGTATAATATTAGCAATTTATTATGTCTGTTTGTATAATCCACAGCCGTCAAGATGGAGTATCATCCAACTACATGTTTATTTGATAGTTTCACTAGACAACATAAAAAATGAAAATGCATTGCATTTGTGGATGGCATTTTGTCTTAAAAGCACATTCACACATTAACTCGTATGACCCTCACAGCAAATGAATGAGATAAGTAGGGCAAGCCTTATTGTCCCAATTTATAACAAGAAAAACTAGGGCACAGCAGAAAACTGAAGTGGCTTGCCCTAGGCACCACCGTTGATTAGTGACAACTAGGACAAGAACCCAGGATTCTAACTCTAAATCCAGGGTTATTTCCATGGTTCCTGTCCCCATTCTCAGCCAGCTCACTCACTCCACTAGGTGCCCATCACCAAATTCTTCACTGCTATAAGAGATCTCTTACCCATTGACCACATTGCTTTGTTTGGGCAAAATAGTCAAATAATTTGTTATATAAAAATAAAAACAGAAAAGTATATCCATGTGCTTATATTCTTATGAAAAGTTATACAGATAGGTGTTTGCAGTTCACAGTTTTAGATGTATTGCTGAAGATAAAAATCCTGACCAGTGTGATGACTCATACCTGTAATCCCAGGACTTTGGGAGACTGAGGCGGGTAGATTGCTTGAGCTCAGGAGTTTGAGACCAGCCTGGGCAACATGGCAAAAACCCGTCTCTACTAAAAATACAAAAAAAATTTAGCCAGGTGTGGTGGCACATGCCCGTGGTCCCAACTACTCGGGAGGTTGAGGTGGAAGGATCACTTGAACCTGGGAGGTGAAGGTTGCATTGAGCCTAGATCACATCACTGCAGTCTAGCCTGGGTGACAGAGTGAGACTCTGTCTCAAAAAAATAAAAAAAAGAAAAAAGAAAAAAAAAATTCTAGTTATGTTTGGCTTTAGTGCCCTACTGTCTTCGCCAACATGGGCCCTGGTGAGGAAACCATCTGATAATCAGTTAAAAATAACAAGACTCTAGTTTAAAAATATATATATATATATATATATATATTTGAACTGTAATGTTCCTGCTATTTACAACTCTGAATAAACTATTAGGTTGATGTTTACTCTTGCTGACTTACACTCACTTTCCCAATTTTATTACTGTAACATCATGGGTATTGACATTAATCTCTTTCAATGTCAGGCCGGGTGCAGTGGCTCACCCCTGTAATCCCAGCACTTGGGGAGGCTGAGGCGGGCGGATCACCTGAGGTCGGGAGTTCGATACCAGCCTGACCACATGGAAAAACTCCATCTCCATTAAAAATACAAAAAATTTTCCAGACATGGTGGCACATGCCTGTAATCCCAGCTACTTGGGAGACTGAAGCAGGAGAATCGCTTGAACCCGGGGTGCAGAGGTTACAGTGAGCTGAGATCGTGCCATTGCACTCCAGTCTGGGCAACAAGAGTGAAACTCCATCTCAAAATAAATAAATAAATAAATATACATATCTTTCAATGTCAAAGAGCCTAGAAATTTTAAATGTTTGCCCTTTCTTCAGTCTTCTATCACTGACCTCTTTCACACTAGTATCCATGAACCCATGTGTCTTAGTGGTTGTCCTTCCATTTATTTTGATTTGCAAATTTTGTAAAATAGATTTCATTTGTATGTTGCTCAGTCTACTACATTTCTAGTCACAGCTAAGCCCTTTGCAAGAAACATAAAAGAAGTTGAAAATACAATACTATCTGTCTGCTTGGAGTCTTGAAAAACAAGATACATTTCAGAAAGCACTTTTTATGCACCACATGTTTGTGTCTCCCCCAAATTCATATGTTGATGCCCTAACTTCCAACGTGGCTGTATTTAGAGATGAAGTCTCTAAGGAAGTAATTGAGGGTGAATGAGATCATATGCATAGGGCCTTGATCCAATAGCACTGGTGTTTATAAGAAGAGACACCAGAGAGCCCTCTACCTCTCTCTCTTTTTACCACATAAAGACACAGGGAGAAGGGAGCCATTTGCAAGCCAGGAAGAAAATGCTCACCAGTAACCAACCATACCAGATATTGATCTGAGACTTTTAGCCTCCAGAACTGTGAAAAAAATAAATTTCTGTTGCTTAAGTCTCCCAATGTATCTTGTTTGTTATGCTAGACCAAGCTAAGTTTTATAGCTTAGAGAAAAAAAAATATGACAACCTATGGAGAACTAAGTAGATCATGTAGTGTACAGTGCAAAAACAACAACAACAACAAATAAGAGAAGTAAAAAATGATTTGGGGTAGTATTCCTCAACATAAAAACTATGGTGGGCTTGATTTACTTTTTAGCCTTGAAAGAACTGTATGATTTACATTGCAAAAACCAGTGAAATGAATGTTGAATTACAGGTATAGTCACATGATCTTGGTTTCAGGAAGATAACATGGAGTCATGAAGAAAAAAGGAGGAGGCCTTGGGCTCATACAGACTTGAGTTCAAATTCAAGCTTGTTGTCTTTCTAGTCACAATAATAGTATTACCATTACGGGCCAGGCACAGTAGCTCATGCCTGTAATCCCAGCACTTTGGGAGGCCGAGGGCGAGTGGATCCCTTGAGCCCAGGAGTTTGAGACCAGCCTTGGCAACATGATGAAACCTCGTCTCTATCAAAAATACAAAAAGTAGCCAGTTTTATAACCTGGTCTCAAAATAAATAATAAATAAATACATTTTTAAAATAATAGTGTTACTATTACATTGCAAAAACCACAATTACTTTTGCACCAACCTGATATCTATCATTAGAAAGCCTGTTTTGTGCCAGGTACAATTTTACAAGCATGATTTCATTGAATCTTTCAAACAACCTTGTTACTCAGTCCCTGATACACAGTAGGAACTCAATAAATGTTTGCAAATGATTTAGTACTAGAGTATGGTTCTCATTTTTTTCTATGAGGAACACAAAGCTCAGAGAAGTTATATGACTGGCACAAGGCCACACAGCTAACAAAGAACAGAGTTAAGATTTGAACAAAATCTGTCTAATTTAAAAACAAGGATAACACTTTTCTTGGTTGGTGTATTGGTTAAGCAAAATACTCTGGCTAAAGATTTAGTGCAATACCTGGCACACAGAGTGCTTAAATAAATATTAGAAGAAAACATCTCACATCAGGTAAACTGATATGAGATGAATAAGGAACAAAAAGGAAAGCAGTAGCACAACTATTTTTAGATTTTCAACAGTTTAAGGCAATGGGTTTAAAGTTGATAGAACCTCAAATGACCCATGGAAAACAAATATTTAATATGATGTTTGCTTTCATGTTCAGCCATGGCCACTGTTACTTAGTTTTTTCTGCCTAATAATTTTAATCCTAAGCATAAGAAAGACAACTAAATGACTTTTCCTGGAATAGTCTTCATTTTTCATACTGAATAGTTTAATAATATTTTCTGTTATGGTATAAGATGTTATTTGATACCCCTGATATATATAACACCTTAATAACTATTTGAGATGTTGAATCAAACCATATGTTTTTTCGAAACAACCTAAATTTTCATCACTTGGAGAACTGATATAGTAAATTACAGTATTTCCATCCCAATGATATCATGCAGTCATAAAAAGAATGAGCTCATTTATATGTACTGATCTGGGAAGATGTTTATCATATATTCTTAAGTGAAAAAGTAATTGCAGAAAAAGCTGTAATAGTGAAATTCTAGTTTTTGCAAGAAAAAACTGCATATCATGTATAAACTTATAAATGCATGGAAACAAAATATGCAAGGGAATACAGTAAATCACAGAGAAACATTTCTACTGGAGAAGAGAGTATGGTTAGAAGGAGATTTGGAAGAAACTTACTCTTTTTTGCTTTATATACACCTGAATATTGCATTTATTAGTGGTAGTAGTTTTACTTTATGAGACAAACGTAATTATTTTTACTTATTTCTTCAATTTAAAACCCAATAGGGATTACATCAAGATAATGACCTCAGCATGCCTATACAACTTTTTTAACACCCCAAACTCCACTGAAATGACAGAAAATAACCTTTAAGAGTGCTACAAAGCAACATGGGTTACCATAAGAGCACCACATTGGCTGGGCACTGTGGCTCATGCCTGTAATCCCAGCACTTTGGGAGACCGAGGCGGGCGGATCACCTGAGGTCGGGAGTTCAAGATCAGCCTTGCTAACATGGTGAAACCCTGTCTCTATTAAATACACAAAATTAGCTGGGCATGGTGGCGCAAGCCTGTAATCCCAGCTACTCGGGAGGCTGAGGCAGAAGAATCGCTTGAACCCAGGAGGCAGAGGTTGCGGTGAGCTGGGATCATGCCACTGCACTCCAGCCTGGGCAACAGAGTGAGACTCCATCTCCAAAAAAATAATAATAATAATAATAATAATTGCTACAAAGCAACATGGGTTACCATAAGAACGACATATTATCTTGAGAAATTCCTGAAAGAGAAAAAGCAGTAGAGAAAAACATGAACGGAAGAAAGCTATCACAAACGTGATATCAGTAATACAAACAATAACCTAACATATGGGAAGTTCAATAGAGGACCCACGGTAATCCTCAAAGTACCAAAGAACCACATTTGAAAGAGCTACACTAGTAGGGTCCAACTGCTTGCTCCTTTGCCACATCAATTGACCAGCAGGAAACAAAGGCTTTTTGCCTCCAGATTATCGCTCTAACTTCTTTCCAAACAAAATAAGATGACCTCTAGTTTGTGAGTTCAAGTTGGAGAGGAGCTCTAGGTAACGCAAGGTCTACCAAAGGGCCTGGGAGTGGGGAATATACCCACGCTGTATGCAGCTGTGTTCCTTTCCTTTTGCGTAGCATTTGTTACTAGGATAAAACCTTGAATAGGCATTTTTTTAAAAAATGTATTTCCACAGGTTATTGGGGAACAAGTGGTTTGTGGTTACATGAGTAAGTTCTTTTTTTTTTTTTTTTTGAGACAGAGTCTTGCTCTGTTGCTGGGGCTGGAGTGCAATGGCCGGATCTCAGCTCACTGCAAGCTCCGCCTCCCGGGTTCACGCCATTCTCCTGCCTCAGCCTCCCAAGTAGCTGGGACTACAGGTGCCCGCCACCTCGCCCGGCTAGTGGTTTTTTTTTTTTTTTTTTGTATTTTTTAGTAGAGACGGGGTTTCACCATGTTAGCCAGGATGGTCCCGATCTCCTGACCTCGTGATCCGCCCATCTCGGCCTCCCAAAGTGCTGGGATTACAGGCTTGAGCCACCACGCCCGGCCGAGTAAGTTCTTTAGTGGTGATTTGTGAGAGTTTTGTGCACCCATCATTCGAGCAGTATATACTGAACCCAATTTGTAGTCTTTTATTCCTCACTCCCTTCCCACCCTTTCCCCCGAGTCTCCAAAGTCCATTGTGTCCTTTTTTTTTTTTTGAGACAGAGTTTCACTCTGCCCCTAAGGCTGGAATGCAATAGCACGATCTTGGCTCACTGCAGCTTCTTCCTCCCGGGTTCAAACGATTCTCCTGCCTCACCCTCCCAGTAGCTAGGATTACAGACATCCACAACCACGCCCGGCTAATTTTTGTATTTTAGTAGAAACGGGATTTCGCCATGCTGGCCAGGCTGGTCTCAAACTCCTGACCTCAGGCGATCCGCCCTCCTCGGCCTCCCAAAGTGCTGGGATTACAGGCGTGAGCCCCCATATCCACCCTTCTCTACTGACTCTTTTCTCTCCTCATGTTAAGAATGTCAGCCGGGTGCGGCGGCTCACACCTATAATCCCAGCACTTTGGGAGGTTGAAGTGGGCAGATTACGAAGTCAAGAGATTGAGACCATCCTGGCCAACGTGGTGAAACACCGTCTCTACTAAAAATACAAAAAATAGCTAGGTGTGGTGGCGTGCGCCTGTATCCCAGCTACTCCAGAGGCTGAGGCAGGAGAATCGCTTGAACCTGGGAGGTGGAGGTTTCAGTGAGCTGAGATCATGCCACTACACTCCAACCTGGGTGACAGAGCAAGACTCTGTCTCAAAAAAAAAAAAAAAGTTGAAGGCTGTTTCATAGTAGGTAAACAATAACAAAAGTCTTTTTCCCAGACTCTTTTTCTAAAAATGATGCTCTCTCTTCCCTTTCAACAACAAGGTTCTAAGAGTAGACTTCATTTGATCTACTTGTTCCTGTCTATTTCAGTCCCAAACCCATTGTAGTCAATGGGTTGTTGCTACCATTTCACTGACATTGCTCCTTCTAAGATCACCCATGACTTCTCCAAAAATAAAAACCAACGGAGGCTTTTCCATCTGAAACTTACTTGATTTCCCTGATGCATTTGGAATTGTTGGTCACTCTCTCCTCAGACCTGTCCCTTCCCTAGTTTTAGAAAATCTCTCGTCTCTCTCATTCAAGCCCTTTTACTTCTTGCCCCATACTTAGATATTTATTTATTTATCCAGATCTTCTTTGACGACTTAGATGTTGTTTTTCTCTAGGGATCCCATTTTTGACTCTCTGTTCCATTTGTTAACATTAACTTTTGTTTCATTCAACATGTTTTGATTCATAAGGACCTGTCTCTCAACAGGTTTTCATTCATAAAGACCTCTCTCAGCTTCCATTAGTTTATTTAATTTGGCTGTAAAATATTCTTGCAGAATTTGCACTTTCTAATTTGAGGGTTTCTAAATTCAGAGTTGTCTTACTACATGTTTATTGTTATCTTTTGTCCAGTGAATATACTCATTGGCTTCAATATATCTCCGTACATCCTGAGCTGCTTGTGAGTCATTACTGTCCCTTACATTTTTGGGGAATCCATTCTCTCTACTATTTACACATATAGAAGTTCAATATAGATTCATTAATTTACAAATGTTTTGAGCATTACAATTTTCAAGAACGTGCCCAGGCATATATGGTATGATTCATTACTATCTCCTGGAACTTTTCTATCTTTTCTTTTCATATACATCAATAAAAAACTGTAAGTGATAAGAAATTCAAGAATTTTCCATAGTCTCTACTGGGGTAGGCCATTGTCCTCTGATAAACTCAAACGCCCCTCTAAAGGGGGTAAAGACAACTGTGTAATCCAGTCTGGATGAGAACACAGTTTGACATACATTACAAAAGATTGCCCTTCGTTAGGGTGACACAGTACAGAGCCAAGGCACTCAGCCTGGTGAGCAGAGCATGGTCTGATGTCAGCGTCCATTGTTCCCTCAACAGAACACGTTGTGCCGGTTCATGATGACCCTATCTACAATAACACTTCCGCCTACAGCCTGACCAGCATTCCTTCCTTTTAAGACCCCTAAGATCTAGCCATGCTGGACAACACTGGGGCCCCATTCCTTCTTGCCCCTACATGTATGGTCATTATATTTCCTCTGCTTGGAAATACAATCTCCATTCTAATATGGTTTAACAATTTAACCTACTTTGTTTCTAGAACCTATGCTGACTCCTCAGATAAAGGTAGCTTTTCCTTTTGCCCCAAAGCAATGCTTTTTTCTACTTACTATCATAAATCACATTCTTTTCATAGTTTAGTGTCTTATTTCCTCTAGGAAACTCGAAGCCTCTCGAAGGTAGAGATGATGTCTTTTCCTTTTCATATCTTCTTTGAACCTTACATAACACAATAGAAGTTTGTTGAGTTACTACATGGATATCTCAAACTTAATCACAGGAAATGAGTTGATATTTGTAAAATGCTTAGTATAGTGCCTTGCACTGAGTAAGTGCTATACAGGTGTTTCTTAAATAAAATGAAAGGATGATAGGAGATGAGTTTGAATTTGGAAGGACCATTGTTAATATAATTAATGAAAACTGGGTCTATAATTTATTAATAGACTCAGAGATAGTTCCCTCTTTATCACTAGACTTTTACTAATGTGGAACCATGGATAGAAACATTGCTTTCTTTTTATATTTTGTTCCTTTTTCTAATTACATATCATTTCTCTTACAGTGATAGTTAAATCTCATTATATTTAATGATTTATCCATTTTCTGCTATAACAGTTTTATCAGCGACTCCTTGTGCTATAATCTCATTATTTCACAAAATTATATCCTATTTGTTAAGAATAGTAACTGTTACCATGATTTTATCTTTTTCAATGCCCTTTTTAATGTCGATGTCTTAGACCTCTTTGTGAAAAGATTAAACATTTTTCTCTTCATTTAGTCTAATTCTGTTCAATTTTGCTTATATTATATAGTGTCTTTCACTGTATGCTGCTATTTTATTTAAAGAATTTAATTCTGGATAGGCATGGTGGCTCATCCTTGTAATCCCAGTGCTTTGGGAGGCCAAGGCAGAAGGATTGCTTAAGTCCAGGAGTTCAAGACCAGCCTTGTCAGCAAAGCAAGATCCCCATCTCTACAAAAATAAACATTAAAAAATTAGCCAGGTGTGGTGGCGTGCACCTGTAGTCCCAGCTACTCAGGAGGCTGAGGTGGAAGAATGGCTTAGGCCCAGGATTTCAAGGCTGCATTGAGCTATGATCATGCCACTGCACTCCAGCTGTGGCGACAGAGCAAGAGCCTACCTTAGAAAAAAAAAAGAATTTAATTCTGTGTCTGAATTCTGTGTTTCATTTCTACAGCTCTATTTCTTTGAATAAGACAGAAAACATGTACTGAAGAAATCTAAACTACCAAATTTTTTCTTTAGTTTAAAGGAAATGAATGAGCCGGGCGCAGTGTCTCACACCTGTAATCTCAGCACTTTGGGAGGCCAAGGCAGGCGGACCACAAGGTCAGGAGTTTGAGACCAGCCTGACCAAGGTGGTGAAACCCTGTCTCTACTAAAAATACAAAAATTAGCTGGGCATGGTGGCACATGCCTGTAATCCCAGCTACTCAGGAGGCTGAGGCAGGAGAATTGCTTGAATTTGGGAGGTGGAGGTTGTAGTGAGCCAAGACTGGGCCATGACACTCCAGCCTGGGTGAAAGAGCGAAACTCTGTCTCAAAAAAAAAAAAAAAAAGCATATACAAGGAAGTTACAAACTGTTCAACTGAGTCTCCTTGACACATGTTGAAAATATAAATAGTGGCTGGGTGTGGTGGCTCACACCTGTAATCCTAGCACTTTGGGAGGCTGAGATGGGTGGATCGCTTGAGGTCAGGAGTTTGAGACCAGCCTGGCCAACATGGTAAAACCTCGTCTCTACTAAAAATACAAAAATTAGCCGTGTGTAATAGTGCATGCCTGTAATCCCAGCTACTTGGGATACTGAGGCAGGAGAATCACTTGAACCCGGGAGGCAGAGGTCGCAGTGAGCCGAGATAGCGCCATTGTACTCCAGCCTGGGTGACAGAGCCAGACTCTGTCTCAAAAGAAAAAAAGAAAATATAAATAGCATGTTACAGATTTTCAATGTATATGGCCGTGCAAGTAAATTGGACTCAAAACAAACAAACAAACAAAAAGCTGTGTAAACAAAGGGTAGGCTACAGGCGTAATCTGCTGCTTGTTTGTATATACAGTAAAGTCATTTTACCCTATTGGATTAATGCAAAAACTGTTCTAAAGCCAAGGGATAAACTGTGTTTCTGAATAGCTCCTTCCTTCTCCAAGCCACAGTAGCTTTGTTTGTTTGTTTGTTTGAGACAGGGTCTTGCTCTTTTGCCCAGGTTAGAGTACAGTGGCATAGCTCACTATAGTGAGCCTTGAACTCCTGGGCTCAAGTGATCTTCCTGCTTCAGCCTCTCAAGTAACTGGGACTACAGGCATGTGTCACCACACTCACCTAATTTTTAAAATTTTTTTGCAGAGACATGGTTTTGTTATGTTGCCCAGTCTGGTCTCAAACTCCTGACCTCAAGCAATCCTCTCCCCTTGGCCTCCCAAAGTGTTGGAATTATAGGAATGAGCCTCTCAGCTGGCCCCAGTTTTTAACATAGGAATTTTCAAAAGTGTGTGTGTGTATGTGAGCACATGTATTACATAAAGAATATTATGATCCTAGCGGGGCATGGTGGCTCACGGCTGTAATCCCAGCACTTTGGGAGGCCAAGGCGGGAGGATCACGAAGTCATGAGATCGAGACCTTCCTGGCTAACACGGTGAAACCCCGTCTCTACTAAAAACACAAAAAATTAGCCGGGCGAGGTGGTGGGCGCCTGTAGTCCCAGCTACTCGGGAGGCTGAGGCAGGAGAATGGCGTAAACCCGGGAGGCGGAGCTTGCAGTGAGCTGAGATCCGGCCTCTGCACTCCAGCCTGGGCGACAGAGCGAGACTCCGTCTCAAAAAAAAAAAAAAAAAAAAGAAAGAAAGAAAATTACGATCCCGGTCAACAAACCACCAGTCCCAATAATGGCCAGTTTTATGTCATTTTTTAACCTCACTCCGCCACCTATTGTGGTAGGCCTTTTCCTTGGTTCAGCTAACGACGGGGTCCTTTTCCGTCCCACGGTCATGAAAATTTAGGCTCCCAGATGGTTTGAAGGGTGAGTGAAGCAGGGTTTTTATTGGGTGAAAAGGAAGAAAAGGGGGAAACAAGGACTCTGGCCAGATAGAGTGCTGCCCACCAGCAGCTTGAATCTCAGGTTCCACACAGGAAAAGGTGGGCAAGGTTCCTCCCTGCTGCAAATGTCCTGAACTTGGCGTTGGCGAGGCTCCACCTCACTGGCGAGGTTGGCGAGGCTCCACCTCACTGGCCTGGCTGGTTGGAGTGTCTCCAGTGATCCCCCTCCCACCTGGCTGCCTCTCTATTGTGGGGATATTTTTTAAATGTTTAAAATTTTTCTCAGATCCAAAGATCTGACCCCCTAAATTATTGTTTTCAATTAAATGATAAGAAGAAAATAGATTTTTATAAAAATATCCTGAGTCTTAGGACCAGAAGAGATACAATTTCTCGCATCATTTGCATATATCTGATCAAATGTGCCATATCTTCGGTTTGGCATAGAGTTGTTCTATGTTGGAAAAAAATGAGCACATTGCTTGTTAACTGCATTCTTTCAGGAAAAGAAGTCCTTAGTCACCTGTTAACATTCCTGTGCTCGGCCGGGCGCGGTGGCTCACGCCTGTAATCCTAGCACTTTGGGAGGCTGAGGCGGGTGGATCACCTGAGTTCAGGATTTCGAAACTAGCCTGACCAACGTGGTGAAACTTCATCTCTACTAAAAATACAAAAACTTAGCTGGGCGTGGTGGCACGCGCCTGTAATCCCAGCTACTCAGAAGGCTGAGGCAGAAGAATCATTGAACCGGCCGGGCGTGGTGGCTCAAGCCTGTAATCCCAGCACTTTGGGAGGCCGAGACGGCCGGATCACGAGGTCAGGAGATCGTGACCATCCTGGTTAACACGATGAAACCCCGTCTCTACTAAAAAATACAAAAAGCTAGCAGGGCGAGGTGGCGGGCGCCTGTAGTCCCAGCTTACTCGGGGGGCTGAGGCAGGAGAATGGCGTAAACCCAGAGGCGCAGCTTGCAGTGAGCTGAGATCCGGCCACTGCACTCCAGCCTGGGCGACAGAGCGAGACTCCGTCTCAAAAAAAAAAAAAAAAAGAAGAAGAATCATTGAACCTGGGAGGCAGAGGTTGCAGTGAGCCGAGATCACGCTATTGCACTCCAACCTGGGCAACAAGAAAACAAGAATGAAATTCTATCTCAAAAAAAAAAAAAAATTCTGTGCTCAACAAAAAGAATGGCAATATAGCAATGAATGTTGTCTGGAATTTTGTTTTTTTTCTGATAGTCCTGGTGCAGTGGTTAAGCATGCAGGCTTCCTATATTAAATCTTGGCTGGACCAAGATTTGACTGGAAAATTTAGACAAATTACATCATTTCTGTGTCTCAGTTTCCTTATTCTGATGCTAATACTACTTATCTCACTTGCCTGCTGTGAAGATTAAATAAATTAATACATACAAAGAATTAAGAAGAGTTTTTGGAACATGGTAAATCACACATATATTTCCTACTATTACTCATTTGAATTACAAACCTATTTCAGGCCAAGTGAGGTGGCTCATGCTTATAATCCCAGCATTTTGAGAGGCCGAGGCAAAAGGATCCCTTGAGCCCAGCAGTTTGAGACCTCCTGGGCAACATAGGGAGACACCCTTCTTTACAAATATAAAGAAATTAGCTGGGTGTGGTGATGCATGCCTGTGGTCCCAGCTACTCAGGAGGCTGAGGCAGGAGGATTGCTTGACAGGAGGCTGAGACTGCAGTGAGCTTCGATCATGCCACTGCAATCCAGCTTGGGTGACAGAGTGAGACCCTGTCTCCAAAAATACAAAAAAAGCAAAACAAAACAAAGCAAAAACCAACAATAACAACAACAGCAAACTTGAGTTTGCATCCTTAAGACACTAGACAACAAGAGTTGTGCATCCTTAAGACACTATAGGAGCGTTAACTTCTTTTTTTTGTTTGTTTTTTTTTTTGTTTTTTCGAGACAGAGTCTGGCTTTGTTGTCCAGACGGGAGTGCTGGAGTGCAGTGGCATGATCTCGGCTCACTGCAACCTATGCCTCCCAGGTTCGAGCGATTCTTCTGCCTCAGCCTCCTGAGTAGCTGGGATTACAGGCGCCCGCCATGATGCCTGGCTAATTTTTGTATTTTTAGTAGAGATGGGGTTTCATCATGTTGGCCAGGCTGGTCTTAAACTCGTAACCCCAAGTGATCCACCTGCCTTGGCCTCCCAAACTGCTAGGATTACAGGCATAAGACACGGCACCTGGCCAAGAGTGTTGACGTTTAAAACATCTTTTAAAATTATAAACAAAAGGCAATGTTTTAATTATGAAAAAATACATTGTCTCCTTTGCCTGAAAGATTACTTTTCAGTATTAAAGGTTTTTTTTTTTTTTTTTTTGAAAGGGAGTCTCGCACTGTCGCCCGGTCTGGAGTGCAGTGGCTGGATCTCAGCTCACTGCAAGCTCTGCCTCCCGGGTTCACGCCATTCTCCTGCCTCAGCCTCCCGAGTAGCTGGGACTACAGGCGCCAGCCACCTAGCCCAGCTAGCTTTTTGTATTTTTTAGTAGAGACGGGGTTTCACCGTGTTAGCCAGGAGGATCTCGAACTCCTGACCTTGTGATCCGCCCGTCTCGGCCTCCCAAAGTGCTGGGATTACAGGCTTGAGCCACCGCGCCCGGCCCAGTATTAAAGGTTTTTTAATGTAATGTTTTGAATTGTAAAAATCTCAAGAAAATTATTTTTTCGGATACATTATGTTTAGAATTATAAAAATTAAAGCATATGTTTGTTCATTTAACTTTCATGGGACTCCTCTAAAATCCAAAGAGACACCATTAGAACCCAAATAAACAGAAAACATTAAAATATAGTTAGAAAACATGTTCTCGTATATTCGACTCTATTCTTAACAGATCATTACATTTTAAAGGTATTTACAAGAAAATACAAGGTGCTTCCTTAAATGATTTTAAGAATAAAAAAAAAAAGACAGAAGGACAGAAAAGAAAGGAAAATAAAAGGTAATTAAAAAATTCATAGTCGGAAAAGGTCCACAGAGCAGTCTGGCATGCAATGCATGTGTTGAGCTGTAGAAACCTTAAACATCCTGGACCAGAAGTCAGCCAATCAGGGGGCTGAGAACCACATTTCCATAATGATGATTGGCTGGTGGACTGGAGGCTCCGCTGAGCTGTGAGGAAGGGGAGGAAAGGCTCTGCTGAGAAAATAGCAAAACAACTTTCTGGCTTTCTGTTGTTTATTGCATAGTCTCCAAATGATTGTAGTGATTCATTCTTTAGGAAAGCTTGTTTTGAAAACAAAAGAGGCACAGTTGTTCACAAAGAAAGTGATATTCAACAGCCAAAGGAGCCGAGTATAATGGAACTCTTTTATTCTTCTTTAAAATAAACTTTAGTCTCCTGATTTCATCTAACCAAATATGTTAAGACTTCGTAGGTGATGCATGAAGGTTGGATTTAAATCATAAAATTAGGCAGGGGTTACTGTTTCTGATAAGTATCACTGCTTTAGTCTGTCAACTTTAGAAAATGTGCACAAATAGAATGTATTTTTATAAAATGTGAAAAAAATCCTTGAATTCTAGCATCAAAAGTATACGTAATGCTTTCACACTTGAGGGAATTCTGCCACTCTCCAAAAAGAAGCTAATGTAGGCATTTTTTTTTTTTTCCTGCAGTCATATATGTGTGAAAGTTGGAGATACATTTATCAACGTGTTTGGTATTACTCTCAATTTTTACACATGTGTGAAAATCTACTGTCATTAAGTCATAGGGATTTTTAAAATGACAAACGAGGAAGCAGAGAAATGGAGGCAAAGGAGAAAGATGGAGTGGAACGTAATGGCTGGATCCTGCTGCCTCTTGATCTTCCTGTGCTTGGTCGTATTGCATTTTGTTGTAATTGTTTTGAATTCAAATAGAGCAGTGACAACATTTCACCTACAAGTTTTTAAATTTAGTTTTACAGACATTGTATCTATAGGCCATCTATCTGGAAATGAGAATAACTCTATAATGCAGATTAAGCAGAAGTATTTTGCAGTCTCTCCCAGTGACTATTCCTTGGCTAGCTAACAGACCAGCCATTCAGAAGCAATTTTCTTCAGGCTGAAATTATGTGCTGACCTTAGCAGATCACTTCCCATAATAACCCTTCCCCCACCCAGTGCTAAATACAATCTGTCTCCTACTCACTGTAATAACGTGCAAATGACTGTAATTTTACAGACAAGAAACAGCCCAAAGTGAAACGTGTCTAAACAGAGGTCGATTTGAAAAATCAGGGCTATTACCTAAATCTGTAAAATACATATTGTAATAAAACCAGCAACAGAAATCTCCAATAAGTAGCTCTTTTTTTCTTAATGTAGCTTGTGTTTTGATCTTCTTTATGCAGTCAGTCTCCACTGGCATAAAAGAAAAATCCTTTTCCAGAAATGGTTTCATTACATGAGATGTAAATTGCCTTACTTTGCTAACCGATCTTCAGACCTTGCTTGGGCACCCACTCAGATACAGCTGCACACACCACACCACAAGAGCCTGAGCCAAGCCGAGGTACAATTTCAGATACTTAACACTGACCTACATTGCAGTTCTCTTAGTGCGAGCAGTATACAAATGTTTTCCTTTAAAGACCACGTTGTTTTGCCATATTTTGCTTGGTTCTTCATAGCTGCAAGGCATAAAAAAGATACAATTTGTTGCTTTTTCTTTTAGATTATTTTAAGATGGAGGATTGGAGACTGTATGAGGAATTACATAAACATAGAGGGTTTATAAGTATATAAAGTTGTTCACCTTTATATTGCTTTACTAATTAAATGCATTGTAGTCTTAAATAAATTTGTGTAATATTTGCTTTATATCGTTGCAACTTGTTTAAGGTAACTTGTGTTGTAAAGACATGTCAAGAAAATCATTATTTTCCTTCCCTTGGATGGAGGGTCTTTTGTTATACTCTAAGGAATTTAAACTGAAGGTGAATTAATAGGGCATAGGAGTATCTTGAAAAGTTAACATAGCAGAGTTATACGATGTGTGTAAGTAGCCATATTTATAAAGTGTATATTGGAAATGTCCCACAGTCTTTCACGGCAGGGAGAAGAGTGTTGATGCTTTTCTTCTCTGAGAACCTTGCTCCCCAAAAGGACCTGAAGTGTTATGGTTTGCAGGGGCCCCTCTTTCCACGGTAGACAAGGCTCTTGGTGCTTTGCCTTGTTCCAGTGATATTTCAGGATAATGCAAAACATCAAATGTTTGACCAAGAACAACACTGCTCTTCTCTTTTTGGCGACAGTTATCTAGAAATGGATATTTTTTGATTTTTTTAAAAGACAGGGTCCGGTTCTGTTGCCCAGGCTGGAGTGCAGTGGCGTGATTATGGCTCACTGCAGCCTCGATCTCCTGGGCTCAGGTGATCCTTTCACCTCAGCCTCCTGAGTAGCTGGCATTATAGACCACCTTACCTGACTAGTTTTTTTGTTGTTGTTTTTTTTGCGACGGAGTCTCACTCCATCACCCAGGCAGGAGTACAGTGGCCTGATCTCAGCTCACTGCAACCTCCACCTCCCAGGTTCTCGCCTTTCTCCTGCCTCAGACTCCTGAGTAACTGAGACTACAGACGTCCGCCACCACACCTGGCTAATTTTTGTATTTTTAGTAGAGACGGCGGTTCACGGTGTTAGCCAGGATGGTCTCGATCTCCTGACCTTGTGATCCTCCCGCCTCGGCCTCCCAAAGTGCTGGGATTGCAGGCGTGAGCCACTGCTCCCAGCCTAGTTTTTTAATTTTATGTAGAGACGAGGTTACCCTATGTTTCCCAGGCTGGTCTTGAACTCCTGGGCTCAAGCCATCTTCTCACCCCAGCCTCTAAAAGTGTTGAGATTACATGCATGAGTCACCACATCCAGCCTGGGAAATGGATATTGTTTAAAGTACTACCCAGAAACTTGAATTGGATTTAGCATGCAGGTGTGAAAAAGTAGAGACAGTGTTTTTTCTAGAGGACCTTTAGCAAGTCAGGATGTTACCTATAGGGAAAAAAAGCAAAGACCTTCTAGTGTTTGTGTAGGTGTTTCATAAGTCATCAACTATATTGCTTAGAAACCAGGGCAGGACACCTGCCCGCTGCCTTGAGGACATCCTGTTCATAAGCAAACCCAGAGAGATAAGAATCTTTCTCCATAATCCTCTGGGATAGTCAGTAAGTTTCTCATTATGTCTAAATTAAGTTCTTTTTCCTATAAATTAACCCCTTTTCCATGTAGGTTTTATTTTTTATAACTTTGTTTTCCACTTTTTCCCTTGATCCTAAGTAGATCTCAAGTGTCAATGTTGGCATAAATATAGAAAAGGTAGGCCTAGGAATAGACTCCCTTACAAATACACAAAAACTGGAGAAATAGACATGTATTTAGACATGTTTCTCATTCTATTGCCCAGGCTGGAGTACAGTGTTACGATGTAGCCTCCGACTCCTGGCCATTAATGACCCTCCCACCTCAACCTCCAGAGTAGCTAGGACTATAGGCATGTACTACCACACCTGGCTAACTTTTTAAAAATTTTCTGCAGCTGGGCACAGTAGCTCACACCTGTAATCCCAGCCCATTGGGAGGCTGAGGCGGGAGGATCATGAGGTCAGGAATTTGAGATCAGCCTTATCAACATGGTGAAACTCCGTCTCTACTAAAATACAAAAATTAGCTAAGCGTGGTGACACACACCTGTAATTTCAGCTACTCAGGAGGTGGAGGCAGGAGAATCCTTTGAACCCGGGAGGTGGAGGTTGCAGTGAGCTGAGATCGCGCCACAGCACTCCAGCCTGGGTGACAGAGCGAGATTCCAGCTCAAAAGAAAAAAAAAAGAATTTTCTAGAGACAAGGTCTCGCTATGCTAAGCAGGCTGGTCTTGAATTCCTGGCTTCAAGCAATCCTCCAGCCTCAGCCTCCCAAAGTGCTGGGATTACAAGCATGAGTCCTAGCCCAAGAAATAATCTTTGATCTTTAATAATATACCCTAAATCAGAGGAAATAGGCACCAAAGATCACCATGTTTTCCTGTGTTACTGCTAGAAGCCCCTGGCCTCCTCAGCATCGAGATCTCCTGTCTTTAAAAAAGGAGGAAAGGGACCTTTTGCTGACCTTAACAATGATGTATAAGCAGAGTTGATGTTGAGACCCAAGGAGGGGGCAGTGGAGGTTGTTGGAGGTGGGATGATACTTTTTTTTTTTTGAGATGGAGTTTTGCTCTTGTTGCCCAGGCTGGAGTGCAATGGCCCGATCTCGGCTTGCTGCAACCTCTGCCTCCTGGGTTCAAGCGATTCTCCTGCCTCAGCCTCCCGAGTAGGGATTACAGGCACCCACCACCACACCCGGCTAATTTTGTATTTTTAGTAGAGACGGGGTTTTCTCCGTGTTGGTCAGGCTAGTCTCCGGACCTCAGGTGATCTGCCCACCTCGGCCTCCCAAAGAGCTGGATGATACTTTTTAAATGCCCTTTTACACTATGCTTCTTCCACCCCCTGTTCCAAATACTCATTTCTAGACATCTCCTCCTTTCTACCACATCTCTGAGCAGACACTAAGGTGTAAAATTACATAGTGAGCATATTATACAGTACTGCATTGGTATTATGAAGTATACGCATGTGGATATTAGAATGGAGATAAATAGGTTCCTAGTTACCTTGATGAGAGATTAAGATAACATTTTCGTCTCTATAAATACAGAAAACTTCCCAATTTTGTGAGAAGAGTAGCTCTGATTTTCAAAACTGGTAGTTAATTGTCTTAGTTTCAGTCACCAATTAGGTGATGGTCCTCTGATGCCTCTTGATTGGCCCCTTTGTCAAACAAAAGAAAACAAAACAAACACAAGAAAAGCCAGTCTGACAACACTGGTTTATTCAAAAGTCTCCTGGAAGAACCTGGGAGGAAGGAGGTGGGGGTGGGGTGTAAATGGAGTGTGGAGACGTTGGAATGGAAGGAAATACTTCAATTTGTCAAAATGGTTTGGGTTAAATTATGTGGTCGGGTCGGGCCTAAGCCTTCATCTTCGGCCAGTAGGTTTTCTCAGAAAGGTTTAAGGTTTGGGTTTAAGTGTTGAAGCTAGGGTTAGATTGGATTATTTGATTATTAGGAACCCTAAACTTTGGTTTTAGTTAGACTTCATCTGTGCTGCAGACGCTGTAATCTGTTTTGTATTGGAGGAACTCCAATCTTCTCCAGCTTCACTAGGTCTCATTTTTAAATGTCCCATTCCTTTAAGAACTAACTATTGATTTTTCTAAACTAATATAACATATGGGGTAGGCATGGGCTTCCAAAGGCTGAGATGTAGATGGCACCCCAGGGACACAGGAAGTGCCCAAGAGTGATCTGGTCCTTTGAGAAATCACTCTTTTAAAAGAAGAAAAGTCAAAAACAGTATGGTGCTGTATTCTTATCAATGGGACATACACAAATGTAAAATCTGTACATTCAAACGTATATAGCAAACCTCAAAGCTAAAATGGATCCCTAATTTGCCCATTTTATTTGTTAAAGTACAGCTTTGATTTGAATACAAATCGACTTAGGGAGAGCTAAGGACTATTACAGATTGCATTTCTCTGGTTTATATATCCCAATAAAGGGTGGAAACTGCTGTTTATTACTATTTGCAGCCTCAAATCTAGTTCATTTATGGTAGTGAAACAGCTAATTGGCAATTTTTTATGGACTAAATATACTGAAAGCTCAAACGTGAGTCAATAGCCATTATTTAAAATATGTGACATAAATATTTTTATTGATCCACGAAGTCATCACTGAATATTTACATCAGAAGCTGTCTTCTGCTAGCACTCATTCACTTTATGTGTCCATATGACTCAGTTAAGACACAATCTTAAATTGCAATTGTCATGTGGAAATTACAATCCCAGTAGTACTGGATCTTTACAACTTGGGATCATGATGCTTTCAGTTTACAGTACCCTTTGACTTTGAAATGCCCATATTGTAGCTTCTAAAAATAATGAAGGTAACAATAAAAAATTCAAAATTAAATGTACTCTAAAGGCTTAATAGATGTAAATACACTAGCTTAAATATGTTAGCTGTTATAGTAAAACGCTAAACTTGTTATTTCATATTAACCTCTCTTATCCTGTGACCTGAGTCTCATTAACTTGGTTGCTGGCATTTGTCCTACAATAAATTGTAAGACATTTCTGTGTTTGTGGATTGTAGGTGTAGCATTCAGAAGATTTATGACACCCGGTTCCCCAGCAGTAGGGTGAAATGAAAGATTTGGGGGAAAAGGAATTCTGACCATTCCACAGTTTAAATATGTGTACTGGAACTGTTTAACAGTTAATCTTCCTAGTATATTTAACTTTCACAAGTCAATTTTTTAAAAGATGGGGCTGGCCCGAGGTGTTACTATGATTAGCTGGGACCTTATTTTAATATTAAGTTTTTCTTTTTTGGAGTCAATAACACCAGGTGGAAAAGATTTGTTACTAATTCCAGGGAAGAATCATTCACATAGTGTTGGTTAAATGGTCGCCTGCATTCACACTTCAGTGCTTGTAGACCAGAGCCCTGGAAACAAAAGGGTTACTTGTTTCCCCACCATCGCCTTTACCCGCAGATCGATTTTTCTTATTTAATCAGCGAGTAAAAAGAGAGACACAGGGAAGAAAAAAAAAAAAAAAAAATTGCAGAAGGGGCAAAGTGGTGGGGGGAGGGTTGAAAGCCAGAAGCTGCAATACAGAAAATCAGTCTTGGGAGTTGGACTGCGGAGTCCTTGGAACAAGGAAGGGAAGCCAGCAAAATGCTCGCAGTCATTTCCACACAGCCAGCCTCCCTTTTCTCCTCGCTACGCGCTAGTGGCTCATTTGGCTTCTCTCTGCCACCGAGCGATCACATACATTATTTCCCCCAAGATAACACAATCAAACTTGTATTTACCGACATCCTCTCCTCGCAGCCTGTTTGAGATTTGTTTTAATAAATAAGTGTTTTATGTGAATGATGTAGTAATTGAAACGGGCGCACCATTTTTTTTCCCTTCTTACTGCGGGAGGTTCCTCAACCCCAATCTGGTTGGAAAATAAAACGCTTTGTCTCCACAACCACCCCCCACAGCACCCCCACCCGCTCTCAGTGTGTGTTTTATACGTGTGTATATCTCAACCCCCTACAGTAGCCAAGAGAAAGCAGCTAGCCAATGAGAGAGCCCAGTTTCATAAAAGCTGCTCTCTGATTGGCCCGATGCGAAAGGGCACTGGGAACAAAGAAAAGTCCCTTTCAGGTATAGAGGCTGAGAGCTTCTTTTGCTCCACTCCCCCTGTGTGTGTGTTGTGTTTCAGTCCTGATTTCAGTGTTGCAGAACAAGCTTGTTGTGTGTGTGCACCAGGGGGATTTTTGTTTTGCTTTTCTTAAATTTTAATTTTTGCTTTTATAAAACATACACAGGACGGTCTGTGACATTTGATGGTCCATCTTCTTTAATAATAAATTTGTTGAAGAGATTATAATTTCCAAAATAAAGCGGCTGCAACCAAACACATTCAATGCAGTTAGAAGGAAAAGGTCAACTCGATCCAATACAGACCGTAAGTACGGTTGCGTGGTGTGTCTCTATATAGCACTTAGCGGGGACTTCATGCAGGGGAATGTGCGAGTTTTATGCATAGAAATGAGGAACTAGTTACAGGGTTTGGCTTTTGCATTTAGAACAACAACCCAAGAAGGTTGAATTTTATTCAGTGGAGGGTGAAGCATTTGTAACTTCACACAAATTAAGCTTGACTGGGCACTCGGGGTAACTTAGAGTAAATTAGCTTTTGGGCTCTAACCCAAAGGAGAAGAAAAGTGACACAGTTACATATCCTGGTCTGCAGTGTCAATTCTCTAGCTCACCTTACTTCCTCCCTCTTCTGTCCTAGCTGGGCAGACCCCTCTCCCAAACCGATCCAGGAAAATGGGGGCAAGGGCAGAACAAGCCGATTTCTCTCTCCTGTCAGCTCCCAGTGCCCGATAATTTAATATTAAATAAGGGAATAGTCACTCATTACGTGTAATGGTTATAATTACCATTCGCCATCTCCTTGAAAAAGCAAGCAACAAAAATACCATTAAGAGAAAAAATAAAAGCCCAACCCAACCCAAATAAACCCACAAATAGTAACAATGGTGTGTTTATTACAGGACCAGGCTGGTGAGCAAGCAAAAGGTTTTTCTTTGTTTAATACATGAAGTGGGGGTCCCTAAAATCCAAGTAGCTCGGAGGTACCCTTCTCCCTCCCCCAGGCGTCCCCGTCCCTGGCCCCTTGGGAAAGCTGATATATTGGAGATAAGTTGAAAGGTTTATAAAGTGTTTCTTTAAAACATCTGCTTTGCTCTTGTGCTCATTACATTTCACTCCTTCCGAACTTCGGAGATCCTAGATCTCCGAGAAATGTTTCACATTCATAACTTGTAGCTTCGCCCACTGCGGGGGGGCGGGGGGAGGAGGTTGGGGGAGTGTGCGCAGGGGGAGGGGAGAGACCTACAGCTTTTTTTTTAAAGACCAGATCAGTATTTTCTTGATACGCTTGTCACCATTTTTGTTCTCACGACAACCAATTGAGCCCTTGATCCTCACGTGATGTGAAAGGCTTGCACTGTAACAAAATCGCTCCTTTTAGATGGTTGGTTGTTACTAACTCGCCCATCCCCCTCTCCCAGCCCCGACATTTCCAGCAAAGCGACTCTCCACTTCCAATCCATCAACAATTCATTACTGCTTTTAGCTTCCAAACGCCAGCTAATTAAAAATACTAAGCCAAGCTCCGGGGCCATCTGACTAAACACAGGAGGGGGTGGGTGAAGGGAGGAGGAGGAGAGAAAAAATAAATAAAAGGGAGACACACCGTTTGCTGCGAGTATCAGAGGGAAAAACTCCCTCAAAAGGTCGCCTTAAAAAAAAAAAAACAAACCGAAAACCTTTTTTTGACTCTAATTATCGAATTACCACATGACTGATTGACCTGAGCGACAGAAGATTCCACTCCCCTCGGGAACTGTACTAGGAACTCAGTTCCTTTTTCTTAAAACAACGTAAGACAGGAAAACATCACATCCTTCAGGTTTCGAAGACTGAGCCCATTTTAAACGCCGTTATTTTCCCCACCCCACCGCCCCCCGCCCCCCGCCCCGAGCGAATGCTGTTATAACTGGTTTATCAGCTCACTGAATCATCTGCTCCCTCCTCCTCCACACCTTTCTTTTTCTCCTCTTGCCCAGTTTCTCATCCCACCCTTTCTTCCTCCTCCTCCTCCTCCTCCTCCCTCTCCCCCCCCCCTCCTTTTCTCTTAAGTTAGTTCAAGAAATCAAATCTGTCAGGACGGGCGGAAAAATGCCACTTCCCGACTAACAGGCGGAATCCAGCCCAGATTTTCAGTCCTTTCTTCTTATTCTTTCTTCCCTTTCACTAATTTATCCCGATGTTAGCACATTCTGTCTCGTTACTAGCGGACGCCTGTAGGTTTGCTACATGGGATCATTACTGATCACGGTGACTCTGAAGTCTGGAACTGAAGGCGGAATGAGAAGTTGGGAAAACTTTTTTCTCTAAACTCTCTGTTTTTTAAAAAACTATTATTCTCGATGCTTGTTAAGAGGAAAAAAAAACCTTTGGTGCTTCTGTTGTGAATGTGAAACATTATTTTCCAGCTGTACAGTGACACATTTTTTTAAGGAGAAAAGGACTGATTCGTTTGCCAAAAGGGGGGTGGGGAGGTGGAATAATGTTATCGAGTGATTATTCTGGCTGAGATGTGTTATTTGGTTTCTTCCTTCTTGATCATTTGGTGTTTAAGTAAAATGAGGCACAGGCTTGTTTGCCGAGTGGAGT
Organism: Piliocolobus tephrosceles; assembly: GCF_002776525.5. Lineage (NCBI taxonomy): Eukaryota > Metazoa > Chordata > Mammalia > Primates > Cercopithecidae > Piliocolobus > Piliocolobus tephrosceles. Next base: position 165,138,621 of record NC_045437.1, read on the forward strand.
GGGAAAGGCATTTTGATTTGCTGGCCTAATTAAAAAATGATAAAGGATTAAAAGGTAAGCAATGTCTGTGTGTGTGTATGTGTGTGTGTATGTATATTTATTTATTTTTTTCTTGACAATCAACTGTTAAAAAGGGGCTGATCCCTTTAAAAACCGTTTTAACTGCTCTTTGTCAAACACACACTCATTTGCGGTCATTGAGGCCACCTTGGCGCAGATCACTTAAAGTGTATGTCTTAATCAGTTTTCCGTACAGTCAGTAGCACCATATTTAACAGAGTGAGCAATTCTGTGACCTAGGAATATGGTAGAATTGTTTAAATGTATTTTTTTTTCTCAAAAGGCAGATCTTTAACTTTTTATATAACACTGTCTTTTCTAGAGAGAGATGCTCTTAAAAGACATGTATATTTAAAAAAAATCATATAAGCTGTTGGGGAAAAGAGGATAGGAGGGAGGTATGTGTGTGTATTAGGGGCAGTTATTGGTTGTTTTTTCTGTTCCTTACTAGGAACAAAAACCAGATCGCCCAGACAATTTGTAAAAAGAAGTACTAAAACCTAAAATTAGAAATAAGGAAATTTTAGCAACATTCTATTCTGAAAACTAGCCTCAGAACTTCCAGGGTCTGGTCTTCTAAATTGCAAGATCTAGGACATGTTTAGGGATGTTTAAAGCTGTGTTCTTCCTTCTTGTCTGAGTGTTCAGGCTGTGTTTCTGGGGTTGAGATATCACATGTGCCAGACAGAAATCCTAAAGTTTAAAAGAGAACACAAAAACCTTTCCGGACTTGAATCAGATCCTTAAGATAATTTAATGCTTTTAAAAAGGTGATTATCCTTGTGTTGTTGATAAAGGGATTTTCTTTTTAGCTACCGTAAGATGCTTACTGTCATAGGTTTATGTTTTGGGTTTGGTTATTTTCCTTTAAACCTGATATTGGACTGTGGAGACAATACATGAGCCACCTTACTCTCCATCCTTCCCTGTCCCCTTTACTGATTCCCCAGTACTAATCGTTTTTTATTCTGGTAACACCCAGACAAGAAATATTCGACTTTTCCCCCCTTCACAGGAAAAGGTGGACCTGGACTGAGGGTGTAAAATCCCTGGACACATTCGTGAGGCAGGAAAAAGAAGAGGAAGATTAGAAGATTTTTTTTTTTTTTCTTTGAGAGAAAGCCCAGCGGAGATAAACGAATGTCCCCTCATCTCCAAAGGAAAGTTCATCGGATTTTTATTCTAGAGAGCTCATCTTCAGGATGTCAGTGAACATTTCTGCTGCAGGAAAAGGTGTGGATCCAAATACAGTTGATACTTATGACAGTGGCGATGATTGGGAAATCGGGGTTGGAAATTTAATAATTGATTTGGACGCTGATTTGGAGAAGGACAGACAGAAATTTGAGATGAATAATTCCACCAACACCGCTAGTAGCAGCAACTCCAAGGATTGTGGAGGTCCGGCCTCCAGTGGGGCTGGTGCTACCGCAGCCTTAGCTGATGGCCTAAAATTTGCTTCTGTTCAGGCCTCTGCTCCCCAGGGGAATTCACACAAAGAGACCAGCAAATCAAAAGTGAAAAGGAGTAAAACTTCTAAGGATGCTAATAAATCTCTGCCTTCTGCTGCCTTGTATGGGATTCCCGAGATCAGCAGCACTGGTAAGAGGCAGGAAGTTCAAGGGCGCCCTGGAGAGGCAACTGGCATGAATTCAGCGCTGGGTCAAAGTGTGAGCAGCGGCGGCAGCGGCAACCCAAACAGCAATAGTACCAGCACCAGCACCTCTGCCGCCACCGCGGGGGCAGGCTCCTGTGGGAAAAGCAAAGAGGAGAAGCCAGGTAAAAGCCAGAGCAGCCGAGGCGCCAAGCGGGATAAGGATGCGGGGAAATCCAGGAAGGACAAGCACGACCTGCTTCAGGGCCACCAGAATGGCAGTGGCAGCCAGGCCCCTTCCGGGGGGCACCTCTATGGCTTTGGGGCCAAGAGCAATGGAGGTGGCGCGAGCCCCTTCCACTGCGGGGGCACTGGGAGTGGCAGCGTCGCCGCTGCAGGGGAAGTTAGCAAAAGTGCCCCGGATTCAGGGCTCATGGGAAACTCTATGTTGGTAAAGAAGGAAGAGGAGGAGGAGGAGAGCCACAGGCGAATCAAGAAACTGAAAACTGAGAAGGTAGGATAAAGTCGCCTTCCTAGATGTCCTACTTTTCTCTGTGTGCATTTGTGTGGGTGTGTGGGGGTGTGCCTCTGTGTGCCTTACACTTCTTTATGCTTTGTGGTTCTTTGTGAGATTACTATGATATGCATCCTTTATATTAAAATTCGATATGGGGGAGCCTACTTGGGTGCAGTGTTTGGCTCTTGCTTCTGCTGTCCTTGCTGCTATAGCTGCTGCTGCTAGTGATGCTAGTGTTTGGGTTCCCAGGTGGGAGGGCCTGAGTGTTCGAAATACCTTTTGCCCTGTAGATCGGTTCCTCACTAGTCAGCAGGTTGCTGACTTTTAATAGAAAACCTGCTCATGCACCCTCTTGACTCTTGTCCTGGTTTCTTCCTTAAGGGGAACAGGTTTCTATTTTATTTTATTCATCCTAGTATTGCTGGTAATGTGTCCTTAGGTGCAAGGTTCAAGTTCCCTCCCTGGAGAGGAATGTCGAGGATTCTAATTTACATTCTACCCTCATCCCCCCCCGCCCTTTTTTTTTTCTTACTGTCTACAAAGTAGTACTGTGAAAGGATATCCTTGAATGAGTTCTTGTTATTGGTCCTGAATTAAACCCCAAGCTTGATGTGTTGGGTCGTTGGTTTCATAACTGCAGAAAAACTCCATGATTGTGGTGTTTGTTAGCACGCTACTCTTGTTCCCTTACCCAGTTCCAGTTCTTAGCTAGAGATATAAGAGTGTTATCACTTGGATACCTAGCTTGACTGGGGAGCTGCACAGCAGCTAAGAAGAATAAAGCAGACTTGCTGGACTGATACTCGTGAAATGTGAAAACGCAGCCAAAGGGGATGCAGACGGTTGAGTGAATTGGAATATAGAATTATGTGCTGCATTTGAACGGTGTGGATGGTTGATTGAGACCATTTGGACCCTTCCGGCCATCTTTGTACACGTCTATAGTTAGACACTGCCTTGGAAGAACTGCCCGCCCCGACACTGCCTTGGAAGAACTGCCCGCCCCGACACCCACCCCGTGTTTTGCTGCTTAGTCATAGAGCACATTGACTAATGTTTGGGAACAGAAGGTGTTCTGTCCATTAGGCAAGTTTGGAAGGAGTTAGGGGTGTTTGTGTGATATTTCTATGAAATTAGTCTTCATATTAATTCTACAGGTTGTGCCTTGCAGAAGCAAGATTTCTGTCATGTGGGTTGTGGCATGGTTGTTTGGGAACATGCTTATTAAATAATTTTGATTTTTTTTTTTGCTATAGTTGGCGATTGGGATTGTAAGTGGTGATAATACATCTTTGGAGAATTATTTCTGTGTAAAATGGTTCACTGCTCCTTAAACTTTTATATTCTTGTTTTTGTGTTCAGGATTTAAGTTGGAGTATAGGAGTAAAGTTTTGATTTTTAAAAGTTGATAGAGGCACATTAAGGTGTAGATAATGCCAAATTTGCAAAAAAGCCTCCGAACACTTATAAATTCATACCCTCTTGGTAAGATACATTGATGAATATAAATGAGATTTTTAAAATTCCAGGTTTTGATTCTTATGTTTCAATGTGTAGTTTCACATTATTTCTGCTAAAAGACGTTCTGAAATCTTCTTATTACTTAGTACAGTAGGGCATTTACTTTTGTTGCCAATAGTCTTCAAATCGCAGTTCTAATCTGCTTTAACTATCTAGATGAATTGCCCTAATCCAGTGCTCACAATGGCTGTGGTTAAGGAGTCAGAGCCATTTGATTGGATTCACTGGCTGCTTGGAATGTGGGAGGTACTGCCCTTTTGCATTCCCCTTAGCCTTTTAATCTTCCAGCCAAATGTTCACATTCAACAATTTTGTTTAGCTGGCAATCGGAACATTTCAGTATCTCAAAGGCTGCTGTCATGGCAACTGAGATTAGAGCGTGGTGTCGTTTCTCCAGTTTTTGTGTTCTTTTCACTTTCCAGTCACAGAGGAAACTGGGTGAAGAATGGAAGAATTAAATTATTCATATACATGCAACTCACCTTCAGTTCCAGCAGTATAAATGTGATAAATATGAATTACATAAATGAAGAGCAAGCAAGTCATGATGGATCTGGGGTGGGGGCGGAAGAAAGCACATTGCAATTTAGATTCACTTCTGGTCCTGTACCAGAGGAAGCCGTGCCACCAATCTTAGCCACTGCAGTTGGCACAGGGGCCCCTCAGAGGCTTGGATCCAGGGGGTTGGATCCTGTAGTGTTGGCCATTCTCTGTCAAGTTGGGCGTTGGCTCAGGATCTCAAACATTATTCCTTAAGGCTTTCCTCCGCACCCCCACCTCATCCTGAGAACGACTTCCCTTAAGAATGCTTTCATCCTTGGCACTCAGAAATGGCACTCCCTTGTATGAACGCCACACAGGAAAGTAACTCTAATTCCACTAACTAGTGGTTGCATCAAATTAGGCATCCATTTAGAGAATGCTTCCTACTGATGTGAGAATACCTATTCAGGAAGTAAAGATTTAGTAGTACAAGAAGCTTCACCTGAAAAAATATTTCAACACTGAGGGTTTTTTTTTGACATTTTATATAACGTTTTAATTTCCTTCAGCCTTGCTTGATTATCTGGGTGTGTGATGAGTAAGTGCCTGGAGAGTGAAGATTATTAATTTTCAGCAATCAGATGTGGCTTGTGAGGGGCCACATGTGAAAACCAAAGGGGAGTGTCTGTGTGTGTGCATATATATATATATTCTTTTTCTGGTTGGAAGGTTCACAGGAGATTCATAAGACTTGCTGTCACCGGTTAATTTTTACAGCATGCTTAAATGTCTATTTTTGGTCTGTTTATTCTGTTTCTTCACTACACAAAGTCATGTAAAACATGATAAATTGGACCTTATGAAACCTAATTAAATCAATGAGTGTTCTACTCCTTTATGTGGAAACCACAAGTATGTTGTAAAAGTCGCCACTCCCTTAATACGTGAACAAAATCAAAACATGCCATAATTCTAAGATGTTTGAGCTATATTTCTGTAGCCCATTTTGTGGTTAAGCCACCAGTGACATGTCTGAATAAGTAGATCTGACGGGTTGACTTTGGTTGTTAAAACCTGCCTCTCCACCTTCCCCTCCTTTCTTGTGAAGCAAAATAGCCTTGTATTGAAGCTCTTCTTTATGTGTCCTCCTAGCCATCTCACAGTTTTGACTTCTCAGATAGGGAGGCATTCAGCTGGGCTTTATAAACAAACAGTTTATATATAAAGTTGATGGATTTATTTGATTTCTAGAAAATTCAAAAATATATACAAAAACTCAAAAATCCTAAAAGTGGCTGATACTTAAACAGAAGTGAAAGGCACAGGAGGTCATATAGTTGTGTCTCAATACCTATTCAGGGAAGAGAATTATTTCTGTAATATCATATTGCTTTCATTAAGATGGCCCTGGTCATGAAGGTGGCGTCTACAAATGGACCTGTCCATAAAGGATATCATTCATTTTATTTTATTCTTTTGTAGAGGCCTTTTTATACTTCACTAGGGAATTCTGGCACATTTTCTAAGTGAGTGTGAGCAGTTTAAGAACATATTTTGATTAATGAGTTTTGTGGACGTTATGCTTTTTTTTTTTTTCAAATATAGTGTCCCATATGAATTCTGCCTAGAGTTTAGTGTATCTACTGTGAAATAAAAGGGCAGAAAGGTCACTTGCTTTAATTAAAGAACAGAGTCCATTGTTGTTGGACAGCTAACTGTTTTGAAAGCTACGTAAGGGATTTAGCTGTTAAAAACGTTGGTAACTAAGGGTGGCTTCCAATCAGCATTGATCTAGCTCCTTCCTTTTCTATAGCTCTCCTCACAGGGTGACAGGGCTTTTTGAGGTAGGGAGGGGCTGCCCTTTCCCCAAGAACGTTTGGAACTTAGGTATTTTTGTGATCAGACCCATCACTGAATTCTGACTTTGGTGTGTGAAATCCTTTTGCTTTGCTGGAGAGAGAAGGAATATGCATAACTGATCAAGATTGTCCTATAGGAGATAAATAACGTTTTGCAACTTTTAATAAGTTTGCAAATAGTCTGTAAAAAACGGTGGGGGGAGGGATTGATAGTCCAAATGTCATGAGGTTAAGAATGCTCTTCAAGTGAAATTGCTTGGCTGCAAGATGGTTTTAATTAGACTGTTATAAAGACTTATTTTTCCTAAGCAGCATTTTATAGTTAGTAAATGAAATGTATGCCGAAAGTGCTAAGCAGAAATCTCCCTAACCACAGAGGTGTTCAATAACCAGATTCAAACAACATGGAAAGTACCATCTGTTCTTGGTTTTCAGCATGAAAAAGAGGGATTGAATGGCTGAGATTTGCTCCAATTTTGACAGTGTCTGTGTGTGCGCGTGTATTTTTTTTAATTTAAAAAAGTTCACCTGGTACTTCATAGAAACTTGAAATTGCAGTAATATGAGCAACACTGTGAAAACACATGTTCCTACATTTATTTTAACCAGTTCCACTTTTATTTAAAAGATTTCCAGAAGCCCAGCCATTGAACACTGTATAATGGTTATACAGTTCCTGCAGGCAATCACAATGAGCGGTCAGCTTTCCCAAAGATCTGACTATTTAGTCGGTACCTGAATTATTCTGTCAATTTTCCCCCTGGAGGCAAGGAGGGGAAAAGGCTCTCACGCCAACTCTGGTCAGCGTTTATCAGTTGATCTAAGTGTGTGTGATATTGCTGTGGACTGGTGTTTAGGATACATAGACCTTGCTCTTGTTCAGAGCTGTAATCTAGGATTGTTGATAATGAGGAAAATATCCTTTTAAGGAAGGATAACTTTTGAGTCCTTGACTTTTAGACACTAAGAATCTTGGTTCTGGGTTTAGTTAGAGCCCTGGGTAAAACATTATCCGGCCTTTGTTTGAGGTCTTTTATTGAAGCTAATGACTGGGCTTGTGCCTCCCTGAGATAAATGACATTATCTCTGAGTGGCCTGACAGGAAACAGACATGTTAATGGTGAAGCTGCGGGGAGGATCTGCTTGGGTTCTGACAAAAGAGTCGAGAAAGGGACCCCTGGTTGTGGTCATTAACACATAATGCATTCTTGCTCTTCCTAAGAGGCCCTTGATAATTGGAAAGCTATTTTAGCCACAAGCACTTAAATCATAAATCTACTACTCCTAGTTCTTTGCATTCTTAAAAGTAGCAAAGTAATGTGTTTTTTGTTAACAAGTGTGTGATCTTGTTTTTTAATGTGGTGGCAGTTCCAGGCTGCCTGGGTAATGACCTGTGGGGGAGCTGCACATTAAATTGTTTTTATCAGCTGAGATCCTTCTTTGTCTTTCAGCATTACTCAGCCACCCCTCTACTTTAATAAAGTGAAAAAGTGGGTACAGAGCTGAAAATAAGTCATTTTTATGCTTGAAGATGTCTTGTGGGAGGGGCATAGCATCTGTTTCATAAGATTTTGTGCAATGATTTGAATGTGATGAACTCTGACTTTTGGAGTGTATGTTTTCAAAAGTCATGAGTATAATTGAGTTTCAGTGCAGTTTAAACTCTCTCTTCTTGAACGAAGATAATTGCCATGTTGAGCACACTCTAGAGGTGTAGAAGAGGTGGCAGGATCATGTTATTCTATTCTCTAATGTTAAGCACTGGAAGTTGTTCATAGTAACTTCTGCAGCACACCATAGTTTTGATTGCCAGAGCTCTGAACTTGCCAGCAATCTGAACATCAAGGGTTTTGCTTGAATACAAAATAGTTTATTCCTAAATTACTTGTATTACATTCCTGTGTCATATGGAAGTCAGAACTAAGAAAATACTGGACTCTCCTTGTTAGCAACATCTTAGGGAAAATAACCCTTCTTCACTAGGATTCTTGTTGATAAATGATCATAATACTCTCCTCTCTTAATGTAGTCATTGAAGATTAAAGGGTTGGAGAACAGGCGAGCTCCTTGCCTCAGTGATGACTTAGGTTGTCATTAGAGAGTAAGTAATATGTGTATGATATTGGTGCCCTGTAACTGGTATTTATTTCATAGGTGTGTGTATATAAATGTTGTAACTGCATATACAGATGTTGGATTGGGAGTATTTAGTTAGTATGAGCTTTATTCTCTAAAAAATGTTCACTGTTGGTTTTACGTTCAACTCTGCTGCAGAATATATGGACCTCTCCCTCTGTGTCTAATTCTTTCTCCCAACTGCAGTTTCACTAGTGACTACTTGCTCCCTGTCTTAAGTTCTTTTTAATTTAAGCTCAAGGTTTTGGCAATGGGAACAAAGCCTTTGCAACTGAATGAAAGGTTGTTAAACTATTCATAGTTGATTGACCAGCAGTTGGGCTGTTTGTAATGTTATTTTGAGAGCTCAAAGGATATGCAAGAGGGTGAGACTTGGCACTTTGCTCCTAAAGCTGAATTTTGCATATTTGCTAAATTTTGCTTAGAAATACCTTTGGGAATGTAGTAGAAAAGATGATGGGTTTTGCCTTAAGAACTGAAATGATCACAAAGCAAATACTTAAATTTTGCTAGGTCAGTAGGCCTTGAACCACAGGGATCCCATCTGGTATTCAGAAGGCTTTTCCCCCCAGTGAAACTAAATGAAAACTTAAAGGTATAATATATACCTTTTTATGTAATATATATAATTGTAATAGAGAACACAAAGGAAAGGGTGTTTCGGTTAGAACAAATAGGTTTGAAATGATGAACAAATACTTCTGTGGGTTTTTCAAAGCCACTTTCTCTTCTTTCTCATCTCCACCCCCTGACCTAGTTTGATTATTATTCACTGTGACTATTCCAGCCCAACCACTGTGCTTTCTGCCTCCAGGGAATCCTCATTGTCAGCTAGCACCTTAAGAAAAATGTGTCTACAGGGACATTTAGGCATATTCCAATAATGCCACATGAATGTAGCTTTTACAGTTTAAAAAGCAAGTAAAAATACATTGATTATATTTTGTGTTGTACATAATGATTTCAGAAAGCAGATATTTAGGTTGTGGAATTGGCTTATTATGTTAACCAGAGAGCAGATGGCATGGTGCCACAGACGAATAATTTTACTTAAAGGGACTTTTAAGGTTTTGATGTGTTTTCTTTTCCTCTTATTTCCCTGATGGCTTCTTTTTATTGAAGGGTAACTTAAGGAGACCTGGTAGCAATTTTACTGCCTTCCCCTGACAGTTTGAAATAATAGCTTGGTCTTTGGTTGCACTGATCTTCTACCAGTCAACTCGATTCTGGTTTTTGTCATGTGGCAGAGAATTTTTAAAAAAGTGTTTGTAGTGTGTTTTAAGAAGTGGACTCTTTTATATGCCTCAATTAGCAACAGACGACAAAGTTCCAATTGGTCACACTTTCATAAACTCCTGGAAGTCACTGTTTGTCCTTTTGATTAAAGAAAACTCCTGGTTTAGTTTCTTAGGAAAGCACATCTGGCCCTCTGGCCGCTTTCGGTACACCTTTTTGTCCTTCGCATTAGTCACTGAAGGTTCAAAGGTTGTGTCTAAGTTGTTCCTAGTTAGGTTAGAAAATTTTCCCCACGCTGGAGGAAATGTACTTTTTAAAAAAAAATTTTTTTTTAAACTACACTCATCATGTGTTTGAATTCAGCTGGCATAAAAGTACCTTTTGTTTTTGTACCTAGATTTTACAGTTTTATCCATTCTTCACCTCAAACATCACCAGGATGAGTTGGAAAGCATCTTCTAACTTTTTTTTCCAAAGTGTGCATAGCCAGACCAGATTACTTCTGGATTTCCTGTCACTTCCTTGACTGACTTTATGGATGGCTCATGTTAAAAACAACAAAAATGTTTGAACTGGAAGGCTTGAAGCCTTGGGTTTTCATTCTTCATGGAGAACTGTTTATTTGTGTGTGGTTCACCACAGTACATGGATAGTACTATCAAATCTGTGCTTTATTATAGGCTTATGACTAGCACAGCAGCACTTTAGTTATGTGTTCCCGTGCTTTAGTTATTTGCCAGTTCTTTTGTGATGGAAATGAAATTAGAGCTGAATCTTTGCAGCGAAGGGGAAAATAGGCACAACAAATAGAAACTATCCCTTGAGCCAGTTAAGAAGTAAGCAGTGGTGATTAAACATCTTTTTTTTTTTTTCAAAATAATTGAAACACAGAGGAAGCTACTTCCATTTAGCTTCTGTGAAGATGCGTGGAAGATGAGCTCAACACTTTGAGAAGTGGAGGCTGCAACTAGATTTTATCCCCTTATATCGTTTGACATCTTCAGTAATTGAAAAGCGATTCGTATTCCCAAATCTTTAAACTTCTCTGAAGGTGTAATTTGAGTTAAGTAATATTGTTTGTTTCTGCTCCCAAAAGGGAGCAACATGATGTTAAAACAGAGCAATTGAGCCTCTCCGCATCCAACTCCATTTGGTCAATTGTCTCCATTTACATTCCTTGCCCAAATCTTTCAACAGCCTTTCCCATGATGCCGCAGCAGATGCCAGACACTGAAGTAGAAAGCGAGCAGCTGTTTCCAAACATTACTCCATTGCTGTATTATCCTCCACAATCTGCTCTTCCCTTCCCCCATTCTTAAAATAAAGAAGCCTCCTCTCCCTTTGACTTTTGCATCCTCCAGTTTATCAGTGTGCAGGTTTTCTATCTTATCATTCGCACTTCAGCAGGTCCGTTTATTGTTTTCGCTATGGGAGCAGATGGAGGGCCCTGGGCTCTTGGGGGCGTGGCCGCTGGCACCTCGGGCCCGGGGCTGCGCGCTCCCGACGGGGCGGCGGGGGCGTGCAGCCGGGGACGCGCCCTTCTTCCCGCCGGGGACCCGTTTATGGCCCTGAGCGCTGTAAATCTGTCAGCTCTTCACGACGCCTTCACCTCTTTCTTCATTTGCTCCAGCTTCTAGTTTGACAACGTTCCCCTGAGGTAGAATTCTAATCTGCTTCCAATTAGTTGCAAAATGTGACTGAAATTTCCACATTATGACTGCTGTTTTACTTGCATGCACACATCTAGAAACAAATTAATGCTCTTGAATATTTATTTTTTGAGCCCTTGGATTTACTTTAAGAGGAAGAGTTTCCAACTGTTTGGAATGACTTCCAGGGTTTGCATTTTTTCCCGAAAGCCGAATATACTGGGTACATTAAAACAAAACAAAGCAACTATGTTGCCCCCCCATCGCTTAATAAGCCTTTTCCATCTTTTCAAGATTTCCCAAAATGTATTGCATATGTTTAAGTAATGCAAATAAATTTTGTAGTATTTCTAAAATAAACAAAACAAGGATGTTTGGCTAAGGAAGGGTCCCTATGCAGTGTTTTAATAAAAGAGAAATATACACACACATTTCCTTCTAAATATAGCTTAAGTATACTTTGGCCAAAACACAAAGACTTTTGTTCCACACTTTTAAATTCTTTCATTCCATATTCAAAAGCTGTAAACCCAAATAAACGAATTGGGTGATTAATTGGCTTGGCACAAATCTAACGGCAGCATTAAAGAAGTTACTGTGGGCATGAATGTGTACCCAAGTTTTTGTGTAGGTCTCTGGAGCACACCCTCCCTCAGCGAGGGGCTGGGGCGGTTGTGCTGAGATCAGTATAGTAGGTGGGTTCCTGTGACTTTGGTCTTCCCACTCCCTCCTTACGCCAATGTTAGGAGAATGGACCTAGCTCTGGGGTGGTTCTGTTTAGAGGGTGATCATCACCCATCACCCCAACTCCATTTCCTCTCTTTCAGTGATTTTTTTTTTTTTTTTTTTAACAAAGATGTTGTTCCCCCTGGTTATATGTAAATATTAGAGTTGTTTAAATCTTGGTTGCTGAGAATGTCAAGACAAGCATTTTATTACTTGCCTTAAAGACTACTTTCTCAAGTACTGGAGAATTTTAGTACCAAGGCAGTGGATCTCTGGATTAGTATTTGTGAAAAGGTGCTACTCTTAATGTAAACAGCGAAATTTACTGGTGCATTTTATAGTAGAATTTAGTTCTCAAGCATCTTGGCAGATTGATATCAACAGTAATAATGGGCTTTAAAGAGGTGTGAAGGATTTTATTGATGGTAAAGTGGCTATGTTGATCGCATCACTGTGTATTAGTTTCTGAGTAACAACTGCGCATGTAAATGGTTGCATGAGTTTTTTTAAACATCTTTATCATATACAGTCATAAAAGCCTATGTTGATTGATTTCTAATGCTCTTTTATGTGCCGCTTTCAATCTCTAATCAGGAGGTGGAGAATTTATTTCATTTTGTTTCCACAAAACCTATTCAAAATTATTTCTTAGATATATAGAGTATACATTATTTAAATGATTTTCTAAAAGCTTATTTTTAGATATGCCAGAATTCCACAAAAGAAGTTGGAGTGCTCTTTGTATTGCTTCCTTTCTTCTTACTCAATGGCTAGTAGTAGAAAAAAACAGCCAGATTGAAATCCTTAAAAATTTAAAATGTTGGGCCTTCAGAGTGCAGAGACCTCCTGGGTTAAAAAAAGAGAAAAATAGTGGCCCCGTAGTGAAATGCTCACAATAGCAATGATTGTGGTAGCCCCTCAAGTCCTGGGGTTCACTAATTACCCTTTAATGAGGTCAGTCTGCCCCGGCTTTTTGCCTACCTTGGGAGGAAAAGCACACAAGACAGTTGGAGTTCAAGTGGATCTTGCTGTATTTGCAACTTAGCATAACTGCTTTGAAAGCCCCCAGGGTGCTTAATTGGGGCCTGGGCATTTTTGTTTGGGGGGAGACTATACACAGCTCCTCATTGTGCTTGTAGAAGCCACTGTGCATCTTGGAAGCATTACATGCTTTTGTTGATGGTGCATAGTTTTATAAACTCCAAATGAGCTTATTGCTTTTTAACCATTGGGAGAGCTAAATAATGGAAGAACCTAGAAGACTTTGGGTTGGGCAGCGGCCAAAGGGGGGTGGGGCGGGGGTGGGGGGTGGGCTCAGGGTTGGGGAAGAGAAAGAGAGAGAGAATGAATGGTTTAATTGTAGAGCAAACCATTTGTTTGCAGATTAAGATTTACTCCGTCGCCAAATCCGATGGATGAGGTGAAAGAATGAGGCCGTAAGGTACAGAAATTGAATGCCCAATGTTGTGTTTTGTGATCATGCTCAGCTGTTTTTACCCTTTTTTCCACAAAGAAGGCAAAAGAAGAATGAATTGTTTAACGGAGAGAACTGCCTGGCCAAGTGCATTTTTTAAGCTGTACAGAGGCAGGGAAGAAGCGGGAGGTGGGGGGAGGCAGGTTATTTCTGTGCTCCCTGGTCAGGAAGCAAAAATCTTAAGGTTCTTTTAGCTGAGAGAGGGGCCAGAAAACTTGGTGAATCTTCCTGTTTGCTCACTTAGGGAGGAATGGTGGTAGTGGAGGTAGGGAGTAAAAAGTAGAAGAAAGGTGTGTGGGAAAGAGGGTAGTTGTGGTAGAGCTTTTGTTGCAAGGGCCCTAGACAATGCATTCTCTTGAATAATTGGGGCCGTTTATAGAAATTCCCCACGATTTCATTAGTTAGCCCTGTTTCTGAATAGAAAGGGACTCTCCAGCAACAGCAGTGAAGTGGTACAGCAGTTTTGGAGGGGGAAAAGCAGTTGCCTGGCAGCCTGAATGTCATTCTTTTTTTTTTTTTTTTTTCTTTTAACAAACAAAAAAACCCTTTTCCTAAGGACTGGATGACCAGAAATCATGGCATTTGTCCATGTTGTAGTTGCAGTTTGTCCTTCTAATCTTCTTGTGAATAAATAGGTTTCTGGAAAGATCTAGCATTGTTTTCTAGAAGTATCATTCTAAACACTCCCCAACTCACTGTTTTTATTTTTACTTTAATCTTGAGAGTGAAACCCTTTATCTTAATCTGCTCTTTTGTATATAAATTGTCTCTTTTTGATAACTCAGGATGCATGCCATGAAAAAGCCCATTTCTTCTGTAACATTAAAATCATTTGTTTATTGATGCATATTTGATACATTGAACTTTTAAATATCTTACTTGGCTTAAAGTGATCTTGTTTTGTTTTTCTCCTAGCTTTAAGTTCTGGTATTATTTATTATTTTGGTATCCTTTTGAAATGGCATGATTTTTGAGTCCAAATAATGGCTGATAGCTTCATTATATAGATCTGTTTCTTCTGAGGGGCGGTGAACAAGAGAAGGATTGTAGGAATTGGGGAGCAAAGAGAGTGTAAAAAATTAGGTCTAAGTAGTTTCAGTCTTGTCAAACTGCTACTCACTTTTTAATGTGCGATTGCTCATTCCTGATTCTTTCCCGTTAATATTTTCCATATTAGTGAAGAAAGAGACTGGATTTTACTTCTGTTAATGTCTAAAACTCCAAACTCTTTTTTTTTTTTTTTTTTTGAGACAGAGTCTCGCTCTGTCACCCAGACTGGAGTGCAGTGGCACGATCTCGCCTCACTGCAACCTCTGCCTCCCAGGTTCAAGCGATTCTCTTGCCTCAACCTCCCCAGTAGCTGGGATTACAGACACCCACCACCACGCCTGGCTAATTTTTGTATTTTTAGTTAAGATGGGGTTTCACCATGTTGCCCATGGCTGGTCTCGAACTCCTGGCCTCAGGTAGTCTGCCCGCCTCAGCCTCCCAAAGTGCAGAGATTACAGGCGTGAGCCACCACACCTGGCCTAAAACTCCAAACTTTTAAGTATCATGTAACTTGGCTGGGCCTATAACTCCAGCTACTCAGGAAGCTGAAACAGGAGAATTGCTTGAACCCGGGAGGTGGAGGTTGCAGTGAGCTGACACTGCGCCACTGCACTCCAGCCTGGGCGACAGAGCGAGACTCCGTCTCAAAAAACCCCAAAAAACAAAAAACTTAACACTGCCGTAGTCACTAAGCAGACCAAATTTGTGTAAACACATTTTTAAAAAGTTATTTAAAAAAAAATCATGTCTTACCAGTGGGAAAACCTGCAGATGCTCACCTACCTGTGATTTCTTTGGTTGTTTGAATGTGAACATGTGCTCAGTCCAGGTTTACTTAGCAAACCAAAACAAAAGTGCAAAGATAAACATGGCTTCTCTTAATATTTGTGACAGCCTAGAGGCTTTGCAATCTTGAAATTGCTGTATGGTTTTAATCCTTCCTGGAAAGAAAGCTTTTTATCAAACTGTCAGTGCCTCCACTGTATGATGCTTCTGAGGATTTAAAAAACACCACCCCCTAATACGCAATTTATTTCAGTAACTTTAATATGTGCTTACATGTAGCATAAAGAATGGAGAGTAAGTGCTGAGCTTTCATCCCCTCAAAATTTAATATTAACAAGAGTTCTTGTCTCTTGCTTCTCCTCTCTAACCTGTTCTGTATACTACAGATGTGGATCCTTTTTGTTGCCCATATACAATGTGAAAGGAAAAATGCCAACCTAAGACACTCTGAAAATGATTTCTATAAACCTGTTTACACCAAAGTCTAATACTCTCTATCTTAGCTCATATTAAAGGCTTAAAGTCTCCTTTGAAACACTAGCATTTGCATCCGTAAGCCTGCTATAAATTCCTGTACATTATTTCCTTGTAAAAACCAGTCTTTCCCATTTACCTGGAGTCAGTACATCTGCGAGAGTTACTTCCAGTAGATAATCCTGTCTAGTTTTAGATTGATAGAAATTCTATAATGTCTATAGTTTTATACCGGTGATTGGATGACAACACGAAATCACTTGCCCTTGTTGGATTTCGGTTCTGTAAGTATACTGGATCTTAAACATGTTAAATTTTCCTTTTTCGATACTTACAGTAAACTCTGAAGAGGGTCAAAGGCTTTTACACTTGAAAAATCTAGAAAATGCCCTATGTATTAAAATCACATTTTTGCCAGTGTTTAACACATAAACACAGATCTCTTCAAATCACTTGTGCATTTGGTGAGCAGCTTGCCAGCACACACCAGGAGTAGGAGGAAGTTAAATGGTGGTGAAAAAATAGGCACTGTTTTATCTTTTGTCTATAAAATAAATTCTGAAAGCTTTTTGAATAATTTTACTTTGGATTTGTTGTTACTTCGGGATCTAAGGAATAATACTAATTGTACAAATCTGCGCAGTGAGGTGTAGTTGCTTCCATGTTATTTGAGCCTGAATGTGCGTGCATAATTGGAGAGATTATTGGAGAGACAGTGTTTTGCTGTGGTAGATGTGGTTTAAATCCTAGCACTGAGCATAGCATTTACTTTCTCAGCTTACCCACAAAATCTGTGACTAATTTAGTGAATGTGAAAATTTTTGTCCAGATGGTTAGGTTTAATTGTAAAAACTGGAAAGATTTCAAAGTACCCTTTGGGGGAGTGCGGGAAACAAGTAAACAACAAAAAAGAAATAAAAGTAACCACAGATCACTAAATATAGCATATATGTATATTTTATATTTATAAACACACATAGACATATATACTTAAACATATACACATATAGAAGTACGATATTTACAGTCAAGGAACAGCTTAAAGAATTTGTTGTAACAGCCTGAACCAATACAACCTACAAGAGGAGTAATTTTTAATGTTTAAGGATTTACTCTGTTCTGTTCTTAAGTGTTTCCTAAATGTGAGTGTTTAGCCTCTCTTGGGCTCAGAATAGGTTTCCCCTCCAGTGTGTTAAGATACCACTTTCCTGCCACTGGCTAGCCTTGGTTTAGGGGCATTGTTAGGTAGCTCACCAAACATTAGGGCAAATGTCCCTCGCACTCAGGACTTCCATTGGCTTGTCTTAGTCTCTGGGATGTTCTCAGAGGGCTGGGCCAGCCTGTTCTTCCCAAACTGCAGCTGTGAAGCTCAAACAGGGAGTAAGCTTGTGAAAGGGACAGGGAGATGGTGATTAGTGTGCTGTGTCAGGATGAGCCTTCTTTTAAAACAGCATCCATTTCTTCTTCACACTTCTTGCATTTGATGGCCATTCCAGAATGAGTACAGTAATCAGAACTGATGCTTTTGAAGCGACTCAGGACCTCCTCCTTCTGGTTGCTTCCTGTGCAGATGAGAGCTCAAAGGACAGAAATTGGTCTCCCTCCCCTTTTGTAGAGTTAGAATACTGCTGACCTAAATCTTGGGCCCATAAATTAGCTTTGAAGTTGGTGGGCTAATAGGGTTCTATAGTGAATTTTATTTGTGTTACCTGGAATTATAAGAAGAGAAAGAAGAGTGATGGGTCATGGGGTTTAGGAAATAGCAGGACAGAAGGTGAGGCTATGGAGCTGTTGATAAAGTCGGCGTTGTTTGAGTGGGTGGGGTTTATGGTACTATAGTCTACAATGCAAGCAACATGGATATATTTCTTGCACTAGAGTGGAAATATGCCCAAGTATTTATAAATCAACATAATTGAATAATATTCAGGAAGTATAGATAAATGAGCTAAATGTATATGTATTATATATCAGTTGCTGTCATATTTGATTATTGAGTCCTCAGCATTTAAACATGGCTAAGGAACGAGTTTGAGGTTGTCTTGCATGGTAAGGAAGATAAGCAGAAGGCCAGCCATGTTGGGATAGTGATTTTCAGATTATGAAACATCTGTGTAAGATAGGTCAAGAGAAGGTGCTTCCTGTGGAGGAGTGAGTACTGTACATGTCTGTGAGGCTGTTATTATTGCCAGTAGCATGGGAGAGCTAGATAAACAAAAGGTCAGCCACTGCAAAGCAGAGGTGATCTTTGCTTTGATCCCCTTGGCTAAGTTCCTTCTGCAAATATCTTTCTGATATGTTCCTATCCACCTAAAGCCTATTTTTTTCTCCATTTATTAAGAACTTTGCCCTCCACTACCAACCTACTGAATGACCCTTAAGGTGATTTTAAGATAGCACCTTTATCCCATGGTGAGTCGACTTTTCAAGACCAAGGTATGGAATTCAAAGGTAGGGACTGGTCTGATAGGAGGAGAGGCAGAAGAGCTTTCCTGGTGTCTTAAATCACACCTTTGAGCAGTCATCTCTTCTGCCTATTTGTAAAGCTGTGTTTGGAGAGAACCTCCTTTACAGATGTTTCTTAAGATACTTGGGGTCGGGTGCAGTGGCTCACCCCTATAATCCCAGCACTTTGGGAGGCCCAGGCGGGCAGATCACCTGAGGTTGGGAGTTCGAGACCAGCCTGACCAACATGGAGAAACTGTCTCTACTAACAATACAAAATTAGTTGGGCATGGTGGCACATGCCTGTCTGTAATCCTCACTACTCAGGAGGCTGAGGCAAGAGAATCGTTTTAATCCAGGAGATGGAGATTGTGGTGAGCTGAGATGGTGCCATTGCACTCTAGCCTGTGCAACAAGAGCAAACCTCCATCTAAAAAAAAAAAAAGATACTTGGAGCTGGCAACAAGATATAACTGATGAGGCTGAAGCTGTATCTGATGTGTGTGTGTGTGTGTGTTTTGGGTCTGATTTTTTTTAAGGGACTTTTATAACCAAGAAGTGAAGTTCAATAAGGATCTAATAACAAAACGAGATCCTGAGGATTGATACTATCTTGAGAGTAGTGTAAATGTTACATAGTTATTTTTTCCATATTTGTTAATGTATTTTTACATATACATTCATTTCTAGAATTTCTGCATATTTCTAACATACCCAATGAAATTGATTTGAGAAATAGAAATAATAGAAGTAGTGTGCGTAAACTGACAAAGATACTGTGAGGGCAGCTATACAAGGTCAAGGCCACTGGAATCCCAAGGACACAAGTCGGAAAGACAATGGATGTGCTAAACTCAATATAGCTTGTATGAGCGGTGATACTTTTTGTTTCCTCTGAAGTCTTGACTTGGGGAGAGGAGAGGGTTTTAGGGTTGACAGAGCACAGGGTTGTGAAATTTTCTATTGAAAATCCTGGCACATTTAGAACACAGTGGAGAAGAAATTTACTGGAGGAGATTTGCCTACTTGTAGCAAAACTCTGTTGCTGTCACTGTAAGACCTTTGGTGCTAGGAACTATAGGTAAAGGGATGAAGTTGAAGTGCGGGATCTCACTGTGATTTTGAAGCTCTGTTACAGGGTAGAGACCTGTGTTAAGTACAAGCTTGAGATGGGAGAGAAAGAGCGGATTCAGCAACTGATGCTGAATTGAGAGAGGATCTAAAGCCTGGAATCCCAAATGATTCGATGTTTGCACTTTTTTTTCTAGAGGTGCTTCCTAGTCTGTTTCTTGACTGACTGCACATGCTGTTAAATCCACTCAGGTAACACACATGCAATGTGTTGGGCGCACAGACCATGTCCAGATTGGACTGGGAGTTGGGCAGAGGCTAGGTCATGCAGGGCCTTGTAGGCCATGGTAAGGAATTTGGATGTTAGCTTGAATGTGATGAGAAACCATTTCAGAATTTTGAGCATGGGAGTGACTTTTTCTGTTTTTTAAAAGCAAATCTTACTGTTGACTGTTGTGTGGAGAATTGAATGTAGAGAGGCAAGAAGAGGACAAGGGAAATCAGTTACAGGACTTTTTCAGTGGTCCTGTTGAGAGAAGATAGGCTTCTTTGGTGTAGGCATGGAAGTAGTGGCAAGAAGTGGTCACATCGTCTTGAGATAATGAGGATATGGATATATGTGGAGTTGTGAAAGAATGAGAATTAAGGAAAATATCTGGATTTTGGAGGTGGATGGAATCAAGAGTTGTGACTCATATTTGATGTATCCTGTGGCTGCCAAGTGATTATGGTCCATCCACAGGAAGGCCAGGGTTGTAGACACCTATGGGCAAATAGGTGGGCTTTAAAGTTATTGGGCTGGAAGAGGTCACCTCTAGAGTTAGTATCGATGGAAAAGGCTAGGGTCCAGAGGTGGGTTACGGAGCAGTAGGAGCCAGCACCGTGCGCATTGAAGGGGAAGAAAACCCAGCCAGTCTGGTGTTTCTGGAAAGCAATTGAAGAAATTCTAGCAAGGAAGGTGTGATCAGCTGTGTCAACTGCTGCCAAGAAGTCAGGTTAAAATGGGACTCAGAATTGATTCTTGGTGACATTAGCACAAATGGCTTCTCTGGGGTAAAGGGTAGTGATGGGGAAATAAAAAGTCTGATTAGAGTGCTTGGATTTTTTGTGGGAGGTGAGAAAAAGCAGGACACTATTAATATAGCACCCTTTTCTGTAAGAGGCAAAGAGATCAGGGAATATCTATCACTTTTTTTAAAAGTGGAGAACTGTCACAGCCTGTTTGTATGCTGATGGGAATGATGAGAGAGGGATGGAGAAGAGCTGTCCATACTAGAGAGAGAGGAGACAGTGTCCTGGAATAGGGTGCATCCACGGGTCTCTGGAGCTAGCACAGTCCGCCATTACAACAGGAGAAAGTCAGAGAATATGTACAGATTTAGGGGTGGTACAGTACTAGAGCATTTTCATTTTATCACTGTGCAGAGTATTGTTGCTGTGTTAAGGGATTAAAAAAATACACAAGTCATAGACAGCAGTTAAATATTCATTTCCTTGCCTCCTCCTACAGTTTAGAAGCTTTGGCCACTTTGTGTTCTGAAAGCAAAAATAATTAGAATGGGGGAGGTGTAAAAGCAGGTCTCAATCTGTGCTTTCATTTGTTCATTCGTTCATTCCTTTATTCATTCCTTACTTTGTTTACCCAGCAAAAATACCTAGTAAAAATATTGCCTCAGCAAACATTTTTTTTGAATGTCTATTATATGCCTAGCACAGTCTGGGTCCTGGAGGTACAGTAGTGAAGAAACCAAGACTCTGCTTTCATGAAGCTTATATTCAAATTTATTCCAGACAAACAAATATATTTTGGTTGGCGTTACGTGCTCTAAGGGAGAATCAAGCAGGAGAATGTGGTAGAGAGAGACGGTGTAAAATAAGAATTTTATTTGTTTATGTTCGAGTAGGGACCTGAGTACAGTTAGGAGCCATTTGGCCCCCTTGTGGAGGGAACTTTTTAGACTCAGGGCTTGTGTACCATAATCCCCCAGGGGTGGGGGAGAGGGAGAGTGTATTTGGTGTGTTTGAGGAGACACCAGAGTGACTGAAGCTGGATAAGGGAGAGAGGAGAGTTCCAGAAGATGAAATCTAAGATGGAGCTTGAGGCCAGGCTCCAGAGAGCCTTCCAGAACCAAGTAAGACTTAGAAAGGTGGGAGGGACTGGGGGGCTTTGAGCAGAGGAGGGACAGGCTGTGACTTAAGTTCTAAAAGTATCTCAGTGTGTGGGAACTGATCCTAAGCTTAACCTCTGGCTTTTGATTTCATTCTCATTTCTCAGTGATTAGGAGAGATGATGTTACCTCGTGTGAATTATATCAACTGATTTAACATGCAAGATCGTAAATATTGAGTCCTTTTTCAGAAAGTGGACAAAATGGTAACTTTCTCTGAAGACATTAATTGAAAGAGTATTGCTTTCCCCAGAGAATGTTTTCCAGGTGTCTCTGGTTGTGTACACACACACACACATGCACACACACGTGCCATTGAATTAATATAGTTGCTGTTTACTAAAGTTACAAATAACAAAAAATTGGAAGTGACGAGGTAATAATATAAATAGAAATGTCAGTCTTTTTTTTTTTTTTTTCTTGCACCCCTTGCATACTCCCTGGGTTTGAACATGTTTCCTACTTAGGAGACTGGCCTACAGCCCCGAGAAATTAGTTGTATTTATTACTTTTTGACTATTTTTTTTTTAAATTAAAAAAGCAGGTCAGAAATTGGTAAAAGTTCAAACTACACTAAAATGTTATATAATGAAAAGTAGGTTTCACTTCCCCCTTATGCCCTCCAGCCTGTTCCCTAGAGCCAATTATTTTGAACAGTTTTGTATGTCCTCAAAATAGTCCCCATATGTTCAAGAATATATATTTATATTTTTGTCCCCTTATACAAATCACAGCATTTTAAAGAAACTGATCTGCACTTTTAAAATGCTCCTTTGAACATCTTTGCACATGTGTGTTTCAAAATTTAATTGCCCCCCAACTTGATCGCATCCATTTGCATTCCCAGCAACTGTGGAACATGAATTGCCTGTAATTTCTACAGTTTAACACTGTGAGTTATAATTTTCTGGCTTTAATCTGTGCTAATCTGATAGTAATCTATTATTTTAATTTGCATTTTTCATGTGTACAAGCCATTGTATTTGTTTTCCTAAATATTGATAACTTATAACCTTTGATTAATTTTCTAGTGAGCTGTTGGCCATGTCTTACTGACTTTTAAGTATTTCAGTGTATAATTATTAAATATACAATTTTTTCGTGTGTTTTGCAAAATTTTTTACGTGCTTTGCAAATATTTTTTCCCATCTCTTCATTTGTCGTTTGATTCTGTTTATGCTGTTCCTCCCCCTACCCCATGCGAATATCTTAACCTGTATAGTCAGATTGATTGATTGAGTCAGCGTCTCCATCACCCAGGCTGGAGTGCAGTGGCACGATCTCTGGTCACTGCAACCTCTGCCTCCTGGGTTCAAGTGATTCTCCTGCCTCAGCCTCTCGAGTGGCTGGAATTACAGGTGCCCACCCCCACGACCAGCTGATTTTTGTACTTTTAGTAGAGATGAGGTTTCACAATGTTGGCCGGGCAGGTCCCGAACTCCTGGCCTCAGGTGATCCGCTTACCTCGGCCTCCCAAAGTGCTGGGATTACAGGTGTGAACCGCTGTGCCCAGCCAAAAATTTGTATTTCTTAACCTTGGAATAGCAAATGTCTCCCTAAACCAGTACAAAACCCCTTAGCCATAAAAGGCAATGAATTATAAATCTGACTATAAGGCAGGGCCCGGTGGCTCATGCCTGTAATCCCAATACTTTGGGAGGCCGAGGCGGGTGAATCACCTGAGGCCAGCAATGTGAAACCAGCCTGGCCAACATGGGGAAACCTTGTAGCTGGGAGTGGTGTCGCGTGCCTATAATCCCACCTATTTGAGAGGCTGAGAAACGAGAATCGCTTGAACTGGGGAGGCGGAGGCTGCAGTGAGCCAAGATCGTGCCACTGCACTCCAGCCTGGGCAACACAGAAAGACCTTGTCTCTTAAGTCTCCTACTGCTTTTATGGTAGCTGAACTATTTTTATAGTCTTTAACTGCAATTTATGATACACACCTTTTTGGTTTTGGGGGTCATATTTCTACTTAAATAATTTTTGATCCAGTATACAGAATTGTTGAACTCGTAATATAAATATTATTTCTTAATCATAGCTGTGCATCTGAGTTACCCGGAGTGCTTAATTGTTTTCGTTTCCACAAATATCCAGTCTCAGGTCTCCTAACCACTCACTATTCTGATTTTCCAGCTCTAAAGGTTGGCTCCTTTGTGTGCATTTAGCAAACGCTTCAGATAACTTATTTGAAGGTATTTTCTCCAACCCGCAACCCCACCTCTCCGTCCTTTCTCAAAGGGCAGATGTTAGGAATGGTTATTAGAATTTCATGTGTGTGTGTTTTAAGGCTTCTTTTAGAAATATCATCACAGTATTGCTTTTAATATGACTCCGTTGAGGTGTTTTACAGGTGGTTAATTAGTGTACTTGATCAAATGGGAGGCTAAAGGACTAATGATTTACAGCTCCAGCCCTAGGAACATTTACAGCCAGTAAATACACTTACTGGTGTTTCCCAGAATCCTAGGGCAATGAATTGCTTAAGTAATAAAGATGAGCCGTAGCTTTGCTTAGTTAGCCATTTTGGTTTAGTAGAATGTAGATAATTGCCATGGAGGCAGGGGGAAACGTTTTGGGAGTGTATAAAGCATGAAGTTGGAAATATTACTGCTGTAGGTCTGATCTATGCAGGTCATCTCTTCTGGTCAGCTGGGCTTCAGAAAATTGCCATTTTGCTATTGTGCTCTCAGTGTGGAGGGTAGCCAGTAAGTCCTGCTGATGTTGGCCACGTGTGGCTTTTAGGCAGATTGTTCCCTATTGCAGACCTTTTATTCTTGATTTCTACCTGGGTCACG
This sequence comes from Piliocolobus tephrosceles, assembly GCF_002776525.5. NCBI lineage: Eukaryota > Metazoa > Chordata > Mammalia > Primates > Cercopithecidae > Piliocolobus > Piliocolobus tephrosceles. The sequence continues at coordinate 165,162,671 of NC_045437.1, forward strand.
ATCCAGGGAGAGAAGCTCTAGAACTGGGAATTGGGGGACTGGTCCCACTTGATGATTTGGCTTTGAGTTCTTTTTTTTTTTTTTTTTTTTTGAGATAGAGTCTCGTTCTGTTGCCTAGGCTGTGGTGCAGTGTCACGATCTCGGCTCACTGCACCTCTGCTTCCTGGATTCAAGCAATTCTCCTGCTTCAGCCTTCCGCGTAGCTGGGATTACAGGCGCCCGCCACCACGTCTGGGTAATTTTTGTATTTTTAGTAGAGATGGGGTTTCACCATGTTGGTCAGCCTGGTCTTGAACTCCTGACCTCAGACGATCCGTCCACCTCAGTCTCCCAAAGTGCTGAGATTATAGGCATGAGCCACTGCACCCGGCCTGGTTTTGAGTTCTTTTATGACCCTTGGGCAACAGCCACTGTCTCTGAGCCTTAGTTGCTTCTTGGTTATGTTGTCTGACTACCTTTACTGTTCCAAAACAGTTGTAATTTCCCCCATTTCTATTTATTGCTCTGGAAACACATGTCGTTTAGCTACACTTTTGCTGTTTTGTTCTGTGGTGTGTGAGTGCATGTTTCCCCTGCCACCCTAGGACCCCTGAGGGCATGGATGCCATCTTATTTCTTTTTATCTCCCCAGCGCCTAGCACTGTGGCCTCTTACACGAAATGCTCAGTTAATATTTGTTGAATTGGATTCTCTTTTAGTAGGGTTACAGAGGAAAAAAGGGCCTTAAAACTGGCTCGATGGGGTCCACATTTTTTGTGTTTTCTTCCATGTAGAGATCGCTGGCAAAAACATTGATGGGAATTATCTGGATTTTCTTCTGTCTTGCATTTATGTGACATTTTAAATTCTTTAACAGTATTGTATCTGTATAATCAGTTATACTGCACCTGGTTTCCCAGGTTTGGTAGAGCATGCCTATTGAATTTTAAAGAATAAAGATGATTTATTCAGAAGGGTCATGCTGTCAGAATAACAAACTGTCATGGCATCTGCATTAGGCAGATTTTTGTCTGATGATTTCTTTGTTACCCACATGACTTTCAGGGCTAAAATGAAGTGCTAATTTTTTCTTTAAATCGTTATTCAAAAGTAAGAGAGAAGCGATTATTATAACATATAGCTTAGGTGTGACCTTTGAAAAGTTGTTTAAACCAAGTTAATGATTTAATTTGTGGAAAAAAAAGAGAGAGAGAAAGAAAAAGGAAAAAAAAAAAAAAAAAAAAGCCAGCCCAGGAGTTTGGAGTGTAATTAGATATTACGAGCTCAAGCATGAATTTGGCCCCTTTCTCTCTGTTGAAATTTGTATAAGAACATGAAGCATGGCCCATTCTGACACTTTAATCATAGGTCATTCATAGCCATAATTGTTGTTGAAAAGAACAGTGGTTTGATTTATTTTCACCTGGAAGTTGCCCATCAAACACAACATGTTATTAAAATTTATTTTTTCCAAAAAGTGTACTTTTCAGTTTACATTCAACAGATTGAAGCTATACATGTTTACCATGAAAGTCTGTTTCGCCTGAATGAATTCCGGTGTTGCTGTGTTAGGTAGCTATAGCATGGTTTTATAGAGCCTCTACTAAGTTTTATTTTTCTTACCATTCACAATTTTTGCCAGAAAAGTGGTAGAAAAAAGAAACTTCATAATCAGAAAGGTGATAGAGAAACCTCATAGATATATTACAAGAGAAGATTATGGCAACCATTAATGAGAAATCTAACATCTTTTGGAGTGAGCTTCTAATACAGTATCAACAAAGCCTTGGAAGGGTTTCCTTTTTGAGACACCCCTGTTGCCCCCAAATACATTCGCTCAGATAAATTACCTACTGAGAAGGCTATTTTTTCTTTTTTTTTTTTTTTTTTTTTTTTTTTTTTTTGAGGGGGGTTTTTTTTTTTCCCCCGCTGGAGTGGAGTGGCGAGATCTCGGCTCACTGCAAGCTCTGCCTCCCGGGTTCTCGCCATTCTCCTGCCTCAGCCTCCCGAGTAGCTGGGACTACAGGCGCCCGCCACCTCGCCCGGCTAATTTTTTTGCATTTTTAGTAGAGACGGGGTTTCACCGTGTTAGCCAGGATGGTCTCAATTTCCTGACCTCGTGATCCGCCCGCCTCGGCCTCCCAAAGTGCTGGGATTACAGGCGTGAGCCACCGCGCCTGGCTATTTCTTTTCTAAAATAAAAAATACAATCAATAATTTGTAATCTCTGTACAGTGCCTGGCATGTGGCTACCCAAGGAACGTTTGCTGAATTCAGTAGCACCTTAAATTATGTTTAAGTACTTCCAAAGCCGTACTCCTGTTGGTGGTTTTGTTGTTGTTGTTGTTGTTGTTTTGACAGCCTTCAAAGATCATAAGAGAGTATGTTATTGCTCCGGCTCACAGGTGAAGAAACTGAGGTTAAGAATGATGCCTGTGCTTTTAGTCTAGCAAATGTTTATTGAGCATGCATTGTAATGAAGAAAAGGCACAGCTCTTGCCCTTGAATTTACCACTGGGTCAGTACTCATCTCCTAGGTAGGTTAGGATTTTAGTGGGCATCTATGGACTCTCTCTACAGGAAAAGGAAGAGAGAAAGTACACAGACGTATAAACCTTTGCTTCTGTGATTACAAAGTTTCTGAGGCTCCACAAATCTTTGAACCCCAGATTAAGAATCTTTGATCCCCACATAAAGAATCTTTGATTTAACCATTGCTTGTCAACAAGCTCTTGAATTAAGTGACTGACTTAGGGGGCAAATAGCTTAACTACTGAGAAGCAACAGGAACCCCATGCTTCTTTTTCCTCCCCTAATGTTTTTCCCACCACCCCATGCTGATTTTGAAGTGGTGAACAACAAGTGAAATAACAGGAAAACACTTGGTAAATGTAGTGTTCTACAGATATGAATGCAAACAAATCTGTAAGTGGCAGAGAAACCCAGACCACACATTTTGCAGTGTGGCTTATGTTCATATATTAGGGAGCCTGCTGGAACCCCACTAAACTGTTAGTTGCCAGCTGTTTGGTTTAATCAGATCATTTACAAAAATATAGCAGTCCTCATTGGTGTGTATGTTAAATACAGGCATCACTGAAACAAATGCTGTGCCTGTGACATACATTTTTGCAAGTGCTTTCTGTGTATGGGTTGTCAGAGCTAGTTTAATTCTAATTGCAGAAATATCAGTGGGATTTATATCCGTCTTCTTCAAAGAGTTGGAAAGAAGAAATTTAGGCACTTAGCGCATTTTGATTTTTGTTCTACATTGTAAAGAACCATGTTAATTTCAAGAAACTCATTAATGTGCAGGTCAGTACTAGTAGTTTCTCTTAGTTACATATTGGTAGATGGCAGAAGTATTAAAAATGGCACATATGTGATGAGATTTTACAAAATTTCTGATTTTGAGGGTAGAGAAAAAGCCAGTGGATTTCCTCTTGTGCATGTTAATTTAAAAATAATTTAATGATGACTCCATTTGTTTCATTCCAGCATTAAAAAGGGACACGGAGAAGGCTTGCCTGTCTTTATTCACCAAATAGCAGTTTTGCAGACCCTTACAAGTTCCCATATGCTAGTGAAAAACATTTTCCAAGAAATTGGCAGCATTGCACTTTATAGCTGATGCCAGCTTCTTCCTTGGGCCAATTCAAGAGAGAAGAGAGAAAAAAAAATGCCTTGTTTTAGTGGCTGAATTACTCTGACAAGCTTTGACATTGCCCCTCCTCTTATTAATATTCTTTTTGATGTGAGCTTGTAAAACAGAGGATTGGCTGTTAATCTCCAAGATCTCAAGGGCTTTTGGCAGTGGCCCATAATTGATGTGTTCACATGGCTGTTGTCTGACTACTAATGATTAGACAGCAGTGTTATCTACCAGCTAAATCAGTGTTGCTTATAAATCACACTTGATAAACTGCAGTTTCATTTCTTCAAAGAGTTCGTACAATTCTGCATATTTTGATGGAAGTGCCAGAGGCTTTCATGATTCTTTGACAGCTTAGATTAGGTTTATTTTTCATTTCTGTTTGACAAAATATTAGACTTTCTTACGCATGTGAAAGAGAATTTTTTTGTTCCCCTAACAAGGCATTTAAAGAGTGCTAAGCAGAGAAAGATGACCTGCATTCAGTGGGAAGGTGTACAAGGTGGGATGGCAGGTCCTAGTTTTGCTTTCGCTACCTACTCCAAGGTGAATGGAGTGGGGCCATGGCATCTGGTGCCATGCCATTTTGAAAGAAGAAGAGGAGGCCACCAGGGAGGAAGTTTGCAGAATGCGGGCCTGTGCTAAGATTGTGATATGGTGGAGTAGTGAGATAGCACTAATTGTTCAGCCATGTTATGTGTTGAGCCCATGCGTCAAGGTGTGATTCTCCTTTATAGACAGGCAAGAGAAAGCAAAAAGGATTTATAAGAGGAAAAGGTACCAGCCATAGTATTCATTTTCCTCCTTTGCTGCCCTATGGGGACACTTGGCCGGCCACAGACACACCCAGAGTCTCCCATCTGCCCAGAACTCTGTGTACTGCAGAGATGAAACCAGGTTGCATGTTGCATGCACATGGTGGGCTTTGAGAACTTCTGCTAAGTTTTGGGTCTTTGTTGGCTACAAACTCCTGTGGTCTTGAGTTAACTTTACTCATTTATAAAACTAAAACAACAACAACAACAAAAGGACTAAATAACATCTAAGGTCATTTTACTGCTTTTAATTTTGCATGTCCTTGGACTGTATTGTTCTAGAGCCTCAAAAAAGCCTTTTTGCTAATATTGGTTAATCTTTGCTTAGTTTTTGAGATCAAATATTAGATTGCAAAGAAATGGTTAAATCAAAATGGTTTGTGATTTTTAAAAAACTGGTTTTTTAAAATGAATTTATTTATGTATTTATTTATTTGAGTTGGAGTCTCGCTCGCTCTGTCACCCAGGCTGGAGTGCAGTGGTGCAATCTTGGCTCACTGCCACTTCCACCTCTTGGGTTCAAGCAATTCTCCTGCCTCGACCTCCCCAGTAGCTGGGATTACAGGTGCTTGCCACCATGCCTGGCTCATTTTTTTAAAAAATTTTACTAGAGACAAGAGTTTCGCCATGTTGGCCAGGCGGGTCTCGAACTCCTGACCTCAGGTGATTCGCCCACCTAGGCCTCCCAAAATGCTGGGGTTACAGACATGAGCCACTGCTCCTGGCCAGCAAAAATGAGTTTTAAAAATCACATTTCTTTTAAGAGAAATTTATATAATTTTAAGATGTGTCAGAGGGTAAATATTTAATCAAAATTTACTTTTTTTTGAGACGGAGTTTTGCTGTTGTCACCCAGGCTGGAGTACAGTGGCGTGATCTTGGCTCACTGCAACCTCCGCCTCCCGGGTTCAAGCGATTCTCCTGCCTCAGCCTCTCACGTAGCTGGGATTACCGGCATGCACCACCGCGGCCCGGCTAATTTTGTATTTTTGTAGAGATGAGGTTTCTCCAGGTTGGTCAGGCTGGTCTCCAACTCCTGACCTCAGGTGATCCGCCTGCCCCGGCCTCCCAAAGTGCTGGGATTACAGGCTTGAGCCATGATGCCCAGCCAAAATATACAACTTTTATTCAGAATAAAATTTATGTCTGTGACAAAGATTGGGAGTGGGGCTTTTGTTAATAACTTATTAAAGTTTAAAGAGTTATTAGAGCTCTAGAATGCAAAAATGCAGGAGAATGCACTTAACACTAAAGCTACCTGAAAAAACTTCACCTATCCTATCCTACCCCTCTCCACCAAAACAAAAGTCATGTAAGATTTAACTGAGTACTTCCTTTTATATCCAGTACTTTTAGACCTTAAGTCTAGGTGGCAAGTTTATTTCCCAACTTCCTAAGAGTGGCTTTGACGTGAGCACTACTTTTTCCTGGTATATTTTAGGACTGTGATTAAAATAAGCACTATAGTTAGGAAATAAATATTTATTGATAAGTATTAACATTTGTCCCGACCCGCGGGACAGTCGAACCGGCCCTGGAAGGGGGAGTGGGAATGGAGGAGACAAGAAAACACGAGAAATGGAGACAAGACAAACAGCCTGATCAAGTCTCGTTTAATGGTGGCAGTGCAATGCCTTATATAGGCTGGCAGGGGAAGCGGTTGGGCCAGGGCGGTGACGGGTGGGGGCTGGGTTCTCGCAAATTAAAATTGCTCATGCGCCGTGGGTTTGTAATGGTCCCGGGCGCGGGATCGCGCCTGCGCGGTAGGCTGCATATCTTCCAGGGCGCGAAAATGTTTGCGCGCGTGCGGGAAAAGTCTAGGCTCGCGCGGGAAAAGCTTTAGGCGCCCTCGGGAACAATTTATAATAAAGAACCCAGAAGTGCGCCATCTTGTCTCCGCTTTGGGGAGATCAAGCAACATAGGTCGGCTAATTCCGGGCCTCATGGCTCCGGACAAACACTGATGAACAAAGGTAATTAACCAAGCTGCTTATTTAAATGACTTGTGGTTGAAGGAAATCCCCTCCTTTTTTTTTTTTTTATTAAATGAGACAATTTAAATTTAAGTTGTTTTGGTGATGGTTATTAGATTTTAATGCACTATGGAAAAATACCCATGATTAACTTAGAGAAGATAACCATTCAGTGATTTAAATAGATGCTTCATTTAGTTTTGATACCTAAAACAACTATATTAGAGTTTCTAATGCAGCTATAAAATATGAGATAAATGCATTAAAGGTATAGAGTATGGTTTTCATTATGTAAAATATGTATGCATAAGTAAGGGCTGGTTGGTAATATTAAAAATAAAAATAATGATAACATTTAAAAAGATTTTTTTACACCACTTAAAAATAATATTTTCTGTTAAAAAGCAGTATATGTACATATATCTATGAGCTTTATGAAGTGTGTATATTACCATTATGGCAAAAAATAGGCATGCACTTTTTAATTTTAGAGGATAATAGTTTTTCTTGACTGATTATTTAAATCATGATTCAAATCAACTTGATTTAAATGTAGTCTAGATAATGCTAAAACTATATTGCAGGTGTTTGCCAACTAGCTAGAAATTATTTTAATGGTTAAGGGAGTGCATAATAGAAATATTTATTTTGCTGCAGGTATGGCAAGCTCTGTCACCCATGGGGTGCTTGTACTTGGATATTAGACACATTTGTAGAAATAAATAATGAATATTCTGGAAATGTGGTGCCAAGAGAGTGTGGTCCTATTTACCACCCCTGCTATCCTTCATTTCTTTGTGGCATCATTTTTTTGTGTTAAAGAATAAATGAGGTGACTTGATAACTGTGCAAGAATAAATGGTTAATAACATTTATTTTTATTTATAATTTGTGCATTCTTTTGAGACCATTTTCATAGAGTTTGTTTCATTTAATTCTTGAAGTACCCCTATAAAATAGTGGAGGCAAGCATTCTTAATTCTGATGGATGTTGACACTAGAAGTAGAAGATCCTGATCTCATTCTTAGCCTGGGATTTCTCTTAGGACGTCAGCTTTTAGAAGAGGAAAAATCACTGTTCCCTCCAAATAAAATCTTATTATATAGTTGGTTCTAAAGAACCTTAAATATTCAATTATAAATTCATCTCTAGGTATTTTGAAGTGTTTCATTTAATTTGAAAATTATCCTCTGGTTTTCAGAGACTATAGCAGTATGTTTTTAATGTGTTGGTTTAGCCATGTGACAAATTAAGAAAGGCTTATGAACATTTGTTATTGAGATTGGTATTGGCAAGGACAGTAATAACTAACATTGTTGAACACTTATATGATAGAGATACTGAGGGCTTTATGTAGGATCTCTCGTTTGATGGGTCTATTACATTAAATACAATGAGGTAATACTATAATCTCCACTTTATAGGTGAGGAAATTGAGGCTTAGAAAGGTTAAGTAAATTTTCAAGATTATACTGGTAAGTAAATGATCTCAGATTGAAGCACAGAGACCACACTCCTATTTATTACACTCTGTTACCCAGTTCAAAAGCATTAGTGAAACATGTGACATGTGACATTGACCTGTCATACTCTGTGAGAAGTAGCTTCTGGGATTGATGGTCTTTGTTGTTCATCCATGACTAGACTTCTTGATGAAAGAACCCCAGGTTTCTAGGAGAGCTTGTTTCATTTCTAGTTCTCAACAGAATGTGTTTGAGAACTTGATTTTTTCATCTAATTCATTCACTTATGGGGGAATTAAGATAAAATATCCTGGTTTTCAAGCTGAAATATACCAAAAACACATTGCAATTATATAGGATCCTTAAGTTTCTTCTTTTAGGAATAGAGAGGTTATCACAGATTGACAGTGTTGTTTTTTAAAAAAGTTTCCTTCTTTATAAGCTCCATGAAGGGAGAGATCTTGTCTGTCTTGGTTATTATTAGCACCCAGCACAATGGCTAGTATAATAAAAAGATGTTCAATAAATATTTAATGTTTTACGTTATGACTGCTTAAGTTAGAACTGGAATGTGGCTCCTCATATCTCTTTTGGTTTATGACTCTAAGGTTTTTTTAAGAGTTAGGTAGTAGTAGGTACATTTATTATTATTTTTCATTCGGACATGGATCTAGATGTTTACTTTTAAAATCTCCTACACTTCTCTCCACTCCCTGCTTCCTTTTTCCCTTCATTCCTGCCCTCTTCCAACATACTGTTAACTCCCCCTCCCCCTCTCCACCAACAGATATTAACGTCCAAGAGTGAACCTAAATGAGCTCTTGAATTCACTAGAGCAAGGATTGGCAAATTTTTTTCTGTAAATGGTTGATAGTAAATACTTTAGGTTTTGCAGGCCAAGAGGCAACATCACATATATTATGTAGACACTTGGATAACAAGAGAGAAAACAGATTTCCACAGAATTTTTTAATTGACAAAAATTAAAATCCAGTGACAATTATTGAGCACAATTTTTGGTAATACAGATCTACTGATGAGAAGAATGAAATTCTTTTTGTGGGAGAGAATAACATTCCACTTAATAAGTGTTCAAAGTTAATGTTTGCTGTCATTACATTGATTGCAAAAGTTCATCTGTAGGAAACATTCTTAGCTTTCAGGCCTTAGGAAAACAGGCAGTGGGCCAGATGTGGACCATGGACCATCATTTGGTGACCTTTTAACTAGACTGTGGACTGAGAAATCCCTAAGCAGGGTCACTTGCCCTCGATATTCCCTCTCCTAAAGGCTCATTGCTCTAAGACTGGAAAGGGAGGATATTCAAATGGGATTTGTTGAGTGGAACCACCTTAGGGAACTAGTGAATATAAAGATACAAGAGTAGTAAGAGAGAAGGGAAGGAGAGAGAGTTTATCTCTGTTCAGGGACCAGTGGTGATTAAGGGGCATGTGCCTTGGACGTCATTCTGGGAAGGCCGGGATCAGGTGGTGGGTGGGGATAGAGGTTTGAAAAAGCTTATTTAGGATACCCATTACTTTTGTGATTTAGCTTCCTGAAATGAAGGGCTGATTATCTTGGCTGTCCCTGACACACAAAGATTAAGGGTCATGGCCTTTGGGGTTGGGATCTGGTTTCTCAAAGATCATGAGTCATCTAATGGAAAAATAGGTGACTGACTGCAGCCATGGTGTGGAGTCATTTCTTCACCTAAATTGAAACAAAAGTTTCCAGGTTGGTGTAGGGGCAACACTGTGAGGCTGCCAGTGGCTGTTACAGTGAAATTAAGGGAATTATTAGGAATCTACAGGTTTTAAAAAGCCAGCTGCTTGTTCTTCTGGTAGCTGGAAGGAAAGCAGGGACCATGGGCGGGCAGTGTCTTCTCATGGCTTCTCTATGGCGTCATCGGACACCAGACTGCCCAGACCTCCCTACTCTTAGAGCCCCGCTCCTTAGATTAGTTACCCCACTCTCCAGGTTTGCCGGTACCTCTCCAGCCACTCTGCTCCTTCTCGCTCTTTGTGCTCCATCACTATGGAGGCCTACAGGGTTTCACCCCTTCTCTTTACATTCTTTGCATTTTCCCTGAGCCATCTCAGCCACTCCACTGGTTTCATTACTTTCTCTCTGCCAGCGGTCACAGAGATGATCTAGCATGATCGAATTCTATCCATCTGCCTGATAAACATTGCCCAACAGACGATCCTCTGCTTATCCTCCCCATCCCAGGCCATGACACTCTCACCAACTGAAACAGACCCCTGGGGCACATTTTTGAGTTTGCCCTTCTCTGCCACCTTCCCGAGTCTGACCCCTCCTCCCTATTCCCCCCACCCCAACCCAGGTGCCAGGTCTTCTTGGAGTACTATAATAGCTTCTTTTTTTATGTTTTGTGATGGAGTCTGGCTCTGTTGCCCAGGCTAGAGTGCAGTGGTGCCATCTCAGCTCACTGCAACCTCCGCCTCCTGGGTTCAAGTGATTTTCCTGTCTCACCTTCCCGAGTAGCTGGAATTATAGGCACGTACCTACACCCGGCTAATTTGTAATAGTTTCTTGTCTTCCTTCCTCCAGTCTTGCCCTGTCTCATCTGTTTTCCCATGGCTTCCAGTGTGCTTTTTACCACATGAACAATCGGATCCTCCCGTGCCCCTGCTTTAAAATCCTCAGTGCCCACTTCCAACTTCACAGTAACCCCTCAGATTCTTAGCCTGGCCTGGGCTCTTGTGAATTCTCGGGTATTCCAGCCTTAGCTCTCGCTGCTCCCCCACCCCCTGAGCTGCCAGCCCCTTCCCAGAGTGTACCATTCAGAGCTGCCCAGGCCCATTTCACCTCCCATCCCTTCAGGCTAAGTCCTCCACTTCCTTAACACCCAGCTCAGCACGCTCCCTGCCCCACCCCCTTGGTGCTCCCACAATGCCCTGGGCTTAACTGACCATCTTCAGCTCTGACCACACTTGGCTCTGCGACCACTGCTCATCTCCTCACCTTTGGCATATCGTGGCACCTGGCAATAAATTTGTTGGATGAAGGAATGACTTCCCAAACAGTGAGGCAGCTTAAACGGCAACCCATCTAAAGGGGAGGGCCTGGGGTTAATACATGATTCCTGTCACACAAACTAGGTCCTTATGCCACCTTGGACTCACTTGTGGATTTCAGGACCTCTGCATGAGGAGTTGAAATAATAGTCTCCAGGCATCTACCCTCTCCTCTCTGCTTTACTTTTACTCTAAAGTGGAATGCCCTAGCATCTTTTCATTAAAAAGTTAGTTTAAAAAATGATAAAATAGTATATGATCATGTTAAAATTCAAGCAGCACAGAAGGCTGTACAATGAAAAGTGATTCCTTCTTCCTCTGTATGTTTCTGTATGGATAAAATTTCTGAAAGAACACACAAGAAACTGTTAGAAGAGGGTTCTCTCTGGAGAGTGATCTGTTGACTTTTATTGATAAAATCTGCTGTGTTCTCAAGGTGGGGAAACCGAATTATGGACCTGTGAGCAAGCAGCTTTTTTTGCGTGTGTAGGGCTCTGTGAGAAGAAACTTTTAAAAGTGGTTTAGGTTTAGAACTTGGTAGAGGGCATGATAGACCCCATTGGGACAGGCTATGGCCTCTTGTTTTTGCTCCTGACCCTGAGAAGTAACTTATCTCTTAAGACTAAGATTCCTCAGTTCACACAATCAGATGAGAAAACCCACCCTTGCCTTTCTCTAGATGTGTAGTAAGAATGAATGTTTCTTTAAGGAGTCCATGACAATAGATATGTAGCTAAGTATTACATATGGATGGAAATATAGTATACGTGCATGTATAGAGATGGTGTATGGGGAAGCTTTGTCATGTTCTCTCTAACCATTCCATCTCTGTGGTAAACTATGGAGAGCTTTACCCAGTTGCTTAACTGTGATTCAGAATGAAATTACATTTTCAAAACTTTGCTTAATTTATTAAAATTGATCAATGTTTTGGGTCAACATTTGGGAGGAATGGAAAGAAGAGGCAAGAGACACACATAAGAGGCTTCTTAGACATATGTTGAATATATGTGAGCAATATTCAGATTTTGCAGGGAGGAGAGTGAGTGGTACCAAGATGGTATCCTGGGCAGGGAGTCAAAATTGTCTTCTTCTGTGGCCGACCTGCGATGTTTTGGATGCTTCTGTGGCCTTCCCTTTATATGGATCTCAGCTCACCGCAATCTTTATAGGACACCACATAGCTCCCATACAGTGTGACTCAGGTGCCTCCTTGTCATTTCATTTGTTATGACCAGCATGTTTTGAGTTTGTAATTCAAATGTGTAAAATTTTGGTTGAAAACACTCCTTTTAGGTGGTTGCAAGTGAGATTCCCTAAAAGAAGGTAAGAAAAATAACTGATGTTAAGCTGAGAGAAATCGGAACATGGTGGTTTCCAAAATGGGCTTTTCTTTTTTCTCCCTGCCTTTCTTTCTTCTTAAAATCATGTCTGCATCCAGAAGGGTAAGGATGAGAGACTTCTAACCTTTCCTTGATTTCAACCTAATTTCAAGGAGAAATAAGGGTCACACAAGGACAGTGTATTTATCAATGACCAATATCAACTAAGATACATGCATTATTCATGTGTTTTGAAATTGATTTATTGGCTAATGTAGGCACAGCCATGTTTAGGAACATCCAGAATTTTCCATTGAACTTTCTTTTTAAAAAGTTTCTCTCTTCAGGGATTGGGAACAAGATCTAATTGATAGAAATGGAATTTGCGTGGAACTTTTCAGCTTTGTACAAAGGGCCTTGTGAAAAGGATTAATCCAAGAACACAGACTTTTTTAGTACCTTTACGATGGTCTCCTTTCTTTGTGGCTTATTTTTGTGCTTTAAGTGTCTTTGGAAATAGGATGAGAGGAAATCAGAGAACTCTTATGAACAAGATATGAAAACACTGATCATTTACTGCTACTATTTAAAGCACACACAGCTCTGTGAGTAGTGAAAGATGTCAGCGGCACTTTTGAAACAGATTAAGTATCTGTGGCTCAGCAGTAGGACAGGTTTTCAAAGAACACAACTGAGGCTAAGTATGTGACAAATGATGTGGTGTGGTAGAAAAGAGTCCCTGTGTCTGCTCCCCCTCCACCAATATCACTTTGCTAAAGAACGCTACACAGTTCAAGGTCTTTGAGGGAGGAATTTAATTTGGCTTCATAACAAAAGAAATTTAAGACATTGAGTAGAGTGGTTTAATTATATTCCATCTTTACATACTCAGTACCTTCTGTTTTGCTTTGAAAACTGTCATGACTAGAGAATTGAGTTATAAATAGTCCCTGCTGTTTAAAGCATATTTTACACATGTAGCTGTGTATGTGTACATTCTCTTGCTTTGAGACCTGCATATAGGGACCCTTCTGGCAGTCAGACATGAACAGTCAGTGACCCCCTTTCCTCTCCATCCCAAAGTGGTGCCATGCAGACCCTAGAGTTTTTTTGTTTTTTTTTTTTTTTTGAGATGGAGTCTCACTCTGTCGCCCAGGTTGGAGTGAAATGGTGCAGTCTTGGCTCACCGCAACCTCCGACTCCTGGGATCAAGCAATTCTCCCGCCTCAGCCTCCTGAATAGCTGGGATTACAGGTGCCACTACTACGTCTAGCTAATTTTTGTATTTTTAGTAGAGACTGGGTTTTTCCATGTTGGTCAGGCTGGTCTTAAACTCCTGACCTCAGGTGACCCACCCACCTCGGCCTCCCAAAGTGCTGGGATTACAGGCTTGAGCCACTGCACCCGACCTCGGATTTTTGGCATTCTGGAATTTTGGCATGGTTGGGGTTCAGGCTGGAGGTGGAAGCATCCGTCTTGGCCCCAATGGCCTTGGGGCCAGAGCGCTGGTCTAGCCCCAGGCCAAGTCCTACCAGATCAGCTGCTAAGCCTGAACAGCACTTGAGGGCAGGGTTGGTCTTCATACCTGGTAATGAGAAAGTGGAAATGGCAGTGTAATTCCCAGTCTGTGCATAGTGGTAATTTTAGAATTGGACGATTTAAAACAAAAGCTGAGCTTTGGTTTCAGTAAGGTTTTAAAGTGAGGTTTCTGAAGGGATTGTAGTGTTTGCTTGCAAGCCTGAGATTCACTATTCTGAACTATGGGTAATAAAGGGTGATTCAGGTATATTGCTTCCAACATACAGAAAAGGGTCAGAAATTACCCATGGAGAAAGGTTTCTTTCCATCTCATCTTCTGTTTTACATTTAGAAGGGTTTGCGTTTGATGTTAGACCAATGTGGGGCCAAATTCTGGCTCAGCCACCGACCCTGAGTGACCTTTTAAGTTACTTAACTTTTCCCACGTTTCCTTTTCCTCATCTGTAAAATACTTCCCTTAACAATTTTGTAAAGATCAAAAGAGAGAATGCACAGTATAATCCCTCCTACACTATATGTGGTAAGACAGTTATAATCCCTCTATGTTGTATGTGTTAAAAAGTAGCTGCTGATGTTACTATTTTTATGAGAAAGCCCATGGACTTTAAGATCAGAGAGCTTTGGTCTTGAATTTCAGCTCCTTGGATAAAGTTGCCCATCCTCTGAGATCTTCAGTTTCTGCTTCTATAAAATAGGAATGTTGTGAGAATTAAAGGAGATAGAAAAAGCCTGGTACCTTAGACCCTCTGTGAGAATTTGCGCATGTTGTTTTCTCAGCAAGCTGCAAAGCATCAATGGCTTTGATCATGGTTCTGAAAAAGGAAGAGTTGTCTCCATCGCATTTACGAAAGGCAGAATTAGAAGTGACCAAAATTCAGTTGTTACAGGTTTGTCCTTTAGGGATGGAAATTCAGCCTTGATGATTTGTTTTGGAGAGAAGATCAGTGCCTAATTTAAGGAAACGGTTTTTTAAGCTTCCCCTGCTTTGCTAATGCAGCAGTGACGTCAGGCAGAAAAAGGGTGGTTAAAATGCAAAGTAAGAGACTGCAGCAGTGGTCACCTCTAAAGAGCTGTGATTTCCCCTATATGGTAGTGGAGTCTCTTTCTGATGCTTTTTAAATGAAGAGGTGACTATGAGCAATCTCATAAAACAGCCCAATACCAGGATATGGAGAAAAAGTGAGCATGAAGTAATCGTGCCCCAGCATTCTTTTTTTTTTTTTTTGAGACGGAGTCTCGCTCTGTCGCCCAGGCTGGAGTGCAGTGGCCGGATCTCAGCGCACTGCATGCTCCGCCTCCTGGGTTTACGCCATTCTCCTGCCTTAGCCTCCAGAGTAGCTGGGTAGCTGGGACTACAGGCGCCCGCCACCTCGCCCGGCTAGTTTTTTGTATTTTTTAGTAGAGATGGGGTTTCACCGTATTAGCCAGGATGGTCTCGATCTCCTGACCTCGTGATCTGCCCGTCTCGGCCTCCCAAAGTGCTGGGATTACAGGCTTGAGCCACCGCGCCCGGCCCCAGCATTCTTATAGACTATAAAAATATTGGCTCTGAGCAAAATAAAACACCATTCCCCCTCTGGTTGTTGGCGATCATGGGATTGAGGGGTTAATGGCAGGATAGATGTGGATATTTTTGGCAACAGATGGGAGAAAGCTGTGGCAAGCTTCCCTGTCAGGGTTTAGACCTGATTCCAGGTAAAGGAGGAAATCTCTCTGCCTTCTGGAGGCCTGCTTCTTGGCAGTCCTGGGTTTCACCTTCTCCTTCTACCTGGCAGCAGAGCCACCTGAATGTCTCTTTGTTGGGTCTGGGTGGAGCAGGAGTGCTCGAGGGAGCACTCTCCAGCCCTGCCCTGGCCACCTATCCTCACAGGCTGTCGGTTTCCTGGTACTGAAAGCATCACTGACCAACACAGTGAAATGCCCTAGTGATGAAAAGCTGTCCCCACCAGCACTCCAGCTTTGGATCCTTCCTTGCCCATCAGCACTCAGGAAGCTTTTGAAAGAAGGTGAACAGAGACAACATTGCCAGGGTTTCCCTGTAGATTACCCGCCCCTAACCCAGCCCTTTGATTACACACACTAAGTGCCACTATCTGTGTAAATAACCTTTTCTTCCCTGTATCCCTTCAGCCTCCCGGTTCCCCCCTCCCATGCTCTTAGGCTCTCTCATGTGATAAATAGCCAGGCTACTGCTCAGCATGCACCAACACCTGGGAATAATCATGCAAAAATAACAGTGAGAGACTGCCGCGCGTCTGTTCTTGACATTAACTTTCCTCAGTTTGACAGGCTGCCACCACCAGCTGTTAGACTTATGGGTCTTTTTTTTTTCCAGTGGAGATGGCTGCTTTCCTGCTTTCCTCTCTTCTTGGGCTCTCATAGGTTACATCAGTGTCCTGTCAAGATGACAGAAAAGAGCTTTGACAAAGAAACCATTGCCGAAACAGGCCAGTTCTCTATTCTGATATTTTATTCCAGTTATTAGTATTATTAGACTAACAATCCCCCACACTGATTTTTAAATGAGGAGTATCTGATTAGAACTATATTGTGTTACTCCCCTCAGAAAGGGATTTGCAGTTGCCTCTTGTGAAATTGCCTTTGAATGCAGCAAATAGTAGCATTTGGTCCCATAGGGCCAAACCATCTATCGATTGCAAGTCTCAGATATATTTGTAATAATGATACTAATATTGACAATAGCAGTAGCCCCTATTTACTGAGTGCTACCTTCTACCAGGCCCTGAGCTAAAGTTATTTGTATGATCTTATGTAGTAGTCGCATGAACCAGGGGTTATTTCCGTTTTACAGATGAAGGCAGTGATTCCCCAGAGCCATCACACTACTTGCTTAAGGTTTTGTAGCTAACAGTAGAGCTGGGATTCCAACTCCCATTGAAGACAGATCCCTGCCCCACCCTGTCTTCCATTAACAGCCTACTTTTTGCTCCCAGGCCACCATGAAAGGTCCTTTGGTTGTAGTTCTACAATTATCCTTGTACTTTTGCTGTATTTGTATGATTATCTGACTAGGGCACAGTCTTGCCCACTACACAGTCAGTCCACAAGGGCAAGGACCCGGTCTGTTTGGGCCACTCTTGTTCTAGCAGGTTGCACGGTGCCTGGCACACGGCAAGTAGTAATTATTGGGTGGATGTGTGATAAGAGTTGAGGTGAGCTGACTGTTAGGGCAGCAGTACATGAAAAAAAAGCTGCAACTAGAGATTAGGAGGAGGAGATTCTGTAGTAGTATGGGACTCATCCGGACCTTCATGGTGATCTCATCATTGCCATAAAATTGTAAAATGGGGGTGGGTTAAGCCAGTCGACTGCTGCCAGATGCCAGTGTATGAAAGAAGCAGTATTTCCCCAGGCTGAGCTTCTCAAGGTTAAGCCCCCTTTCTTATATTTTTAACATACTTTAACCGCACTTAACCATGCATTTGGAGGGGATTATAGTTTTATGTTAAATATAGTAGGATATAAAAAGGAGCTTTGGAAGGTTGTGTGCAGGGTTAGGGAACTGTAATATCAGACCAGGGACTTTTAAGCCAGTGTTTACTGAGTTAAGCACTATGCTGAGCATTCACTTTGCACGGATTATCTCACTGAGTCTTCACTGCAACTCTTGTGGGGGTAATTGTTACTATTACTCCCATTTCTTAGAACTAGACACTGAGTCTTAGAGAAGAGAAGCCCGGTAACTTGCTCAGGGTTCCACACAGCAGGTACTGACAGGGTCAGCATTTGAACCCAATTCTGTCTGCTAACAGAACCAGAGGTTGCGGGTGTGGTATGCTGCCTCCTTAGTGCAGGGAGTCCTTGTGGAAACTGTGGCCATCCTCTGCCTTAATGACCTTCATTGGCTGAAGAAATTATGGTTCAGTGTATGGATCAGTGACCTGAGAAATCAGGGTGCAGTGGAGTTGATCTTTTGTATAAGGCAAAAATAACTACTGAAAATGCTTTAAAATCCTGCTTTACATATGATACATGTGACTTCACCTTTGACACTGAGATACACAAGAGAACTGAAACCTTTTCTGGGGAGCAGCTCCTGCTGAGTGCATTACCTGGCAGAAAGAATTGGCCACACTCTTTGAATTACTTCCCTTCCACTCTTCTTCTGTTTCCTAGTGTATGTTGAACTCCTGTCAATTTTCTGCTTGTGGGATGCCATCGTTTTATGTGTACCTGGGCTGCCACTAGAGATAGCTTATTACACTTGTACAAATATGGGCCACAGTTTTCTCTCAACTGAGTAGGTTGGGCTAGGCGACATTCTGTGATTGTTTCAGGGAGAGGCCGGAAGCACAAACTCCAGCATTCTCTGGTTGGGCAAGTCACGTGGCAAGGCTGCAGTGAAGCTCAGTCCTGTCAGCTGATGCCATGAGGAATGTGGGCCCAGGAGAGCACATTATTCAATTATTATTTTACAAAAGAGGAAAAATTTAAATTCTTCCCTAATTGATTTAAAGTGTTGGTAAAAAAATTGGAATGTTTTAAAAAGTAACATACCTGCCAAATAAAAACACCTCTGGGAGTGGCTGTAATCCCCACCTGCAAATCCTGTTCTCGTTAGCTACCTCTGAGGAAGAGGGGCCTGTGGTAGACCACATGGGTAGACTTTGTGCTCCACCTCCTCCCCAATCCCAACATCTCACAGTGAATGGGGGGGAAGGTGCGATTCTCCTCTCATTTGCTTCTCCTCTCACTGGTAGTGCTGGTCTGGTACCTATGGGAGTGGCAGTTCTGAGTCACCATGAAAAGCCGATACTACAGTAGAAAAACGAACAGAGAAGTTCACTTGTGCACGTCAAAGATGTGAACCTCAAAACAATAGTAACTATCGGGTTTAAGCCTTAAAAGCCTTAAATAGTCTAAAGACTATTATCACGTCGGGGTACTATTTATGATTAAGTTTATATTTAGTCAAACTCTGAACCTTGTCTTTCTCATTTTAAAACATGTTGAACTGGGCTCAAAGGTTCTTGCTATAAATATCAATTGAACTTTCATGGTTACATTTGGATTGTGTTAATGGAAACAAACACAATTAACTTATAAGTAGGCCCAGAGTACTCTGGCTTCTCCCATTAAGGCATCCCAGTTCCATAGTAATTTGAACTTGGAAATTACATAAGTATGAGAGAGAGAGGGAGAGGTGTGTGTGTGTGTGTGTGTGTGTCTGTTTCTGCATGCAAATATATCTATAGGTGGAGTTATGTTGAAATAAGGATTTAGTCTAGAAACTCTGTTGTGATGAGATTTGTCATCAATATTAGGTGACTGAAGAATGCATTTGTTGTTGTTTTTAAGAGACGGACTTGCTTTGTTGCCCAGGCTGTAGTGCCATTGCATGATCATAGCTCACTGCTGCCTTGAATTCTTGGGCTCAATTGATCCTCCCACCTCAGCCTCTCGAGTATCTGGGACTATTCTTATGCCACCATGCCGGGCTAATTTTCTTTTTTTGAGACAGAGTCTTGCCCTGTCGCCCAGGCTGGAGTGCAGTGGCAAGATCTCAGCTCACAGAAAGCTCTGCCTCCCGAGTTCACGCCATTCTCCTGCCTCAGCCTCCCGAGTAGCTGGGACTACAGGCACCCGCCACCACACCCAGCCAATGTTTTGTATTTTTAGTAGAGACGAGGTTTCACCATCTTAGCCAGGATGGTCTCGATCTGCTCACCTTGTGATCCACCCGCCTCACCCTCCCAAAGTGTTGGGATTACAGGCGTGAGCCACTGCGTCCAGCTGTGCCTGTCTAATTTTTAAATTCTTTTTTATAGAGAAAGGGGGTCTTGCTGTGTTGCCCAGGCTGGTCTCCAACTCCCAGCCTCAAGTGATACTCCTGCTTGGAGCTCCCACAGTGTTGGGATGACAGATGTGAGCCATTATACCTGGCCAAGAATGTGTTTTCTAGTTGAGGAAAATGGGCCTCCGAGAGGTTGCTTGACTCTCCAGGGTCATAAGCTAGTTAACATCGGAGTTGGCGCCAATCCTAGTGTTAGTATGTCTTGCCACCAAAACTCTCATTGCCCCGTTGTGTTCTCACCTCCAAATCAGAGAATTGATATCCTGTAAGACTCTTCATCTCTTATTTTATTTCATTTTCTTATGCATCCTATTCAAGCTACATTTGTTCTCTTGATATTAATGTAGGCTGTTGATCAGGTGATGTGAAGAATATTTTCAGAATAATGTTCTATTTTTTCTTTTCAGTTTATACATGTGACATCGAATTGCAGTCAATTTACAACTAGCTATATAAATTAAGAAGCTGGAAAGCATGCAAAAATAACCCAATTTTCTTTGGTCTTTATTTTTGACTCTGGAAAGTGATTCTAATCTCACACAGTCTTTTAGTTGTAATAAAGACTACTAGTAGCATTGTTTTTTTCCCTGTTAAATTTCCTCTCTCAGAACCCCTTTGTTCATTTGTCAGCTCAGTTTTAAAATAAGAACTATCAGTGTGAACTTTGATCCACATTAAGCTACATTTACACAAAAGCATAAATCACAGTACCTGGGGTTTGGGGCTGTTAAATGCTTTTCTTTCCTGGGCTCTGTGATCAAGAATGCAGAACAATAAAAAGCATGGAGCAAAAGAAGTTTTATGGCAGCTTTGAGAGCAGGAAATTAAGTTTTTTTAACATGCAGATGGGTGAAAGGCTGTTCTGTTGCATCTTGGATCACTCAGGCAAGTGAACGTCAGTTTATCATTTTAGTGAAATGCAAACTGTAGAAATAGTTCCTACAGTCATATGAACAAGGAGCCCACACAGATGACTGCTTCAGCTGTTTAACTAGGAGCACACTTCCTCATATGACTCTTGAAATACACTCTTTTTGTTTTGTTTCTTTTCAAAAAAAAAAAACCAACAAAGGCTATATACTATCACGCCTGTAGCCAAGTGGCTACAAAAGATAACTTACAGTGGATAACTGGGAATCAATGAACAGCAGAATAAGATAACATTTTTACCAGAATGATCTTCGATCTGTCCTTTTTACATACAGGATTTGTTAGCCCAACTGATAATACATGTGAGGTGTCATCCCTTAAATGCAGAGCGTTTCTATGTGCAACACAAAGACATAGGTAATCTGGGGTCCTGGTACAAATGGGCTTTGTGTGTGGCATTTTCAGAACCAATAATCAGGGTCAAAGCTATCTGTAGCAGTCCTAGCAGTTGTTACAATGGGCCAAATGAATGTACTGTTTACTACATGCATAGCCTTTGGTTTCATTATGGCCAGACTTTTAAACTTTTTGTGATGAAGAACTCCTTTGCTGCTCTCCTGGGGATAGCGGTGCAAAGGGGATGTCATTGCACCACAAGATCTTGCAGTTGGCTGCGATTTACATTTCCTGTATTTAGAGAGGTGGTGGTTGAGCCTTAATCAAGCTCATTAAGGATCTTTACCAGTTTAACCACGGAAGAATTTGTGCACTGGAGAAACTCAAGTTCTGTTGATGTGGAGCACACGCATTTATCTCCCCCCGATATGAATTCTGCTAAACTTTGCAAACTTTGCAATAGAACACTTAATTAGGAGTTGATTCTTTTTTTTTTTTTTTTTTTGAGACGGAGTCTCGCGCCCAGGCTGGAGTGCAGTGGCCGGATCTCAGCTCGCTGCAAGCTCCGCCTCCTGGGTTTTTAGGCCATTCTCCTGCCTCAGCCTCCTGAGTAGCTGGGACTACAGGCGCCCGCCAAATCGCCCGGCTAGTTTTTTGTATTTTTTAGTTGAGACGGGGGTTTCACCGTGTTAGCCAGGATGGTCTCGATCTCCTGACCTCGTGATCCGCCCGTCTCGGCCTCCCAAAGTGCTGGGATTACAGGCTTGAGCCACCGCGCCCGGCCAGGAGTTGATTCTTAATACATGCTAACAATATCCACTTTTTATGTTTCGGTGTAGATTGTAAAGTTCATATATTTTATATATTCAGCAAAGCTAATATATTTTAGTAGTGATTTAATTCATTATGGTTTATAAAGTGCTTTGAAAACAATTTTAGTTCATCTCTTATACTTAAATTTTTAGTGTTTATTGGAGTTTCTCCTTTGGAAAATGTTATAATTTTTAAAGTGAGATTTCATTACATGTGAGAAGTAGCCTTAATTTTGCAAAACATGTTTCATTCACGTCTGCTGAGGCTAACGGTTGTCCAATGACGAATTTAGAAGAACACTGAAGGCCTGCTTATGATTCAGGGAGCTAGCGCTCTCATGTTTACCTTATTTGGCATGAAAAAACAAAATGTTCATTTCTATTCTACTTTATATTTTGGCACCATTAAAACACTCAAAACATATTATAATTGCAAATGGAATTTGGAATGGTGATATATTCTAGAAGTGGTATAAGCAAATTGCATTAAAAGGAATTCACGGAATGCAGCGCTATTGCAGTAAGCCTGTCTGTCTTTCAGGTTGATCCCCTGTTTACAGTGCCAGCGCCACCACCGCCGATTTCCAGCAGTCTCACGCCTCAGATTCTACCCTCCTACTTTTCCCCATCTTCATCCAATATTGCAGCACCGGTTGAACAGCTTTTGGTTCGGACTCGTTCTGTGGGTGTCAATACATGTGAAGTTGGAGTAGTGACAGAGCCAGAGTGTCTTGGGCCCTGTGAACCTGGGACCAGTGTGAATTTGGAAGGGATCGTGTGGCATGAAACGGAAGAAGGTAAATACAATTTATTTTTATATATTTCCCCATGCCCTCTTCCCCATGATGTATTTATGTCCACCTGTGAGGAGAATTTGTTTTGCGGTATTCAGAGAGGAATGAAAAGTGTTTTTTTCCGCTCTCTGGATTTGTGTTGGAAGGAAGAACTGTGTTTGTCCTCTTGTGCATGGCTGCTTTTACATTGCGGATGAGTCAGGTGTTTCGAAAAGTGATTCTCCTCTTTTAAATGCTAACATGGAAGGACTGTGAGAAGCGGGTTAGGGTTTACTCTGCCCCTAAAAGGTATTGTGGAAATTAGGAAGGGAGATAGATCTCAAGTTTATTTAATTCTTAGGGTGCCAACCAATGTGTCTGTATTGACATGGTTGTTTTTGTGTTATGGAGGCTTATATTTATTTTCTGAATTGAGCCAAGGTTCTTGTACATAGTGAGGATCATGGTCATGATGTGGTTGTGGCCAGCTGGTGCGCAGAAGTAATGAGGCCAGGGCCAAAGACTTAAGCCCTAGTAAGCCGGTCACTTCTCTTCTTTGGCCAGAGACATAAAACCTTTTCTGTTCCTCAACTCGGCAAGCCATTTGGCAAATGCAGTCCATTAGCCACAAGAGAAACAAGGTTCAAAGGTAACGGATCAGGATTAATCTATCATTGCGATTGGAATATACATCAGAGCATATGCCATGCCGATAGTGGATCCAAATCTTGGCCATGTCTCATAGCACATGACCACCAGGTACAACGTGTTTCATATGGCCTGTGTCATTAACAAGCCAACCAAAACAAGCCAACCAATGATTGAAAACTAAGTACCAAGACGAGCTGCAGTGCTCTGTTGGGGAATGAGTAGAGTAGAAGGGATAAGGAAGAAGCATGCTGCAGGGTGCTTCAGAGTGTACCAGGGAACAAAGAAAAATGAAGGGGTGGGGAACTTTTTTTCCCCTGTCAGTTAGATTGGTCAAAGATAAAGGAGATGACAGTTTGTTGATATCATGGTCATTTGCCAGAGGGGTAAGGGCAGGATGAAGGTAACAAGAAGGGTCTGAGAGTCACAATTATTCATTCGATTCCTCTGAATCAAGGGGGAAAATTTGAGGGCCAAAACTCAAAGGGAGAAGGTGAAATGTACTCAAAAGTGACTGAGTGAATGGGGAATATTGAGGGTAACTGCTGGGCAAGAAGTAGTTGAGAAAAAATAGTTAAGGATAGTGACAAACTGGGGAATGATAGAAGAAAATAAAAATAAATGAAAATCAGATGACAAGAGTTGAGTATAATTCTTAAAAGGTAGAAAATGGCTCAGGCTGTTTCAAGGTAAAAAACAAAGGTTCTTAGAGAACTCTGAATTCTATATATTATATTAAATATACTCTTGTAGGATATGTTTCATAATTAAATAAAAATATTTGTAGATAGCACTGGTAAGTATAAATAAAGACAGTATACAAGAAAGAATCAGAGGAAAGATCTGAAAGTATGACTATGGTCAGCTCTTGTTTGCTCAGAGGGAAGTGATTAAAATGTACTTTTTTGGCTTCAGAAATGTTTGAGTTTTGGGTCTCTTCTTTCTTTTTGTACTTTTAATTTGGGTTTTTCAGATATTCTGGGAAGCCATCTGAAACAATACCATGGAACCACATTGGGAGGAACTGATGTCGGAGGAGTCAGAATTTGTCTCATCTTGCTTGTCTGTTCAGTCATCCTCCAGTACAAGGGGTCCCATGTGGGGAGCAAGCTTCTATCATGTTATTCTCTTGGGTTGTGCAGTTTGCCTTCCCTTTCATTTTCTCTAAGGGAAATGGTGGATAAGGCTTTCAGACTGACACTTCGGTGTGAAAAGTATAAAAAAGGATTCAAGACCTTAATAAGGTCACAGTGAATTTGTTTAGGTGCACATTTTCAGGAACAGCAAAATATTTGGAAAGTATAAGGGTTAATTTCCCTAAACTTGAACATCAGATGTTTTTGTACTTGGATAATTTACTCATTGGGGTGAAATGCTGTCTTCCCATTTCTTAGCTATGACTTAGCACTCCCATCAGTTTATTGCTTGTCATGATTTTATTTATTCAAGTGTGGAGTAGGACTAAGTTCCTGCAGTGTGACCTCACTGGGTGGTAGATGTTGTAAAATTAGCCACAGACTTTCTGGAACAGCTGTAAAGCTTGAGTTATTTTTCACTTTGCTTAGAAGTCTGCTTAGTTTTGACTTTTAACCTTAGCCTCTTCTCAAAGATAGGATTATTTAGGAACAAAATCTGGGTCTGAAAACTATAGCAGTACATAAGTTGATGTGGAATTCTGGGCATCTGCTTAAAGAGCTGTAAGATATTATTACTATTATTATTATTATTTGATAGTGATGTACATAAAGCCTCACCAGTTCCACTCTGTCCTCTGAAAAACTGGTCTCCTGAGTCCAACGTAGCTGCTTTTATATGTGCTCCGACCCATCCATTTCTGTGGATATCTTTGTACATTCGTACAACGGACTGATAGCTTTCGAAGGTTTTCAGGCTGTTGGCAGCTCCAGCTTTCTCTTTACTGCCTCACATTTTCCAGGATTTGGAATGTGTGGATGTTTACTGTGGTGACAAGAAGGAGCTGGAGCTGTTAATAGAGTTATTCTTGCTGAATAAACTAAACTTCTGACCTCCAAAGAATTTAAGAACTCGTCTTAGTAAAGGCCTGGGTCATAAGATGTATGTTTAATGTGCAGCCATTTGCAAGAGCGTTCCATTTGCATTTTTCTCACTACAGTGTGTTTAAAGCTCTTGTACCAATTTAAAAATTAAACCCACTTGACCATTAATTTTTTTCTTTTGGGAAAAACAAAGAGAGACACAGAACAAACACATTGGGAGCCAGTTATTTGGCAGGGCTGAAAGAGAGGGATTCCAGGAGAAGGGGAGGGGAGAGTAAGCTACAATAGTTTTGTAGTATGAGGTTTCACTAACAAAGAGCTTCAAGTTGAGCATTTATAAAACTGTCAGGTGCCTTTGACTAATGTCCTGTAGATGGAGTTGAATAAAATCCTGTCCCTGGTATTTTTACTTTGAGAGTATTGTGTAACTGATAGTGTTTTCCACAAACCTGATTTGTTACGTGCGATCATGTGTGTGTGAAGGTCATATATGTGCCTGTGTTTTAAGATCCTAGAATTTTAAGAGTTCATGTCTGCACTCTTTGGGGAATATTGAATATTACTGTGATTTCTTTGGATGGTTGGGAATTGCAAGACTGGTCTAGGAGGATCCCCATTCAATACTTAATTGTTTCTTGTGTTTAGAGGAGGATTCTTTTAGTCATAGTCTTTCCCCTAGTGTTACTGCCAGTGCATGAAGTACTGGTTGTCTAAGAACCAAGTTGTGCTCACGAATAAAGTGTTACTAGTGAAGTTCCCTCTGGAAAAAATTAATGGGTTTCGGATCATGCCTAATAGGAGAGAAAAACTATTACTGCATTTGGATGTTTGGTAATTCTACTCTGATCTTTTTTCTTTAAGGTGAATGCATAGGACCAATGATGTATGGTACAAAATTACTCACAGATGTTGGAAAGAATTTCCTTAGCATTTATTCCTGCCATTTGGGGGACACATGCCTCTGTATAGTCATTTGTTTGAAAATTTGCTCTTAAAAAAAAAAAAAAAAAAAAAACAGAAAAAAACATAGTGTGTATAGCAATATGTATAATACATATGTGCTGAACTTGGCTTTTTAGCCTTTATGAATGTGTTTCCTTTTGATTTTTATTGAATCATGTTTCTTATTGGCTTTTTTTTTTTTTTTTTTGCCTTACCTGAAAACATACTTGGTTTAGCTGCGTCTGTCGCCATTGTTATGACTGTTATTTACTACTGCTCTGCCACTCTATCATTCACGACCCTTTCACTTTCTTACTGGTTAAGTAAAGCCATGAAGAAAAGAAAGTGAGAGAAAGAAAACTGGTACTTGCCAAAGACGGTTCTCAGTGCTGTGCCTTTGAATCACCTTGGGAGCTTTTAAAACCCACTGATGCCCAGGCACCACCGCAGGCATTTTAGTCTGGGTTGGCATTTTGGTCTGGTTTGGTATTGGTGTTTTGTCAAAGCTCCCTAGGTGATTCTAATGTGCAAATAAGGTTGAGAACCACTGTCTTGTGGCAAAGAGTTTATGTCTTAGCCCTCTGCAAGTTCCTTGACCTTTTCCCTGTAAGGAAGACACATGTGTTATTGCTTCACTTTCCCAGATATAAAGTGGACATAGGGACACCGTCCTGCTTACCTCACAGATAGTGTCCATCAAGATGCTATGGCAGGTGAGCAGAGTTGTTTAATCACTGTGCTGATGAAGAAGAGGGTCTGGCTTTGTTCCTCAACATGAACTCCACAGAGGATTTAAGAGGCTTAACAAACAACTGGAAGTACCACTCTTCCTAAGTTATTGATATGGGAAGAGTGGACCCTACTGTTGATTTCTCAAGTGAGCCAGATGCAATACTTCTATTTCTGTGTGGCCTCTGCTGAATTATTTTTGAGATGATTCAGAACCCCATAGTATTAAGGAAAGTTGTTAATGTAGCAAATATAGAATTGTGCTCGGAGAATCAGATTTTTCGGGGGTGGGGGCAATGGAAATACAAAGGGCAGCTTACCATAGTGACGGTTGTTTTAATGAGAAGACTCAGCACCTGGTGTGAGAGGAGGAATGCTTGTTTGTATGAGGACCTTCTTCACCTGATGCATTTTTCAAGGAAGGAAATTGACTTTGGGAATCAGTGTTTTCAGGGTATTTAATTGGAGAAAGAAATGATTCTTTCTTTTCTTTTCTTTTCTTTTTTTTTTTTTGAGACAGCGTTTCGCTCTTGTTGCCCAGGCTGAGTGCAGTGGTACAATCTTAGCCCACTGCAACCTCCACCTGCCAGGTTCAAGTGATTCTCCTGTCTCAGCCTCCTGAGTAGCTGGGATTACAGGCACACGCCACCATGCCTCGATAATTTTTTAATTTTTAGTAGAGACGGGGTTTCTCCATGTTGGTCAGGCTGGTCTCGAACTCCTGACCCCCGGTGATCCACCCACCTTGGCCTCCCAAAGTGCTGGGATTACAGGCCTGAGCCACCCCACCCGACCGAAATGATTCTCTTTTAAATCACCGGAGATGTTTTTAAATTCTTCTGCTTCGGGCTGGGTGCTCCTGTATCTCCAAAGTCATAAAGATGATAGTGTTTAAGTGTGCAATGCAGGAGGCGGTTCGAGCCAATTCTTCTTGTTTTTTTTTTGAGACAGGGTCTCAGTTCATCGCTTAGGCTGGAGTGCAGTTGTTGTGATCATGGCTCACTGTTGCCTCGGTCTCCTGGGCTCAGGTGGTCCTCCCACCTCAACCTCCCAAATAGCTGGGACCACAGGTGCATACCACCACACCCAGCTCATTTTTTTTTTTTTTTTTTTGTATCTTTTGTAGACACGAGGTTTTGCCATGTTGCCCATGCTAGCCTCGAACCCCTGGACTCAAGCGGTCCACCCGCCTTGGTCTCCCAAAGTGCTGGGATTATAGTGAGGTATCTCACTCAGCCTCAAGCTAATCAATTTAAAAGGTAAATGATCCTATGTAATGGAAAATGAATCTGTGGTATTGTTATTCCTGTTCTGCAGTATTTGCTTCCAATCTTAACGACTGAAAATAGAACTTTTCTTTTGAAATTCTGATTAATTTGAGGCAAGATTAACCATTAATCCAGGCTTACTTTGTATTTTCAGTAACAGCATGGAGTTGGTACAGTACTTTACAGAGTGAAATATTCTTTACTGAGGTATTTCATAGTGACTTTATCAATTCAACTTTGACTCCCAAGAGGAATAAGATGTCTGTATTTCGTTACCCCTATCCAAATCAGTGGCGATTATAACAGTGCAATGATAGGGAACTTGAGATGTCTAGTGTGCATGCTTCTTATGACTCCTGTGCTAAATGGAGAGAAATCAGCCCCCAGCATGTGAGTCAGGCAGGTGAGCATGGTTGTTTAATTACCATGCTAATGAGAAAAAGGGCCAAGTGGTGAGCCTCAACATGAACTCTACAGAAGTTTTGAGGGGCTGGAAGAACTACTAGCTAGTGCCACTCTGTATTGGCTGTGAGCTTTCCCCTCGCCTTCCTGGGCCATCTTGCCATGGAAGTTGTCAGTGAAAGTGTGGGTGGTTCCCATCATTCTGAGCAAACTGTCGCAAGGACAGAAAACCAAACACCGCATGTTCTCACTCATAGGTGGGAATTGAACAATGAGATCACTTGGACGCAGGAAGGGGAACATCACACACCCGGGCCTGTTGTGGGGTGGGGGGAGGGGGAGGGATAGCATTAGGAGAAATACCTAATGTAAATGACGAATTGATGCGTGCAGCACACCAACATGGCGCATGTATACAATATGTAACAAACCTGCACGTTGTGCACATGTACCCTAGAACTTAAAGTGTAATTAAAAAAACAAAAAGTGTGGATGGTTCCTTGAGGTTCATCACCATTGTCAGCAGAGCAGCTCAGGGTACCAGTGCACTTCTGAAGTTCACAAGTGCCACCCACTTTCATATGGAAAAGGCAACCCAAATAGTGAATCAAATCTGTATATTTACTGGACTACATACCATCTTAGTTACCTCTGATTATTCTGAGTACATTGATGAAAAAAATATTTTTAGTAAAAATAAAATAGAATTAAGGATACGTAATAAATGACAAAACTCATCAGGGTATTTTCATTTTAAGATTAATGAGGGCCGGGCATGGTGGCTCATGCCTGTAATCCCAGCACTTTGGGAGGCCAAGGTGGGCGGATCATGAGGTCAGAAGATCGAGGCCATCCTGGCTAACATGGTGAAACCCTGTCTCTGCTAAAAATACAAAAAAAAAAAAAAAGAAATTAGCCGGGCATGGTGGATGGTGCCTGTAGTCCCAGCTACTTAGGAGGCTACTTAGGAGAATGACTTGAACCCGGGAGGCGGAGCTTGCAGTGAGCTGAGATGGTGCCACTGCACACCAGCCTGGGTGACAGAGTGAGACTCTGTATCAAAAAAAAAAAAAAAAAAAAAAAGATTAATGAAATGTTAGCAGTTCCATAGAAAATACAGAAGGTAAAAGAAACAGAAGACAAGTCTTCACCTAGGCATACAATAGACAGTCAATAAAGGTGTACTGAATGGAGAGAAAGGAAGTAATTGTCCTGGGTTTTGTGCCATTTTCCTGGATTTGCTTTACTCGTGGACCTACTTGCTTTATGCTTTCCTGATGAGGGAATGCAGCCAAATTTGGATATGATGAGTGATTGTGTATTTTGTGGGAAAGCAACAACATAGACCGTCACTTTAACTCTTGTCAGTGTGAAAAATAAGCTGTTGTTGAGTAGGATTCAGTTTAATGTTTTAGATCAAATATTTGTTTTTTGGTGTCATTTCTGTATATATTTTCATGGTGACATTAGGTGCTAAGTAATGAACCAATAGGTTTAAAACTCACTATGTAAAGACACTGTTACCTCTTTTTTTGTGTTGGTTGATATTGTAGCCAGGTTTATTCTTATATGTGAATATATAATGGAAAACTTTAAAACTAATTTTTTCTTAGGACTTATGGTAAAAGATGTAAGCGCTATCTTATAATATTTGTGTGTATATGTGGTGTTGTTCTGATTTTTAGTCTTCTTCCTGTAAAAAGGAATCAGTAAGAAAATCTTTTTTTTTTTTTTTTTTTTTTGAGAGAAGTCTTGCTCTTTCCCCCCAGGTTTGGGTTGAGTGCAGTGGCTTTATCGCAGCTCACTGCAACCTCTGCCTCCCAGGTTCAAACGATTCTCCTGCCTCTGCCTCCCAGGTAGCTGGGATTAAGGCGCCTGCCACCACGCCTGGCTAATTTTTGTATTTTTTAGTGGAGATGGGGTTTCACCATGTTGGCCAGGCTGGTCTCGAACTCCTGACCTCAGATGATCTGCCTGCCTCAGCCTCCCAAAGTGCTGAGATTACAGGCGTGAACCACCGCGCCCGGTCAGGAATCAGTACGAAAATCTCGAGTGTCTTAATATTATAGTGACTTTGAGCTGAAGAAGTATTTTCTAATTACAAAATGGAGATGGTCTCATTGGTTGCAAATAACAACTTGTTATCCTAGGTGGACATTTGATTAAAGTATTCCACTGACATTTAAAAAATAAGTTCTCACAGCAGCTTTATTGAGATATACTTCACATAACTTACAATCTACCCACTTCAGGAGTATAATTCCATGTTTTTTTGTGTGTATGTGTATTCAGAGTTGTACAACCATCACCGCAATTCATTTCAGAACATTTTGATCACCCTGAAGGAAACCCTGTATCCGTCAACAGTCATTACCACTTACTCCAATCCCCCCATTTTGTTGACTTTTACATCCTTGTCCTTGATTCTTTGTTGTTTTTATGTGCAAACATGTATGTTTTGTGGATGATAGAAGGGACTGGCTTGTTGAATACTTACTTTGTGCCAGGCATTGTGCTAGGCATGCTCGTCAGGTCATGATTTCCTTTAATCCTCAGAACAAAAGCCAAAATAAGCCCACTGTCATTATCTATATTTTAATAAAGGAGACTTAAAAAGGGATTCTTCTGTGCCAGGCAGCACACGTGGCAAGTGGGGGAGAGTCTGAATTTGAACACACTGTGGTTGGACTTTCAGAGTCCTTGTTCTTCATACAATTCCTGGGTGTTCTGGATTTCTGTCTACCCCTTCACAAAAGTTCCTGTCTATTTTACGAAGTGTTCTTTGGAAAGGGAGTCAAATGTGATGTAATAACTGGAGTTTATTTTTAAACGTGGAATGATAGGAATTTCTTTATAATTCTAGCATCTTGTAGTATTTTGGCAGAAGTATTTGAATCAGCTTCAGCTGGGTTGATGTATACAAACCATCACTTTCAGCCCCACTATGCTGCAAGCTTCTTAAGTGCACAAATTCCATCTGTTTTGTTCACTGTTGGATCCCCGGCGCCTGGCACAGAGTAAGTGCGCCATACATATTTGTTGAATGTTGAATAAATTCGTGGAACAAAGTGAAATAGTCTTGATACCTGTTTGAGTAGTGTAGCTTTCTAGTCAGGAATATGTTACTTTTAAATTAAGTTTGGTCTAGACAATTGAAAATAGAGAAATCTACTTTGTCACTGATTTTTAAAAATGCATTATAAAATCTCATTACATTTTATTATATTTCAGCTTCCATCCTTGTTATTGTAAGATTAATCTGCACAAGAAAGGAGGAACAAAATATTTGACATACTTTTTCCCTCAAATCATCCATATCCTCAATACAGTTTTCATTTTTCAATTATAAAAGGAATACATGCCATTTTAGGAGATTTGGGAAGAAAAGTAAAAATGTAGATGGGAAAAAACTCTATAATCTCACAATTTAGTGATGACTTAATAAATATGTTAGTTCATTTTCTTGATTTTTTTTTTTTTATTCTTAACTCTAGGTACAGTGTTGTACTGCAGATCTCTAGAACTTAATTATCTTGAACAACTAAAACTTTATACCTCTTGAGCAGCAATTTCCCCTTTTTCCCACCCACGGTTGCTGGGAACCACCATTCCATTCTGCTTCTGTCTCAGCTTCTTTAGATAGATCATATATGTGTAATAATTATGTGACTGGCTCACTTCACTTGACGTAATATCCTTAAGGCTCATGCACGGTGTCACATATGACAGGATGTCCTTTTGACATGCTGAATAATATTCCAGTGTGTGTATATTCCTCATTTTCTTTATTCACCCATTGATGGACACTTAGGTTGCTTCCAGATGTTGGCTATTGTGATAAACAATTTGGATAAACAACCCAGAAGTGGAATGGTTATCTTTTGATTTTTTAAATAATGGCTATCCTAACAGGTACGAGGTGCTGTCTCATGGTTTTGGTTGCGCTTCCTTTGTAGGTAGTGATGCTGAGCACTGTGAGCATCTTCACACATACTTGGCCATTTGTGTGTCTCCTCTGGGGAAAAGTCTATTCAAGTGTCCCCCAGCCCTCACCTTCTTTCTTTTTTTTTTTTTTTTTTTTTAATAAAAGAGACAGGGTCTTGCTATGTCACCCAGCCTGTAGTGCAGCCTCAAACTCCTGGGCTCAAGTGATCCTTCTGCCTCAGTCTCCCACGTAGCTGGGATGGGCCGACAGACGTGTGCCACCATACCTGGCTGAGACAGGGTCTCGCTATGTTGCGCGGGTTGGTGTTGAACTCCTGGCCTCAAGTGATCCTACCATCTTGGCCTCTTGAGTTCCTGGGATTATAGCAAATAACAAATAACCCAATGAAAAATTGTGTAAAAAATTTCTGCACATTTTTTTCATTGAGTTATTGTGTGTGTGTGTGTGTGTGTGTGTTTGCTGTTGCTTTGAAGGAGTCCCTGTTTTGGATATTAACCTTTTGTCAGAAACAGAGTTTATAAATATTTTTCCATTCTTTTTCCTTTTCACTCTGTTGTTTACTGTGCGGAATCTCTTTAGTTACATGTAGTCCCACTTGTCTATTTTTGCTTTTGTTGGCCTTTGTCTTAGTGTCTTTAGTTGAGATCGTTCAGTGGATAAGGTTTTTTTTGTTTGTGTTTTTGTAGAGGTGGGGTCTCACCATGTTGCCCAGGCTGGTCTTGAACTCCTGGGTTCAAGCGATCTTCCTGCCTTGGCCTCCCAAAGTGCTGGGATTACAGGCATGAACCACTGTGTCCGACCTGGATACACTTTTTTAAAAGGCTGTTTTGTAAGAGCAGTTTTAGGTTCACAAAAAAATCGAGAAGAAGGTACAAAAATTTCCCATATATCCCTTGCCCCTACACATGCATAGCCTCTCCATTATCAACATTCTCCACCAGAGTGGTACATGTGTTACAATTGATGAATCTAATTGACACACCATCACCCAAAGCTTGTAGTTTATGTTAGGGTTTGCCCATGGTGTGATGCAATCAGTGAGTTTAGACAAATAGATAATAAGCTGTATTCACTATGTAGTTTCATGCAGAGTATTTGCACTGCCCTAAAAATCTTCTGTGCTCTACTTATTCATCTCTCCTTCCCCCATCCCGGGCAACTACTGATCTTTCAATTGTCTCCATTGTTTTGCTGTTTCTAAAGATGTCATATTGTTGGAATCATACTGTCTGTAGCCTTTTTCAGATTGGCTTCTTTTACTTAGCAATGTGCATTTAAGTTTCTTCCATGTCTTTTTGTGGCTTGATAACTCATTGCTTGTGAGTGCTGAATATTATTTCATTGAGTTTGGATGTATCATGGTTTATTTGTCCATTCACTCCTGAAGGACATCTTGGTAACTTCCAAGGTTGGCAATTATTAATAAAGCTGCTGTAAACATCCATTTGTAGGTTTTTGTGTAGACATAAAGTTTTTAACTGCTTTGGGTAAATACCAGGGAGTGCAATTGCAGGATCATCTGGTAAGAGTGTGTTTAGTTTTGTAAGAACCTGCCAGACTGTTTTCTGGAAAAGTGGCAATACTGCTTGGCATTCTCACCAGAAATGAATGAGAGTTCATTTGGTGTTGTCAGTGTTGTGGATTTTGACCATTCTAATGGCTGCGTAGTGGTATCTCATTGTTTTAATGTGAATTTTCTTGACGGTTTATGATGTGGAGCCTCTTTGCAGGTACTTATCAGCCATCTGTATATCTTTTTTGATGAGCTGACTATTAAGGTTTTTGGCCCATTTTTCTTAGAGTTGTTTTCTTATTATTGAATTTGGAAAGGTCTTTGAATGCTTTGGAGAATAGCTTCCTCTCTCTCTTTTTTTTTGGGCGGGGGGTGGGGGGGACAGGGTCTTACTCTGTCACTCACACTGGATTGCAGTGGTGTGGTCATAGCACATTGCAGCCTTGAACTTTTTGACTGAAGCCATACTCTCGTCTCAGCCTCCTGAGTAGTTGGGACTACAGGTGTGCACCGCCACACCTGGCTAATTAAAAAAATTTTTTTTTTTTTTTAGAGACAGGGCCTTGCTCAGTTGCCCAAGCTGGAGTGCAGTAGTACAATCATATCAAGCATATCACAAGCATATCGCTGTAACCTTTAACTCTTGGGCATAAGTGATCCTCCCACTTTGGCCTCGCAAAGCACAGGATTATGGGCATGACCCAGTATGCCTGGTCTTTAGTTTTTCTCATATAGATCTTACATATATTCCTTTTATATTTATACTACCTAAGTATTTCATCTTTTTCATTGCTAATATAAATATTATTGTATTTTTAATTTCAAATTCTACTTACTCATTATTGGTGTATGGAAAATTGATTGACTTTTGTATATTAACCTTACATCCTGCAACCTTGCTATAATTTTTTAGTAGTTCTAGGTAGATATACTTTTAAATGTTGCCTTCTTTTAATCTTAACGTTAAAACACAAGCATTTCTGGTGTTAGGAAAACACTTTCTAGGAAGCATTTTCTAAAATATCAAATATTCCGTGGTATGGACACACCAAAGCTTAATTTAATTTAAATTCCATTAAGAATGGATATTTACATTGCTTTCAACTTCTTAGATAAATATAAATAGCATTACATAGTATGTCTTTGTGTATGAAGTTTCTTTGTTTTGTTTTGTGAATTTGGAATTTTTATGCTGGGATCAGTTTTCAGGAAGCTGAATTGCTGAGTTGAAGTATACAAACATTTCTAATGTAGTAGAAACACATATTGCCTAACCACTTCCCCTAAGAGTTGTACCAGTTTATATTTCCTGGATGAGAGTGCCCACCTCAGTTATCCTTTCCAACTTTAGACTTGCTGACATTTTGATGACAAAGGGATGAAGTTGTAAGTCAAATGTATAGCTCTCAACGTTCCTACCCAGGGTCCTACCCTACATAGAAAGGGAATGAGACTTTCTCCTTACAGTAAAGCTCAAAATTGTTCAGCAAGAGGAATCTGCAAGAGTGCAAACGCTCCCAAGAGACTACACGACTGGGCTCTGCTTCAGTGGAGGGCTTTGCTCTGGATGTCAGAAAGGTTTGGATTTAACTTCAGCTTGTGTCTAGAATGACTTTTACAGCTCTTTCTCTCCCAAGTGAAGGAAGTTAAAAGAGACTTTTAAATATGAAGAATTCAAACACTCAAGGGAGAAAATTAGTCTGTCAAGCATCCATTCTGAACTGGAAGGAATCTAATTTACTTGTGTTGCTGTCTCTGCAAACATTTTTCTTCTGGATTCTGCTTTTTCAGAATAAAGAAGGATGAAGGACAGGATTTTCTAGAAAACCTTCTGCGTCTCATGATTTGTTTATAATATATAATTTGTCACTTGAGGCATGCAGTGTGCAGTTTTCCCTGGCATGCCCATGTGCTGTCCTGCCCCCTGCTACTTTCATTTCCTCTCGTAGTCTCTTTTTCCCTTGGCTTCTTCTGTGTATAACTGCAGCGGGAGGAAGAACCCATCAAGGTAGTTTTCAAAAGTAGTATCTACAAAAGCATTCCTATATGCCCTTCTGGGGCCTTTCTGATCTCAAATAATTTTGGCTGGTATTTTCCTGGCAAAAGAAAAATAAGCTGTAATATGAGAGAAGACATATCACAGGTTTTCAAAAGCTGTCCTCAACAAAAAAAGTAGGGGGAATTCAGCTCGTGGGCACAATTGCAGGGTATCTAGCAAAGTCTGACATAACCCAGTCAGGAGACCCAGGAAGGTAAAAAAGTGCTGTGAGGCAGGCAGGATGCTTACTGCTCATCTGATAATTTCTTGGAATTGAATAGTAAATTGAGCATTTATTATATACATACACATTATAACCATATATATTCATTTCATAATTAAGTCTTCAGACTCAATGTATATATTTAAGACCCCTTCACAGTATTTCCAACCTTGGATGTTGGAAATGTGGCTGTTTCCTTTATGTGACACAAGACACATTTGGTGTGTCTGAACAATTAAACACTTTTGCCTAGAGAACCTTCTGTTGCTCTGTCAACACCATCTAGTTAGCATTTTCTCATTTACGGAGACGATTCCCATAATTAGGCCCATTCTTCTTCTGGAAAAAGTGAGGTACAGACCATCCAAAGAAAATGACTGTGGGAAGTGCCTTCTTTCTGAATTTCTAGTTTTACCTAATATGGTTAGTCTTTTCCTAGTTTTGAGTCTGTTTATGTGTGTATGAATATAACCAACTATTTAAAAAATACGCTATGAGAGAAATAAACAAACATTTGCTTGTCCGTTTGAGGTTTTGACTGAAATGTGGAAACTTAATTCGGGTTATTGAGTGAAATGTTTTTAAAATTTGATATTCACCAAATATTTTTACAAAAACACCCCAACTGTAGTTTCCAACTATATATTTCATAAGAAGGAAAAAAAATGGCCCACCACTTCCTGTGCCTCAGAGAGTCAATGCCTTGTATTCTCCTGGCTCAGTGGGCAGTTTTGATCCTGCCAGCTCTTCGAGGACTTACCTGTACATTTGCACAGTTTGTATATTGTCTTGTAGATGTCTTCCTCATATCCACGTTGACAGACAACTTTTGAAGTAACTCAAGTTGACAGAGCTGACTAAGAACATTTAATGTGTGTTATTTCACTTGAGCAGCAGCAGAGGCCAACTTGTTTAAAGAGAACCTGCAAAAGCTGCTTTCCACTGCTTTCCTCAGCTTCATAAGAAGACCTAGTCACTTTTCAGCATATGAAAAGCCAGCCAGTTCCAGACAGTGCACACAGTACACATATAAAATTATTTATTGTCCGGACAATCATGTGCGGGTGGGTACCAGAAGCACAGAAGAACCACAACTGGGACTGGGCCATTGGCTTGGCTCACTCTTAAAGCTGGCTGCAGTAAGCAAGTGTGTGAGAGTCACTTTCAGTTCAAAAAGTCTTTGAATACTCAAGGGCAGACACATTAGGAGGCCATAGACCAGGAACCAGGACAATCTTCATTGCAAAGCAGTAGTGCCATGTTGAACTCATGTCTGTCTTCCATAGACTCCTGCCTGATAGGGTGACCGAAGGGCATTATCACATTCACAGGGACAGATAATCTAATGGAATTAAGGAAATGGAGGGTCAGTTTTCAAAGAAGCAGAATAGAGTGAGCTACTTAAAATTATATTGGTTGCACATTAATCTTCAATGATTCAGAAGGGGAGTATTACCTTAAATTTCCCAGTCAGTTACTAGAGAATCCCTAAAGTATACACCCTCTAGGAAATCTCACTTTATATTTGGCATTTGAATTAAAAGTCTTCTTAAAATAAATATCATCAGCCATACCAGTCCTCCTTAGCTTGCAGTTTCTTGCAAGTAGCACATTTCCAAGTATGGAATTTCAACAAAGCACATCATATGTTGAGTGTGACTGTTAAGTATTTGAGGCTATGATTTAGCATCACCATCTTTATTTTCTCACAGTGAGGAAAATGAAGTATGGGGGAATCTATGAATCGCATAGAAATCAAGGCAGAGTCCAAAGGAGAATTAAAAGCACAGAGTTCTGTGGCTCTAGTGATGGCTTGGGAGGGAACTAGTTGTTCTAACCACATATACCCACCTCACGGTTTCAGGATCAGGTGGGCTGGCCGCGTGCTGAGTTCATCCTCTGGAGAATCAGGCTGGCAGCTAAGTCAGATCCCCTGGGCTCTGTTGATAAGTTGCTGTTGTTTTATTATTTTATTATTATTATTACTTATTACTATTTTTACTCTAGATTTGACTCTACCCTGACTATACCTGATCAGGAGAGTCAGGTTTTACACTACACTTTACCCAAAGGAGATGCAGATACTCTACCAGCATGTATGCAACTGTAACTTCATGCGTTCCTTGGGGTAAATTGTGTATTTTGGAAAGTAGAAAGAATAGTCTGGTGTTTACAGAGGAATATTAGGGGATTGTCAGGGAGCCTAATTTTGTGTTGTTCTTTCGCTCTGTGAATTCTGGCAGTACAACTTGCTATGGTTCAGTGTTTTGTGTCATTCCCCCGTTTATTTCATTCTGATCATTAATGAAAAGCGACAAAAGTGTAGCAAGAGTGCCAGGCCAGTTGGTAGGCATAATAAGATTGATTAGAGCCCAAAATGAAAACATTAAAATCATTTGAAGGCAGCCAAAACCTTACTTCTATTACATATGAACTTCTTTTTTGGATACATGAATAGTGAAGAGTATCTGGAGTTGACAGTACATGACTGCAAAAGCATGTGACAAGTTATTTGCCTTTGTAATGCCCATGACAACGAAGCAAAAAGTGCATTTATATTTCATACAAAATATTGTGTTCATTAAGACCCTCTGAAAGGACATAATTGTATAAATCAAGAAGCATCTGCAATATTTTGTTTAAAAATTCTTCTTTATCCTTTTGGCTGCAGTAATCTAACATCTATCCACTTAGATTTTAAAAATGTATTGTTGCAGAATCATCAAGAGTTCTTGGTATTTCACTTATGACTACTATTGGACAAACTGTGTTTGAGAAAAGACCTGTAGCTAAACCATGAGAAAAACCGAATTAAAACAAAATGGCGTGGTTGCTGTAACTCTGAGGTTACTATAGTGTACTTGTTTTAAAACAAGGGAAAAAGGAGTCCAGTTAAAAGGAAAAGGAAAACTAAGTAACTAGTGAACTTCTGTGGGGAACTCTCACTTCGCACCACACCCATTTATTATAAAAATATATGTATATCTAAGGACCTAACGAAGTTCTTTCAGAGTACTTTTGTTGCGTCCCCTCCTTTTGGTGACAATATCCCCCATTCACTGTGAAAACTAATGCATTATATATAAGCTAAGTATGATGTAGTTCGGAAATACCTTAGGACTTAATGGGTAAGCTTGATAAGGTACAAGGGAAAAGAAGAACCCTGGAAGAAAGCACTGGATCAGGTGTCAAGAGAACGGGGCTGTAACCTCCCTTTTCGCACCCTCTAGCTGTGTTTTCTTGGCTCTGGCCTCACTTTCCTCAGGTGTACAGAGAAGGGGTGGAGGTTGGAGTACATAACCTCTTGAAGATACCTGAAATTCAGGTAGCCAAGGAGTGTTAGGATATTACAGTGTTCTTCAGGGCAGAATCAGGTAGCAAAGGAGTGGTAAAGATCTTAAGGTGTTCTTCATGCCAGCATCATTTCAGACTTAAAGGATTCTAAACAAAATTCTTAGCAAATAGTCAGCCCTGATGGCATTACCCATAGTGCGAAGAAGTGCTGTTGAACGAGTAGCCATGACTTGAGTCTCCAAAAATAGATCTATTTCTAGGACTCTATTTACTCCCATCATTTATTAAACTAGTAGCACTTCTGCAGGTAAAGCAGGATCTGGTTTGAGTAGGCTGACGCTTATTTTATGCTCTGATACACTCCAAAGAAGAAT
The DNA here is from genome assembly GCF_002776525.5 of Piliocolobus tephrosceles. Classification (NCBI taxonomy): domain Eukaryota; kingdom Metazoa; phylum Chordata; class Mammalia; order Primates; family Cercopithecidae; genus Piliocolobus; species Piliocolobus tephrosceles. The sequence continues at coordinate 165,202,514 of NC_045437.1, forward strand.
GAACCCATTAAAGACATTATCTAGTAAGATTCCTAAGAGGTAGAGTCTTACCAGTTTCATTAGCAGGTTTTGGAACCCCCGGTCTAACATGCCTGTACCAGATCCAATGACTTCTAGTGCCACTTATATATACCTTGTATTAAGATTTCTTAGAATGCTCAAAAGACCACTGTGAAATATAGACTTTATTGGATGCACGAGAGTTAACACATAAATGTAGTTGAATTTTCTTTTTAACTTTTATTCAGGTTATGTGTGTTTAAAGAGCCACATAGCTGTACAAGGCCCGTAACAAAGAACAGTAGTTTCATAGTTCACCTTTTCCTTCACCCAGTTTCTATTTTCCAGAGGCAACTCACAAAACACTTTGGGCTGGCATTTTCCTCAATATTTTGAAAACACATGTTTATATGGGTGTTTCTTGATTTATTTTTCAGTTTTAGGTATTTTATAGTAACTTTTTATTATGGAAGGTAATGATTTAGCTCCCTCACTCACCCTTTCCTCCAACACAAATATATTTTACCACCACCTATACTTCCAATATAATTATGAGTTATGAGCTCTTCGTGGCTATGTAACAAATTATTCTAGACAACAGTACCTTAAAACAGCAAACATATCCCACAGTTTCCATGGGTCAGGAATCTGGGAGCAACTTAGCTGGTGCCTCTGGCTCAGATTGTCTCAGAAGGTTTCAGTCAAGCTGTAGGTGCTACTGTAAGCTGAAGACACCGTCCAGTGGAGATGAAGGAGCCACTTCTAAGCTTCCTTACGTGGTTTTTCAGGCATTAATTCCTCACCGGCAACTCGACGTGCTATGCCACGTGGGCCTCTCCATAGGACTGCTCACAACATGGCAGCTTGCTTCCCAGCAAGATCAGAGAGAGAGAGAGAGCACCCAAAATGGAATTCAGTCTTTGAATACCGATGTTAGAAATGATAGCTCATTACTTCTGTTATACTCATGTTCATTATCAGTAAGTTCAGCCCACACTCAGCGCATCACACAAGAGTGTGAATGCCAAGAGGCAGTGTCATTAGGGGCCATCACAAGTAATTATGAGACTGCCCACCACAAGTAATTATGGTTAGGTCACTATTCAGCGCTTACATTATGACTACAGCACAGCAATGTACTACGATTACCTTTTCTAATCCAACTCTTTTCCATGAGTTAATAATTAACTTATTTTTTTGTTGGCTTAGTGTTCTGTGCATCCACACTGATTCACCATTAACTGTCATGCCAGAATTATAAATTTGCGTCTCAGTATATTGAAATACACCAAGTGTAAGTTCTATACGTTTTATCTTTTGGAATATATTCTCCCAGAGTTTTCTTTTTTCTCTTTTTTTTTGAGGCGGGAGTCTGTCTCTGTTGCCCAGGCTGGAGTGCAGTGGTGCGATCTCGGCCCCCTGAAAGCTCTGCCTCCCGGTTTCACGCCATTCTCCTGCCTCAGCCTCTCTGAGTAGCTGGGACTACAGGCGCCCGCCACCACACCTGGCTAATTTTTTGTGTATTTAATAGAGACGGGGTTTCACCATGGTCTCTATCTCTGACCTCGTGATCCGCCCTCCTCGGCCTCCCAAAGTGCTGGGATTACAAGCGTGAGCCACCGCTCCCGGCCTCTCCCAGAGTTTTCTGACCTTCTCCAATCTGGACTGATTGCTTAGGTATTATTCATAGCTATAAAAATCTGAAGTCTCTGTTGTATACTATTCTGAAGATGCCATTACCTCTTATGTTGGATACCCTATTTCCTGACTTATCTCTGTTGGTCCATCCCTTCATTTTGGTGGTGCCCATTTTCCAATAGCTTCCTAAGAAAGGATTAATGGTAGGCCGGGCACGGTGGCTCACGCCTGTAATCCCAGCACTTCGGGAGGCCGAGGCGGGTGGATCACCTGAGGTCAGAAGTTTGAGACCAGGCTGGCCAACATGGAGAAACCCCATCTCTACTAAAAGTACAAAAATTAGCCGGGCATGGTAGCAGGCGCCTGTAGTCCCAGCTACTCAGGAGACTGAGGCAGGAGAATCACTGGAACCTGGGAGGCGGAGGTTGCAGTGAGCCGAGATCGCGCCATTGCACTCTAGCCTGGGACATAAGAGTGCAACTCAATCTAAAAAAAAAAGAAAAAGAAAAAGAAAGGAAAAGATAAGTATTCATGGGAAATAAAAATTTTGAAAGCTCAGATGCTTAAAAAATGTAATGCATAAAAATTTCTTCTGTCTACCTTCATGCTTGATTGATAACATGGTTACATGAAGAATTGGTTGAAAATCATTTTTCTTCAGACTTCTGAAGATTATGCTCCTTTGCTTTGAGCTCCCCAGTGTTGTCTCTGAGGAGTCCAATGCCATTCCTGATTTCAGATCTTGTATTTGATACCTATTGCTCCACCCCAGAAACTTTCATCTTTTCTTTGTTTCCAGTATTCTGACATATGTCAATGGCATCCTTTAGCATGAGTCTTTTTTTAGAGTCAGGGACTTGTTCTGTCACCTAGACTAGAGTGAGTAGCACGGTCCTAGTACACTATGGCCACAGATTCCCAGCTTCAAGGGATCGTCCTGTCTCAGGCTCTCAAGTAGCTGGGACTTACAGTCATGTGCCAACATGCTAGGCTCATTTCTTTTTTTTTTTTCTATTTTTTTGTAGAGATGGGATCTTCCTAGGAGTGTAAAGGTAATCTTGAACTCCTGGTCTCAAGTGATGCTCCCAGCTCAGCCTCCGGAGTCACTAGGTTTCTTTCTCTCTCTCTCTTTTTTTTTTTTTTTTTTTTGAGATGGAGTCTCTGTCACCCAAGGTAGAGTGCAGTGGCGCAATCTCGGCTCACCGCAACCTTGCCTCCCGAGTTCAAGTGATTCTCCCGCCTCATGGCATGGTGATTGGTGCTAACTTTTTTTGGGTATTTTTAGTAGAGATGGGGTTTCACCATGTTGGCCAGGCTGGTCTTGAACTCCTGACCTCAAGTGATCCGCCTGCCTTGGCCTCCCAAAATGTTGGGATTACAGGTGTGAGTCACTGCGCCTGGTCTGGGATTCTTTTTTAATCTGTTGTTCTGAGTTTGGTCCTCTCATTGAAAACTCAAGTCCTGTAGTTTTGGAAATGTTATAGATGTATTTCTTTGGAAAGGATTAATTTCCATTTCCATGCTGTCTCTTTCTGGAACTCTTTTTATGTAGAAGTTGAACCTCTTGTACCAATCTTCTTCTTTTCTGATCTTTCTCCTTTTTCAAAACTCTGGTTTATATGCAGTTTGTATTTTCTGTTGGGAGAGTTTTTTAAATTTATCTTTGTGTTTTCATTTCCCCCATATCGTTTTTAATTTCTAAAAGCTTTTTATTTTCTATTTTGGTTATTGGCATTGCTCTCTTAAAAAGCCTTCTATTCTAGTTTCATGAATGAAGCATCTCCTTATTTCTCTGCAGATATTTAATTAGCTTTTTTTCTTTCTTCTTTTTATTGTCAGCATTGCTTTTAATTCCCCTAAGTTTCTTTTTTGTGTATGTGTGTGATTTGTCATCTGTATTTTATGTTGGAGACTTTCCTCAAATGCCTATGGCCATTGGCTGTCTGCTTCTATGAGTGGTGTGCTGAGAAGCTAGTTTGAAATTCTACATGCTTCAGTAGAACTGAAGACCTGGATCAATTATTTCTGTAGAGTTGCAATTCCCATATTCTGGAATTCTGTAGAGTTGCAATTCCCGTATTCCTTTTCTCTTGCTTTTATCAGTTTTCCCCCAAAAAGCCTTCACTGATTTCCTGGCAACCAACTTTCTTGCTGCCAATTTTGGAAAAAAAGAGAGTGAAGCATTCAGTCTTCATTATATAAACTTTATAAACTAAACTTTATAAACTATGACTGAAATCTTTTTTTTTTTTTTAAGTGGCTATAATATCATCCCCGTTTTACAAATAAGAAAATTTTTAGAGCTTTAAGTTTCTTTGTTGTAATTTCTTCATGGCCATCATTTATTTCATGACCTGAAATTGAGATAATTTCAGTCAGTTTGGAATGTGCCATCATAATTATCCTTCTACAGAGATCTAGTCATTTAATTTATCATTATTGTGGTTTGCTTGGCCTTTTTTTTTTTTTTTTTCCAGTGTGGCTTCAGTGATGCTTGGTTTTCAGAAGACTATAAGCTCCGGACTTAAATCAGCAGCATATGAATGGCCAGACTCCCCCCAGCCCAGCCCTCCCTCCCTCCCTCATGGATCCTTGCCAGATCATTATCTTGGGCTTGAGCTCTGTCTTTATTTTTACTTATCAACATGAGCTGTTCGCCAAGCTGATTTTTCACAAGTTCTTTGAATGTTGACCAGCCCTTTAATACCTGCACTTCTAAGAATCAGAGTCCTAAGAAAAGATAGATCTCATAAGCATTTTCCTTCTACAAGGGACAGATGTGTGGAAGACACCTCATTAAAACCAAGGTACACTGCTATGTTCTATGGTAAAACCAGGCCACGGGGCAGGGTGTATTCCCCAGAGCTCCAAAGCAGTCTGCTCACTTAACCAAAGCACATTCAGTCGCCTGAATTTTCAAGTTTTTCTTCTCAGCCTAGAAAGGTACTTTTTCCTTTAGTCCACCTACTTCAGAATAATAAAAGATACTTGCCTGCCTTCCTTGAGTGGAGACTGTAAAAGGTGATTTTAAGCATCACATTGATACCTTATTCTGAGGCAGAGATTTTTTTTTCTCTCTTTTGTCCATGAATGTAGCCCCAGTGCCCAGCACGTTGGCAATTACCAATAAATATGTGTTGTCTGAAGGAAGGAAGGAAGGAGGAAGGGAGGAAGGAGGAAGGGAGGAGGGAGGGAGGAAGGGAGAAGGAAGTCAAGAGAACTCATGACTTGACTTCAACCTGACTGAAAACAATCTTGCCACTTCTGTCCCCACTGCCTCCCATGTTGCTCAAGTCCTACACAGACACTCAGAGGGACCTTGTTGCATGGAGTACATGCTGTTCTGCCAGTTGAGTCAATAGGTGACAGGCAGTAAACTGAAGGAAACCTTTTTATATCCTTAAAAGTGTTGTCTTCCAGAAGCACGGTTTGTAATGCTGGAGTGAAAAGCAGCCTCCTTTCACATGGCCGGCTTGATGCAGGCAAAGCTGCTCATTTGTTTTCAGCTTCAAGGAGATTTAGAGCCTTGGCCTCCCCGGCAGTAGCTCGCAGTGGAATTGTTTTCTTCCTCCTTCATGTAAGTCTGCCACACAGGAATAAGAAAGGCCGAGGTGTTTACTGAGCTGGCAGGACTAAATTCTTCTTTTTGCAGACAGACCTGGAGATTTGTTGCCCAGGACTTTTCTGACTTAATGGTGTACTCTTGGGAAAATACACCAATCTTTTTTCATATCTGAGGGCAACCACAGAACAGCCCACAGGAAGGAGCACTAGAGTCTAGTCACTTACCTGCTGGGAAAGGAAGAATCAGAGGGGAAAGCTTTTGGCTCATGGGCCCTGGGCAGAGCTGTCATTCGCCCTGGCAGAAGTAGACAGCATACAAAGGAAACACACATCAACTAACACGCACCCTCAGAAAATGCTCGTCAGACTCAAACCTTTGGCAAGTGACACCCCTGGCTTTGCCTGCCAGTCTAGATGTGAGCATGGGAACGGAATGGCAGCCCATTGTGGTGGGAATGACAGTTCCAAGTTGTCCTTTTCTGGCCTCTGGTTAAGTCTCCCGTCTGTTTAGACTACATTTACAGGAACCTATCAGTGGCACTTAGAAGGGGAATGTAGAAAAAGAAACTCTGCCAGGTGGTTCTATTTGTGCATTCTTGGTCAGCCGTTTCATTATTATGTGGATTTCCATAGTTAATTAGATTAATTTTAGTCTATTACAATTTGCTGGGATTTTTGTCTCAAAGTGTTGGGTACTGAGAGTTGAAGTTTTAAGATTTCTTGGTAATGCCTGGATCAACATTCTAGGAATTGCTTCATTGCCAGCTTTCCTTTTTTGGCAGTGGAAAAGGCATGAATAATGCCTTCTTTGAAGCTTTAAGGCACACAATAAGCTAAGAACTCTCTAATTGAACTTTACAAGCTGAAGGGGCTGACTTACGGGCAGCATTTGAACAAACTTCTAGTCACCATAATTTAGTAAGGGTTGGCTGCCAAAAGCCATGTAAGGCTTTATTTGATCCATTTATGAATTAAGAGCCTGCAGTAAATTAATTACCATATATTGGGGCTAATAAAATCTAGCAGGATGAGAATGCCTTTGGGTTCATCTGCAGAGAGGAATAAGGACTGAGAGCTGCTTCCTGGTGTCTGAGTGTTTCTGGCTCCGGGCCTTCCGCCGTGCTGGGCAAGGGTGGTGTTCGTGCTCCGTGTCCACCGAAGAGGCATTTGAGCTAGCTTTTGGCTCTGCAACTGCTGGAAGGCTTTGCTCTATTGATCATAATAAGCTGTTCTGTCTTATTAAAGTTGCATCATGGAGTCTGGTTTTTAGGAGCCCTATTGAGAATTAGTTGCAGAAGAAGCGATTTGCTTGTATTTTCCGACAGTTAACAGGCCAAGCAGATGGGAGAGCAGACCTGAAATAGTTGGGTTGGCTGCCTGCCACTGTTCTATGAATTTTGATTTGCACGGATATGTAATAGTTGTATTTTTCCCTTTTTTGGAAGTACTTGCCTGTGAGCCTTGGGAAAATTAATCCTTGGTTTCCTGCAAAGTACACCCTTGTACGCGAATGTTGCTTCAGTGTTCCTTACAGACCCTGTGCTGTGTCCTATGTCAAACAGATCAGGACACCATAGACTCTGTTCAGTTGAAGAGGAGAGTTCTTGCTCCAGTTTCCCATGGCTCCTCAGGGGAAAACTGTTTTCATTCACAATCTACTTTGTGTTTTAAGATGTTTTCTCTTTCAAAAGGGGGGATTACTTTTCTTTTTCTTCAGGCTGTGTTTACCAAAATAAATGCAAGAAAGGATGTTAAGTTTAAGCTTAAGAAAAGGAATTTATAGACAAATGTGAAACAAGCATGAATGTATCTGGGTAAAGATCTGAGTTCTTCCTAAATCAGTTAAAATCTTGTCTCATTAAGCATTGAATAGATATGCAAATAATATTTTAAAACATATGCATAAGATATAAAAAACAGCATGAAAGCAAACATATATTTCCTATTACTAGATTAAGTAATTGAAAATTTCATTTTCAGGACCTTTTTAACCCCTCAGTGATCCTTCCTTAACCCTATTCTGCTTCTTGCCCTCCCTACATAGCTGCTATCCTGAATTTTATGGTTTTTATTCCCATGTTTTATCATATACTTTTAAATTCCTAAATAATACATTGCTCAGTTTTGCATGGCTTTGCACTTTGCATATATGGAATCATATATAGTATATTTTCCAACTTGCTTTTTTCACTCAACATGAAGCATGAGTTCATTGTCAATGCTACATCACGTTGTTTGAATAAACCATTATTATTTATCCATTCTTGTGCCCATGGACTTTTGGATTGTGGCCAGTTCTTTACTGTTTCACACACTTTCTCCTGATATCTAAGCCAATTGTTAAACAAACCAATCTACTTTAAATAGTGTGCTGCTATTTTTTTTTTTTTTAAAGATTTGTTTTGCTAACAGGGTACGTCATAAAATATTTTAGGTATTATAGATTATAAAATGACCATTTATTACACACTTCAAAGAAAGTTCCATATTTACGCAATAGTGTAAAGGAACAGGAGCTTTGTTTGTCTTCTCTTAATAGCGGTCTAGATAAGTCATTGTTTCTGCAAAATGCATTTCATTAATATTTGTTAAAGCTACAGCTTGAAGAGTCAAATGGAATTTTAAGATCAGAAAGATAAACAGAAGGAAAAGAAAACCTCCAAGAAGTGCCTACTTCGTTTCCATATGCTGCATTCACCTCTCCTTCTTGGGCTCTCAGAGCATTTATTGTTTATTGTGTGCACTCGCCCCTCAGATGGCTCTAGGCTTCTCTGGTTACTTCTCCCCAGTAGCATTCACCAAAGGCCTTTGATGACATCTCTTTGACTTCATTTAATGTTGAGAACACAGTAAGTTCTCAATAAATATGTACCATTTTTCAAGTATGTCTTCTGAGACAGGCTTTGTTGAACAAGTAGAATGCTACATCTCTACTTCTGCAGCCCATCTCCTTGCTGCCAGCAGGCCTTTGCGTGGCCAGCTGTCTCATGTCTTTGAGCTCTTGGCACAGATACTACCTCCCAGAAAGGCATTTCTTGACTCCCTTGTCTAAAATAGTCTCTCTGCTATTACTCCCTAAACCTTTGCCTTATTTTCATCAAGGATTAAGTACCTAAAATTATAGCTGATTGCTTGGTTATTATCTCTCTTGCCCCATGTGGGCATGGAGTCTGTCTTGTCCACTGCTGTATTCCAAGCACCTAGAAGCGCCTAATGCTGTGAGGGGGCAGAGCATAAAAATGGATGGAGAAAATAAATTTCCCTTAAATAACAGATAGATTAAGGGTATTTCTTTTTTTTTTTTTTTGAGATGGAGTCTTGGTCTGTTGCCCAGGCTGGAGTGCAGTGGCGCCATCTGAGCTCACTGCAAGCTCCGCCTCCCGGGTTCACGCCATTCTCCTGCCTCAGCCTCCTGAGCAGCTGGGACTACAGGCGCCCGTCACCTCGCCCGGCTAATTTTTTTTGTATTTTTTAGTAGAGACGGGGTTTCACTGTGTTAGCCAGGATGATCTCGATCTCCTGACCTCGTGATCCGCCCGTCTCGGCCTCCTAAAGTGCTGGGATTACAGGCTTGAGCCACCGCGCCCGGCAGATTAAGGGTATTTCTAAAAAAAACCGATGGCTGTAGTCTCATGGAAGGAATCCTGATAGGAACAACAATCTTTTAAACAAGTGATAAAACTCCTAAGGCCTTATTTTTCTGTCTGTAAAATGGGATTAAGGATTTGATAAACACGAAATGTTAAGGGATACAATAATGCTTTAAAAAATGGAAACAGTATTTTGAGAATGTGTTGATACCTAAACTGCCACTGGCTGTGCTAGCCTTAAATGTCTGTGAAGGGAAGGTGGATTGAAAGTGTTTTTTATACATTTTCCTGCAGGAAGAAAACAGTCTTCAAATAGAAAAGGATCAGTCAGGTTGGAAGGCTCCGGAAGACTTTGTATTTCAAATCCATGACCTCCAAGTCAGCTTGAGTAATTTTTGTCAAGCATTTGCACACGTTTGAATGATTAGTCACTTAGCTAACATGTGCTGGAAACTTACTAATAACATTTTTAGTTTTCTCCTTAGCACTTAGGTATTGAGCCTTCTGTAAATTTTGCCCTCGCTGATACTCTGTAATATCCTCTTGTTTTTTCATCAGGGTGTATTATTATCTGACCAGCTGAGTTGCAGTCTCCTTCAAAGGAGAGTCTGTTTTGTTTTTAATTTATTTGTTTTTAATTTGTTGTTGTATTTGGCAAACGTAGTCATGTGCCTTGCAGAGAAAGCATGTTTGGGTAAATGCTTTTAAATACTTTTGATTAACCTTAGAATCGATTAGGCCCATTCTTCTCAATCTGGACTGCATATTAAACTCATTTTAGGGCTGGGTGTCGTGGCTCACCCCTGTAATTCTAGCATTTGGGGAGGTGAGGCAGAAGATCACTTAAGTCCAGAAGTTCAAGACTAACCTGGGCAACAAAGTAAGATCCTGTCTCTACAATAATAGAATAAAAAAATTAGCCAGGCGTGGTGGTGCATACACGTAGTCCAAGCTACTCAGGAGGCTGAGGTAGGAGGATTGCTTGAGCCTAGGAGTTTGAGGCTGCTGTGAGCTATGATTATACCATAGCACTCCACACTGGGTGATAGAGGGAGACTCTGTCTCAAAGCAAAACAAACACACAAAATCATTTTAGGAAGTTAGGGAAAAAAATGCATTGACTAAGTCCTAATGGTCAAATATTCTGATTCAATTGGTTTAATGTGCAGTCTATGCGTTTTTTTAAAAAAAATAAGTTAGTTTGTAACTTCCTACAAGTTATTCTGATGAGCAGTGAGGACTGAGAACCACTAGCAAACTAGGCTGGAACATTAGTTCACCAGTGTGACTGTCCACTGGAATCACCTAGGCAGGTTAAAACGTACTGATATTTGGGCCCCACTTCCACAGGATTTGATTTGAATGGGGATGGGCATCAAAGCTTAAAAGCCACCCAGTTGATTCCAATGTGCAGCAGTTTTTGAACCATTGCACTAAATTGTGGGCTCTTTGAACATAGTACCAGACACAGATAGGTTAGCCCTTGTCTGACTTTACCCGATCATTTCAATTTACCTATAATGTGTGGTGCTTGCTAAAATGCAGATTCCTGGATACCACACCAGAATCTACAGAAGAATGTTTAGAGGAATGCCAAGCTCCACAATGATTTTTATGATAATGCAAGTTTGGAGAACATGGCCCAGTAAATATTCCACTTCTAGAATTATTATCTTTATGAGCGAATTTTCTCATAATTTACCTGGTTTGCCTCTGAGCAGAGAAACTTGCTTTGCAAGCACATACTATCTTTTGAATAATTAAAAAAAAACTTCCATATTTAGGGAAAATGTATATAAGCAGCAACAGGCATCAAATTATGCCATGTCAAGAAACAATTATAGTTTCTTTCTATAGTTAAATGATCATAAACTACATGCTGTATATATATCCTTGAAATGAATGGCTGATTTAGAGATGAACATTTGATAATAGGAATATGCGTCAAAACTGATGAGAAGTCTTATTATACATGAGGTTTATTCTCCCCTACTCCATATTCTATTTAGGCTTTTTTGAATTTTGAGCTGTGGTCTGGTTTGTGTTTAAGTCTTTTTTCATGATTTTTGTTTTAAGGACATACTCATATATAGTATTATATTAAAAAAGAGAAATGAACAACAAGGAAAAAAAGATGAAAAACTGAGCTCATTCAATAGAATCTATCAAATTCTATTATGTGCCTAGCATTGTGTAAGAATGTCTATACATCTTTTTTTTTACTAGGAAAGAAATTAAAAGTTTAAGATCATCTTGTGGTTGGAGAATAAATATAAATGTTTTACAGTGTCCAAAAAAATGTACAAACTGCTTAATCCACCAACTGGTTAACAAATTGCATAATAATTGAGAGTGGGAGATCTGCGTATCTGTATTTCTATCTATAACCGTCATATGGTCTGGGGTTTCTAATCATTTGTAAGATTTCAATCTCTTGTAGGAGAAAGTTCTCCTGGTATGAGTTAAGTACGCTGAGTGTAATAATAACGAGCATTTGCAGCTTTGTGCTGAATCCGTTTGAAAGGATGCACAAACTATGCTCATACTGATGGTAGGGATGCAGGGTGGGTGCTGGGCCCTCACAGTTAAGTTAGGCCCCTTCATTGGCTATTGGAGGCTCCAGAAATGTATTAATTGCATGTACCCAGTCTTTCGGGTTATGTTTTTTCTGCAGTTTGAGAATAGCCAGTCCACTGCAGTTCCCCTTTTTTCCTGTTTCTTTGAGAGTCACCTTAATTTAGTAGGACCTTACTGTTGTCACCGCATACTCACTACAAGCCTATGATAACTGACTTGGGCTCATACTTTTTTCCGATGAAAGAAGTTTTAGGAGACATATTTGTTTTCTCTGGACTTTCTCTGAACAAGGTTAAGATCTGAGATTTTTGCCTTTTAGCATTTGAGACGATAACATCAAAAGGCTGTTCCTTCAAAGAACTTTTTGTTGCTATTTAATTGGTAATCACTTTTCCCCTGATTTAGCTCTGTGCTTGGTAAATTTAATAGGCTCAGTATTTTTATTTTTTGTTGGTAGTATGAGATGAGTGTCTGAATCAAAACACTAAATTCTGATTAGGAAGACAGTTGAACACCTAGATTGAAGATCTGTTCCAGTGTTACTTGAGAAACATCTTAAACTATGTTCCAGTGAAAATAAGTGAAGGTCCTTTTGCTTTTTGTAATTATTCATTTTGTATGCATTTTTCACTTAATATCAGGAGACAGTTTTCCTGTTTCCCAGTCAACTTAGCCTTACTGAGGTAATCGAGGGCATAGTTAGATTAGTTTATTAGTTCTTTAGAGATTCATTATTTCCATGGAGGAAGAGCATATAGGCCAGTGGTTTTCAACTCTGGTTAAACATAAGAATTCCTTTTTTTAATAAGTGGTCTTTGGGATCCAGATCAACCAAATCACAATATTTAGGAGTCAGCCATGCTGTGGTTATTTAAAAACAAAATGAAATAAAACCTCCCTTATAATTAATGAGCGCTAGGATTGGAAACCACTGACACAGACAAACCAGTTCTGTATTATATTTGGCTGAGAGAGAGTTAAATCAAGTTTATTTAACTAGCTGCCTATTAATATTTTATGTTGTATTTCTCAGTAGAATTCTTAGGAAAAGAATGACTTTTTAAAAATGCTTTTGCTGGATACTTTCTTGATTCATTATTTGATTATTTTTTTCTCTGTAGAATTGAGCTTCTCTGAGGCCTGTTACCTTTTCTGTGTACTTCATGATAAAGAAGCCCAAGGGGGCTGGGCACAGTGGCTCACAACTGTAATCCCAGCACTTTGGGAGGCTGAAGCAGGTGGATCACTTGAGCCCAGGAGTTTGAGACCAGCCTGGGCAACATAGGGAGACCCCATCTCTTCAAAAAATTTAAAAAATTACCAGGTGGCCGGGCGCGGTGGCTTAAGCCTGTAATCCCAGCACTTTGGGAGGCTGAGACGGGCTGATCACAAGGTCAGGAGATCGAGACCATCCTGGCTAACACGGTGAAACCCCGTCTCTACTAAAAAAATAAAAATAAATAAAAAAAATAAAAAACCTAGCCGGGCGAGGTGGCAGGCGGATGTAGTCCCAGCTACTCAGGAGGCTGAGGCAGGAGAATGGCGTAAACCTGGGAGGCGGAGCTTGCAGTGAGCCAGGATTGCACCACTGCACTCCGGCCTGGGCAACAGAGCAAGACTCCATCTCAAAAAATAATAATAATTTTAAAAAATTAGCCAGGTGTGGTGACTCATGCCTGTACTCCCAGCTACTCGGGAGGCTGAGCTGGAAGGATGGCCTGAGCCCAGAAAGTTGAGGCTGCAGTGGGTTGTGATGTCATCCTGCCACTGCACTCTGGGGCGAGACCCTGTCTCAGAAAAAAAAAAAAAAAAAAAAGAGAAGCCCAGGACAGTATGATATGCCTGTTTCTTAGCCCCAAAGATAAGTCTAGTTTCTTTCTCCATATAAAATATTTTTGTTTAAGGGAAAAGAGATAAATTTGACTCTTGAGGTATTGTGTGCGTAGACACATTTGGAAGAGAAGGTTGAGAAATTAAATCTGGTGTTCTCACCATGTGCCGTAGCAGTTATTAGAAGCTTAATGTGGAATGGGATTTGTTTTTGTGGTTTCAAATGACCTTTTGGATATGGTGAGTTATTTAAAACCCCAGGTGGCAAGGTGAGTCTTGGCACATTACTGATCCAGGAATTGGGCAGGAGATACACAGCCAAGAAAAGACCTTTCTAGGCTTTTCTTTATATTGTGTGTCTCTATTTTGGACCATTTAGTTAGAGCTTCCTTTGAATATATTATTATCTACTTGGTTTATAATCAGGACCACCCACCTGATTTTAGCCTGCTGACTCTTTTCTGCCGTTTTATTCCCTCAAGCCCACAGTGCATGTGTATTCATGTTTTTGCTTTCCATTCACGGAGATCTCCAGCTGGGAAAATATAGTGTGTACAATACTCTCTGCCTTCAGCTGACATTGCTCATAAATTGCAACAGAAACACTGCTATCAGCAGCTTAATAGCAGGTAGAATACAGCTCTACATATCAAGTCTCAGCAGGATACAGAAACTATGGTTACCAAATTTCCAAAGGAGAAGGGGAGGGGGTAGAAAGTTTTCTGTCTAAGAATAACTGAAACAACATTGAAAATTGATTCACTGAAAGCAGCTTTTTGAAAAGGACCTATAAGGGCTGACCCAGTGGTTGCTCTGCTGTCACTTTTTGCTGAATTGTTATTTTTGAAGACCTCACAAGAAGGGTTTTGTGTGATGGAACGGTATAGAAAAGGCAAGCGTGTTTGCTTCTGTTCCTTCCTTTCTCTGTCTCTGTCTCTTATAGTTTTAAAAGAAAAGAAAGGGCCTTTGATAAACTTAATGAAAAGTGTACTGGTTAACTGATTCTAAAGTAGGGTGATTAGATGGAGTTAGGAGTTACCCTCAGGCACACTTACCGTCATACATAGGCATCCTTGGCAGAGGATCCATGCCTACGACAAGGAAGAAGCTAGCCTTGCTATTAGTTTTTTTTTCTCTAAGCTACAATTTATTTTATCTTGCATGGTGACTGGTCCAGTTATTTGACTTCTGATAAAATAGCACGCAATTACATAGCATATCAAGATGTTCATATTTTAGGCAATGATGTGAAAATGGGCACTCTTATTTATAGAGCTTTTCCATTTACAAAAAAAAAAAAGGACTAGATAGCTGCACTTGTGAAAATTTCCAGTCTTTATTTAGCACATCATTTTATCTTAATAAGTGAGATTATATTAATATTTTGAAAAGTCCCAAATTCCCCTCTATCTCTACAAAGAAAGGATTGCTGGGCTCCATCATCTTTTGTGAGTAGCCACAGCAGAATACTGCTTCTTGCCAGAAGAGATTAGTGTGGGTGGTGAAATAATTCTTTCTTTAAACCAAGTAAAGCTGTTGTATTAATACTCCTGTCATAGGGCTCAGGCAGATAAAAAGCTCTCTCAGCCTTGTTCCAGGCTCTTTAGTGACTTCTAAAGGAATAGTCAAATACACCCTACTCCCACCTGCAACCCAGTCCCCAAAATACTGGAAAGTAATTAATCAAATTCATCATTCCCCATTTCTTTCCTGGAAAAACTCAACGCAGTTTATGTATATCTTAGTTTGTATGATGTACCTTTTTCTTTAAAGTCTGTTAGCCTAGTGGCTCTGAGAAGAATCACCGTGGATCCTTGGGAGCTAGGGATTAGTATCTGTAATAATCACTCAGGGGTATTTTTATCATCTGGTGAGTTTGGGAAAACAGAGGAGTCTGATAAGCCTGGGTGTGACACCCAAGAGTGTGTGTGTGTGTGTGTGTGTGTGGGAGAAGGGATTCGTGGATTTTTTTGAACCAGGGACCCAGGTTCTGAAACCTATGTTACAGTGCCTTCAAAAATGGAACCCTGATTCTTAACATTTGGAACAAGCTAGTACCTTGCAGCCTATAGCGTTCACTTGGCAGGGACAGCCCATTTGGTTTGAGTATTGTATTACATGCTGCCCACTGTTCCAGTCAGGTCCCTGGGTGCTGAACCGTCTCTATGAGAGCAGTCTGTGTGGTGGCTGATGCCATCCTGAGAACATCTCTTCTTCCATTGTGGAAAGCACAGACAGTGTGCATCTGAGGATGCAGCCCCCCAACCTTTCAGCTAGAGTGGCTACATAAGCCTTGTGATAAAATGAAGCAAGCAGAGCAAAAGGCTTGCAATGTAAGTTTAGATAAACTCTATTTTGTAATGGGATTTCGGTGAGGGATGCTGAGTCACCAGGCTCATTCTTGTCTACCACTTGTCCCTGTCTTATCAAGGTGCTATCCCAGAAAGTCTATGGTCATATTTACCAGAGGCAGTAAAGTCAGTACTGCTCAATCTGATTTTTTTTTTCTTCTCGGTGCACTAAATGTGGTGCTAAATGAGTTATATTTTAGCAGTATGCCCTTTGCAATAGGTAGTCTTCGGGTTCATTCTCTTCAATTACTTTATGTGCCATAAATTTGAGACATTTGGGTTTGGCTGTCTTGCTAATTAGGAAGTTTAGGATTAAATGAATTGGTTGAATGATTGATTAAATGAATTGCTTCCTGTGTCACCAACTGCAGGACTTTGGTTATTGCTCAGTGCAGTGGTCCCTTCTTTACCCAGACCTCAAGGAAGTCTTGTCTTGAACTCCCTATTCTCCAAAGCAGTTTCTAATCACTTAGCTTTGTGTTAGTCTCACTGGGGCAAAATTCCCAAAAGGCTCCTGGGTGTGGGCCAGGCCTCCCAGCTGTGTAATGGGCGTTAAAGGAACATTATGCTCACTGGAGAAGTGCTGAGAGCCAGGCAACTGGTGTCCTGATGGCCACCTACCCCAGAGGCTGCTGGGTGGAGGCAAAGGATTACTGGAAGAGAAGAAAGTTAGAGATCCAAGTGTGCTTTGGGCTCTGTTTTTGGCTCTGTTCCAATTAGTTTTAGGGCCCAGGACTAGCCATTTAACCTCTCTGGGCCCCAGTTTCCTTCTTGATAAGGAGGACAAATATGGAATAAGTGGTCTCCAAGATTCTTTTGTGCTTGAAAATTCCATGATTTTGTCTGTGTGTGTGTGTGGTGTTTTGTTTTGTTTTG
>NC_045437.1:165219339-165230380 GCF_002776525.5 Piliocolobus tephrosceles
TTTTTTTTTTTTTTTTAGCATAGTCAGGGTCTCCATATGTTGCTCAGGCTGGTCTCAAACTCCTGACCTCAAGTGAATCCTCCTGCCTCAGCCTCCCAAAGTACTGGTATTACAGGCATGAGCCACCATGTTTGTTTGTTGGTGTTTATTTTATATGAGTTCTAGATGTGATACAGTGAAGCTTATTGTGTGTTTTACGTACCTTGTCATGTATATTTAGCACCCTGACCAACTAGAGCAAGGGGCAAACCTCTTGAGTTGAGGGCCAGGAGTCTTCTGTTCACTCTCTTTGCACCAGTGTCTTCTACAAGGGAATATTGGGTAATTGTCACAAACTGGAGCCGTCCACCCTTGGTTCCATTTACCAGTTCCACAGATTACTGCCTATGTGATGTTGGGCAGTTACTTATTGCCTTCTTTGTACCTCGGTTGTACAGTAGAGATACTCTAATATGGTACCTCCTCTTTGGGTGGTTAGGAGGCTTGAAAGAGTTAATATTCAGAAGACTTTTTGAGTAGTGCCTAACGTAGCACGATATGCACTTGTTAAGTTAAACAAACAAAAGTGCAATTCCCAGTGTTGTAATATTTGTTCTAGGCAGAGACAGTGCTGTCTATAATTTGGAATTTCAACATAGAAGAACCTGCTACTTGTGGATCTTCTCACAGTTATCAACAATGGTGTTGATGTTGCCACTTGTTTCCTTCCAGCCACAGTGACCATGGGGGTAGGAGGAAGCTGTGTTCAGGGGACCAATGCAGTGCAGGGCCTGCACAGAATGAACTCTGTCCCCAGGAGCCCAGTTTCACTGATTGTCAGAAGCTGCTTTCCTCTGGGGTCAGATGGAATTAAACTACAGGACACGTAGTTGGAATCAGTGCTTTATGTATAAATGCTTTGTAAAAGATATTTCTTGCCCCCTGCCATTCCTCCTGCCATCCTAACTTCCAAACCCATACCAGTAAGTTTATATCTTGAATGTAACGACTGGGGTTCTGAATATAGTCTAAGCAGATGTTATCTTGAAGAGTTGATCTTAAACACTTCCTGCACTCAGGGATCAGGCAGTTCATTTTTACTTTGAATTAAATTGCTAATTTATATTAAGTAGATGAAAATTTACATCTCTGTAATCTGCTGCTCCAGAGGATACCTTCTGCATCTGCACTGACCATATTTACTCATATGTTGATTCCAGGCACCTACATTGTTCGTTATTGTGACCATGTGTTTTTAGAATGACAATTTTTATTAAATGTTTTTATTATTTTGTGTTCTATTTTATAGAATATATGTTTGCATACTGGGATTTCTACACATTTACCAAGTTTCTATTTTAAAATATATCTCTACATAAAAGTAGGCTAATTTAATTAACTAGGGTTAAGCATTGAAGGCCAAAATTGTTAAACAGATTAAACACACACACACACACACACAAAACCCAGTTTGTATTTTGATCATTTGAGCTGTGATAAAAGTAGTCAAATTGAGTTACCAGTCTTCCGGGACTGGGGTGGGGAATGTGCCTTTGCTATATCATGAAGGCAAGAAAATTGACGGTTTTTTCTTTCCATTTCTTTCCCTTGTATTAGGAACCAGGTACATGGTTTCTGGTAGTCTAAAGAACTGGCATTTTAAAAGAAACTACTCTATTTGTATTATTTGGAGAGCATGAGGTACCCTAAAGCACACTGGGGAAAAAAAATTATCTTTTAGTAATTCAGCTAGTACAAGGGAAGTGCCTATTAGAAGCAATGGGCCACTTGAGGACACAGATTGCATCCAGTAGTGGCGCAGTCACCAAAAGGCAGATGAAAATAATCTGTCCCAACAAGGATCACAACAGGAAACATCATCTGAATTTTCCACTATTGACAATCTTGACTATGTAGCCTGGGATTTCCATTGCCAAGCAACACGTTAAATAATTTTATATCTCTTTGAAATCAATTTCTGGTGCTCACACATGCAGATTGAAAACTACGGCTTTAAGATTTACATTCAGTGAATAAAATTTACGTTCCCTGAAAGGCAAAGACGGCTGTCATTTCATGCCTCCTAACCTTCATTGTCTATTTCCCTTTGGTACACACACGCAACCTAGTACGCACAAATGTACGTGCCCATTATGGAGAGAGAGCTTTCTGCTCTGTCAGCTCTGTTTTATAAAAGCTCTGTTTTCTTTATTGCCTTTATCTATTATATCTGTAAAATTTATTTTAAGCAATGACAAATCTCTCTTTGGGGCCCAGAGTCTGGGAGAATAACCACTGGCAGGCTATTGGGAGGAGATTTGTTGGATATGACTGTTCATTAAACTGCAAGGAGTAGTGGGAGAGGCCAACAGTCTGGATCTGCCGTGGCTGGGCACGTTATGGGCTGTGTTTAGAGCTTCTGCATCAGGTGAGCGACAAATGTACCTCATCAATTGCTTTTGTAATAGTTCAATAAAACTGGATGTGGCTACTGAAATCTCAGAGGGAGGTTCCTGATTTCTTTAA
Organism: Piliocolobus tephrosceles; assembly: GCF_002776525.5. Classification (NCBI taxonomy): domain Eukaryota; kingdom Metazoa; phylum Chordata; class Mammalia; order Primates; family Cercopithecidae; genus Piliocolobus; species Piliocolobus tephrosceles. The sequence continues at coordinate 165,221,845 of NC_045437.1, forward strand.
CTTGTGAGATTACTTATCCACAAAAATTTCTAATAAAGAATAGAAATACATGAAACCAAATTGTTTACAGCTCTACCGTTATCAGATTACTTTAAAAATGGAAAGAACCAACTGAGATGGGCTCCTTCACTTAGGCGATATCAGAGTCAACTGATGAACAATTTTCACCTTTCCAGTTTTTATTTTTATATTTGACTGGGGAACATAATTATAATACAGGAGCTCTTTTGACTCTGTTGTACTTTTATTTATTTTAATATTTCAGGTGATTGAAGCATGGCAGTTCAGCCAATTAAATGTATAACCATTGGTGTGCGAATAAGTATTTAACAACTGACTTGGGTGGGAGTTGCAGGGGGAGAGCCCTGATTTGTAACATTTGCTGTTTTCTGTGGTGATTAGATCACCACCGAGGTCAGTTTCAAGTTTCCAGCGTGATGTCACTGAACATGGTATTGAGAAGAGATGCTTGCCACCTGCAGCACATGCCTCCAGCATACCACTGTCATCATTGAGAGGACCTTAGCCGTGTGGGTCCCCATCCATACATGCACAATAGTTCCTTCATGACATTGTGTTATTCATAAATAAGTTTATGTAAACTTATACAGTGCGTTTAGAAGTATGGTATCAGAAGTCAGACTGCCTGTGCTCCAAATCTCTGACTTTCTGACCTGGGGCAAGTCAGCCAGTTAAGCTTTCCAAGAGTTAATTTGCTCATCAGTAAAATAGCAATAATAAAAGAACTTGACACACAGGCTCTGAGGAATGAATGAGATAAGCTGTATAAAAACACTCATTCTTGCGACCTACATGTAGCAAAGCACTCAATCAATGTTCCTAATATTTATTTTCTGTCTTTATCCCCTGGGGACAGTAACAGAAATGTTAACTGCCTAGTGTGTAAAATAATGCTTATTAGTTTTGAATTGCCTTCTTTTAAGATTCAGAGGAAGCCCCAAATTCAACTCTAGCAAGATTCAGTGAGCAAATCTTGAGTTCAGTTTGTTCGTAGGCTTACAATTTTTAGTGATTTCAATTTTGACCCCCTGCAGTTTCCATCTTTATTAATCCAAGACTTAAAATTTGTGGTCTGTCTTTTTTCAGCCGCTACTTGAATATTTTAGTTTTTTTTCCTCTGAATTGTTTCCTAACTTATTTCTAGGCAATAAGAAATAGGACTACTCAAGAAAGTTCATTTATATAAGAACAGGCTATTCCATTTTGTTTCGCATACTTTACAAAATACGTTTTGGCCCTGTGAGCCCATTGTATTTATGAGCTTAATGTGCTGTGATGTTGCATTCTTGTTTGTTAAAAATTAAGGATTTGTTAAAAATGTAAGCTGCAGATACAGGACTACAATGTAAAGGAAAAAGGTTAATTGCAAATTTTAGGTTTCCTTGATCTGATTCTCTCTAATACTAAAATTAAGTTGAACTGAATGGCACCAGAAAATGTAATCGGCCACACCAGGAGACTTTATCAAGACAGAAAGCATTGTTCTCCTAACCAGCGCCTTTTTGGAAAGCTTATCAAATTTAGTATTACTTTCACATACCTTGGAGTCAATCCATTATCCAGCACACAAATGGAACAGAATTTAAAATGGCTTTCTGCTCACTGGTTTGGGAAAGTGTGCACTAATTCATATATACTAATTCATATGCTGAGATGTACTAAATAAAGTATTAATAGCATAATACTTTGGCTAAATGTCAAAGTCTTTTGTGGCTGAAAATTTCTCAATCAAAAGCTGTGTATAAAACCAAATCATTTGATTTTTGTGCTTTTTCCCTGAACCCAAGAAATTTGATTTCCAAAATGTCAACATGTGCTTTTGCCCTTGAAGCATTCACATTCTAGCCTGTCGTTCACCACTTTGAACAGCAAGGTTTTGTGGGGTGGGGCGGGTTTGGTGCGTGCTGTGTGGTAGCCCGGGTCTGTGTCCCTGGTGCAGTGAGCAACAGACCTGGACGCTCTGGTGTGTACCTTCTACAGCCACACCACTGGCCTTTCCCTCCTGTCTCCCCTGAGAGGCCTGTTTGGGTAAGAAGAGATAATGGGTTGCCTGTTTTCGCTTTCAAAGAAAACCGGAAAGCCTTTGGACCAATAATTCTGCCACCCCTTTAGAGTGCTGAATTTCTTCAAAGGAAGCCTGAGTGGAATGCTGTACTCTTCACCCTGAGGCTATCCAGTCTGTTGCTGGCTGCTCACAAATAGAGCTACCATTTTCCACTGAAAAAGATCTTTAGTTATTTTAAGCAAAGGACATCAGAAGGAAAAATAGGTTTCCACCTCATTCTTCCATCAGGCATTTTCCTGCCCTATATACTAATCCCCACAGATATTTGCCATGAAAAAATGTATTTATTGTTCCAAGTGCCAACCCCCAAGTGTTAGCATTGTGCAGCCAAACATTCTGTTTGCATTGGTATTAGATTTACTGGTTCAGGGACTGTGGCAAGTACAAATCAGATTTTTGTCCAGAAGTGTGTGTGTGTGTGTGTGTGTGTCTGTCTGTGTGTGTGTGTCTGTAACTCTTGAGAGAATTACAAGGCAACCTGTGAGGATGCTGAAGTATTTGGTCAGGTTTTCTTTCAGTGAAGAGAGGTGTATAAGACACACCCTGACAATAAGCAGCAATTAACAGTGCATTACTTTCTGGAAAAGACTTGAAGTCAGCTGCCCTACAGGTCAGAGTCAATAAAGACTGAGTTACTAACAATAGCCTTTTTCTTGCTAAAGCCTTGGACTTAACCCTAACTTCATCAGACCAGAGAATAAGAGAATAATGTGAACAATAGGAGTCTTGGAGGTTGACTTGGGCCTAATGCACAGAGGCAGTAAAAGCTGTCAGAGAGCGTGATTGATTGGCTCACACGCCTTAGTCCCCAGTGCGAAGCACTAATGTTCCTGCCTCTTCTGAGAGGGCTGATGTGCCACCTGGGGTCAGAACTTATCAGCCTGTGGGGCTAATGTTTCAGACGAGGCCAAAGTGCAGTCAATAATTTATACGGAAATTTGTGCTCAGATTCGCAAGGAAAGCAGGTTTTGACTTGAATTCCTTCTCAGCCATCCAAGAAAGAAGTCAGAGCCAACTTCACATCTTCCTGCTAACATCGCTGCTGTGTATATTAGTAATACTTAAGACAAATGTTAATTGAAGAAGATAATTTAAGTAATCATGAAATATTTCTTTAGCAGTTAACATTTGGAGCCAAACTTCAGGAGTTTCGGAATTGATCAGTGAAATGGGGAAAGGAAACAGCAGTGATTTTGAATTCATGAAAAAACAAAATCACCTCTAGAATGTAATAACCAGGTCAGGTTAAATCAGAGTGGCTTCGGAAACTATTAAGTGTCCATGGGGAGCATCGGTTTACAGGCCCTGAAATTGAGGTTCATGGTACTGACAACATGGAGAGAAATGTTAGGTGATATCAAGGACTGGAAGAGATACAAATATCGGAGAGGAATTAGATTTCAGTTAGGTGCCTTGAACCCTTCATCCTGCTTGCAGAGAATGGCTAGCTGGCTGTGTGTGACTGTGTGTGTACAGACAATCTCTGTGTCCGTGTAAACACACGTATTTACACACAGAATATATAGAAATAGACAGTAAAGCAGTGACACCAAGCAGGCTGGTAAATCGATAACCAGCTAAGTTTTGTTCTGCTCCAGCAAAATGACGACTTTGCTCCAGTAAGTGCTAACAAAGGCCCTTTTACCTTCCCTGTGCTGGAGGAGAGCACTATTAGTCACACTTCATTAGGCTTGTTTACAGAAAAGAGCTGGTCTCTAAGCATGTTACTGAAATACTTGTAACTCTGTGGGGGCTTTTTTTTTTTTTTTTTTTTTTCTTCTTCCCTGAAAGATAAGAACTTTGGAATGTGGAATGGGGGAGGGTGGGAAGGCAGCCTCTGAGTGCTGTCAAGAAAACTGGTGGGTCCAGGTGGGAATTGGAAAGATGAGTTCACGTTTAACCTGCTCCGTCCATCTGCATCCCCAGAGCCTTGCTGCAGTCTCATTTCTGTTGTCACGGTACTGGGGAGCTTTAATTTTGCCTTTTGTAATTTGGACAAATGTCAGGCATTCAGTTAGCTGTAGCTGTTCCTGAAAACATGAAATGAGGTTTCCTTACCCTGAAATAGCCCAGAGATGAGGCTTCAGTGATTTACAACTGCATTTCTCAGTTGACTTTACTATTGAGTAGTCAGAGGAAATGTTTGCTTTAAACAATGGATGGGTTAGGAAAGAGAACTTTTACATCGGTTGAAATTGGTAGTGGGTATAGAAATAATAAAAGAAGTCCCTCAGGTTGGAATTGGTAGCCCTTAAGATTCTAAAAGACAGATAGGCCACCTGTATAGTAAGCCTGGTCACCAGCAACGTGGGATAATTAGTGTAGATGCGCATAACTGAGTTTGCTTCACCTGGAAGGAACGCAGGAGGGCTTGCTGCCACGTTTCTGAGTGTAGAATTCATAGCATTTTGGCATCTCCTTCCCTTCCTCAGCTTATGACCTGGGTGAATTACAGGAGAGTTTAAAAGATGAGGACGCCATAGTACATATGCTGAGTGGCTTCTTTATGCTCACGTTAACTGCTTTACATAAATCACATCTTATTTAATATTCATATTATTCCCATTTTATAGATGAGGGAACTGAGGCTCAGGTAGGTTTAGGTCAGCTCAAGATGAAGCAGCTAGAAAGCTGACTGTGAACAGGTGGGTCTGCCTCTGTCTCCAGAGACATGCTTTCAGGGTGCTGCATTTGATGACCACTGTTTATTTTTTCTTCCTTCCTACTCCTCAGAAATGACTGCAGACTAAACTTGATTAGAGTTCATCCTTTCGGCTTTCCCTATTGCATTCTGAACCTGAGCCACATGCTGTGGCTTATCTACCAGAGTGTGGTAACTACTTCCCACACTGCCTGCAGGGCATGGCCACCTCCAGGAAGAACAGGGAGGTTCACCAACAACATAAGCCTCATTCACCCTGTCTCCAAAGGTGAAACTGAGTCTGGTTTCTCTGACATTCATATTCCTTGTTTCTTTTCTAGATTTGCAAAGTTGGTGGCTTTTTGGTGCCACACAAAATGTACCCCTTTGTGTGCCATATATATGCAGATCCCTCCCATTCACACACACACACACACACACACACACACACACACACACAGAGTTGAGAGAGGCAGTTCTTCTGTTTTCGGCTGCTGTTGTAAACTGCTATTTTAAATTTCAGTGAGTGGAATAATAGCATAGTGATCATCTCCAGTAAATGTTGTTGGCCTTTGTAAAGAATAGCTTGTTCAGAGGTTTTATGATTTACAGAGGACACAGCTGGTGGCCAGCAGAGTGGTAGGAATGTGTGCTCTCCTGGGCCCGGTATAGCTAGAGATGAAAAGGGCCCAGAGCTGGCACAAAAGCAAATAAGCGCTCTGACTTTAAATAAAGCATCATAATTTATAGGAAGCCTGGCTCTTCAATCCCAGTGAGACACATGGATCAGTAGCAGCTTTTTGATGTGGAGCATAATTGTCAATTGGTTCCCACTGTCTCCTTATAGCTCAAGGACTGGGGATGGTAAGAAATTACTTTAAGACACAGTCCTATAATCTACAGTTGTATTACACATATTTTGACAAGCAATTCAATAGCATTTAAACCTGGAATTCTGCAAATCACCCATGACCTACTGATCTACAAGAGGTGGTGGGTTTGTGAGGGAAACTAGGTGATGAGAGGTGTTCGGAAGACGATAGCTCCTAGTCCCTTTTCCTTGCCTATCCCTCCCCACAAGGCATGAGATTTTTCATTCTTACATTTTATTTCCTTTGCATCTTTCAGTTTCATTCATCTTGGTAATTACTCTGCCTTCCTGCCTGCTCCTCCTTCTTCTGCTCCTGCCACTGGGGAAAAATTGGGCAAGAAACAGACTATGCTGCCAGATACAGAAAATAGGGAAGTGGCAGATAGCTGTTAATGACTTTTCAAATTCAGAGCATTTTACACCCTTCTACCCCCTTTTGGTCCTCAGAGTACTCTGTTTTTTGGTGAGTGGCATGGAGGGGGAGTTTTTGCCTGAAGGATGATTTATTTTTGTCTGGTTTTGCTGTTCTTTTTACCTGTTTTTTCTAGTTGAAATAATGGCATCGTGGAGAGCTTGGGTATCTGAGTCGTTAACTTAAAAAAAAAAATCCTGTAATTAATATGAAGTGCAGGAAAGGACTGGGACCAATGATTCGAAAGGCTGCATTCTTTCAGTTGCTCATCTTCAGTGACATCCTGAGTCTGACAGTGGTACTGAGTGAAAGCTGTTTCCCTCTCATTTTGGGACACCCTGGCCCCCGTGCTATGTGCCCAGGGCCACTTGTAATAGCTGTCTCCCAAAATAACACTCTTAGGAAAGGAATGACCATTAGGGGGTAATACCATAAGATCTGTGTCATTATTATGGCTCATAGTAGGCCTAGTTGAATAATTACAAAACACCGTTCCCAAACTTTTTAACACTTTTACTTAAAGGAAGAAAAATATGTCTTCACAAGCTAATGATACAAGCTTGTGAGACTGGATTGGGGGAGGGGAGTCAATTCTGTTACAGTGGGCATTGAACCTTTGTCTTCCCACGAAGAGAGGGAGGAGGAAGAGGAGAAAGAATTCTGCTACTCTAATGAGGAAATTTGGCTTTAAAAAAGGAGGGGTTTGAGAAACCTGCCCCACACGAGAAATCATCATCCAAACTAATCAGATTTCAGACCAACCAGTGGTGCCTGACAAGGAGCAGGAGAAAAATTAAATTTCAAACTTGGCATTAGAAATCAGAGTGATGCTGTTGCTTAGTTTGTTGGCACTAAGCCTCAGAGGAGGCAGCTACTTACTAGGAAGTTTCAAGACAAGAGGTAAAACCCCTTGGTACAAATGTATACAGACACACACTCTATACATGTACGTATTCAGTGTATGCATTTGAATTGCTCCAAATGTCTGACTTGGAAGACTGTATTTTTTTATTTGATTCCATCTTCCTGTCCTTCTTTGTCCCTTGCATCAGGCTGTGTGTTGACTGAGCCCTGAGGGACCACAGCATGAAGACCATACCTTTTGGGGTACAAGGGGTGGCTTTTGATGCATCCCAGTTAAATATCTGACTTGCTGACCTTGTTGAAGCAAGCTCAGGAGTCTTGTCCTCTTCCCTCCTCCCCCAACACTATCACCTCAAACTTGTTATGCCTGCCTGCCCCCAAAGTAGGGACTCTGTGAACCTTAGCAGAAACTAGTAGAGGAACAGCCTACACAATAAGGGGTACATATTGTGTATGAATGGTGCCGTACATATATTTTATTTTATTTTAAAGCTGGCCTCAAGTCATCAAGGGCAATGTTGCTTTAGGATATGCATGTTTGCCTAACTTAAAAGCAAATATTATTGTTACTCATCAAAATTTCTGATTAAAAATTACTTTCTAAAGATTCATGTGATTTTTTTTTTTAATGATGCTCTTTGTTACCTAAAATGTCTATAATTACACCTGTGACATTTTATAACTAGGACACTTGCTTGGTAGAACATATGTTTTGATTATTTAAAAGAAGTAAAGCATGTCTTTTCACAGTAAACATTAATTGATCTCTAACGATCTGTTTTTTTTGTTTGTTTGTTTGTTTGAGACGGAGTCTCGCTCTGTCGCCCAGGCTGGAGTGCAGTGGTGAGATCTCCGCCCACTATAAGCTCTGCCTTCCGGGTTCACGCCATTCTCCTGCCTTAGCCTCCCGAGTGCCCACCACAAACCCAGCTAATTATATATATATTTTTTTTTTTGGATTTTTTAGTAGAGACGGAGTTTCACCATGTTAGCCAGGATGGTCTCGATCTCCTGACCTCGTGATCTGCCCTCCTTGGCCTCCCAAAGTGCTGGGATTACAGGCATGAGCCACTGCACCCAGCCTCTAATGATCTGTTTTGATTTAGTATTTTGTTTCATGTTATATCTTGGGCCCTCTGAGTTTTCACTGATGCTTAAACTTGGTCAGTGAAAATATTGTCACCATCTATATGTGCGGTGCAGCCTCCCATGTGAACGTATGGGACAGCATTTTAGTGTTACCAGTGGTGCCTTATTAAAGTCTTATTTCTGCTCCCTTTTCTTACAAGACTCCTTAACAAGCCATTGTATCTTCTAGAAGTGGGAAAGGATAATAATGTTACTAGGGAAGCAAGAAAAAAGCAGCTAGGGCTTCTTTTAGCTGACCAGTCAACTGGATATTGACCACCTGTCTTCATGGGAAAGAAATAGATGGCAGTGAATAAGCGAGAGTCTAGTTTTCCAAGAAGCTCAATGATTTTCCCAAATCAATACAGCTCATCAGGCCTCAGAACAAAGGCTGCGGGGGAGGTGACAGTGATGGAAGTGGCTCTGTGTTCTTTTGTGTATTAAACCATAAGGCCCATGGGGAAACAAGGTTTCTTTAGCTGTGTTTTGTGTGTGTGTGTGTGTGTGTGTGTGTGTGTGTGTGTGTGTGTGTGT
>NC_045437.1:165230390-165294543 GCF_002776525.5 Piliocolobus tephrosceles
TGTGTGTGTGTGTGTGTGTGTGTGTGTGTGTGTGTGTGTGTGTGTGTGTTTAGGGCTTATTCTGTGTAGTTAAGGGGGAAATCCTTTCAGTTTTTTTTAAAAAAGGATCTCCATAGATTGTATACCAATGATCAAATGTACTTTTGAAAGAGAGAAGTACAGTCAAGTAAGAAAGACTATCATGTTTTAAAATGCAGAGTAGAACAGCAGTCTTCCATTGCTTTTTGATATTGCTTAAGGTTTCATCTTTTGTTGTTGTTCTATATGGATTGGGTTTAGATGAACCAAAAAAAAGTCTGTGTTCAGATTAACCTCTGGCAAATCAAGAATCATAACTACCCTCCCATAAACAAACCCTGTTCCTAATGCCCTGAAAAGAACACCAACTCCTAATAGGAATGCTCAACTGTCATCTGAGAGGTTAAAATTAACGCAGATAGAGTGATGCCAACATATTCCAGCTGCTGACAGAGAAGATCTATCCAAACCAGCAATTTTTAGTCCTTCAGTCCTTTAATCTTTAAGCTCACTGTGCTTTCATAAAGTAGTACATTAACACCAGAGCAGTGTGTCTCTGGGGTTTATGACTGGGGTGGCGGCACACTAGGGCATAAAGTGTTTCATTACACTTCCTTTTGTTAGTACTGCCCTATCTCCCAAGCTCCATTGCCATACACTATTTGTTCAGATAAAGCCCTATGTTCAGGGTGACTAATCGCAGCACTGTGTTCCAGATGGTTTGATTACAGGATGTGGTTAAAGTGACTCTTCAAACATTCAGCCCAGCAGTAGGGCTCTTTAAAAAAAACATACTGCATTTTATGATCATGTGACAACACTTACTTTTCCTGTCCTAGTGCTCTATATATACTTGGCACAGGTAATGGGAAAGTCCCTATGATTTTTGGCTGGCAGGTATTTTATAAGCAACCTTAGTTGTACATTTTAAATTTTCCCAAATAATTACATTTGAAGAAGGATCTGTCTGAAGGTTATAAGCTCCGAGGCTGGAACAGCGAACCTTGTACTATACAAGATTCAGCTTTTAAAAAGTACCAGTATTGAATACCACAGAGTGACAACAACAAAATAATGGGGGCAGAGAGTCCTGAACAAAGAAATGGTGATAAATCATACCTTGTACAATAGTTACATTGTGTAAAACTGTAGGGTAATATGATATCTGAAATATATGAATTTTATCCTGTACTCATGAAATCAGCATATTGTGATATTTTGTCCCTAATGTTTCACTAGAAAACATATATATAAAAGGAAAGAAATGTGTAAACGTTCTTTTTTAAAGGCACATGGCATGAATGGGTTACCATTTGGTGTTATTCGAATGAGGTTTCTGTTTTCTGCCTGGGTGCACATCAAATCCATCCAGATGTGGTAGTCTGAGAGAGTTCAAAAAAACTTCTGTCTGATTCCAAACTCAGCATTTGCAATGCTTGGCAAAGACTTCTGTCCCGGGGATGAGGCACTTTAAAGACTCTGAAACAGTCTTTAAACTCAATACAAACAGAATTATGTCGATCCACTGGGAAATCAGGCATTTGCCCCGTTCTTGAGGAAACAGCCTCACAAATACCAGAAATAATAATTCATAAACCACATTTATAACATCTTGGGAGCAAAGCCTCTCCACAGAGAATGTCTATCATCTATAAAACTAGTGGGAGATTATGCTTATTGAAAAAGTATGGTAGTTAGCATTAAAAGGAAGTCACTGAGGAGGATTCAGTCTAGACTCTCTCTCGTCAGTCCCTGCGTAGTGAGTTCCTAGGTGTTTAATGATTCTCACTATTAGGTAACCACTGTGCCGCCAGGGGTTGTGGGTGCAGACACTGCTCCTATTTTCAAGGAGTGTCATCTAGTTGGAAGAGATAGGCATACTGTGTATACGAGCAGAGTAAAATATCATGGGGGCCATGTATTACAATAGGACAAATAGCCTCAAGTTCATACCTGGGAGGTTCTCCTTGTCATTCAGGATCCCAGATGAAGGAGACTCTGCCACCTTCATCCTGAGGGCTTCAAGATCACAATAACCATTTCCATTGCAGCCAGACAGAAAGGGATGAGAGGTTCTTATGGGCCACGCCTGGAAGTGGCTCACGTTGATCAGGTCTCTCACTTGCTTTCCATAGGACTCAGTCACATGACCGCATCAGACTGATAGGGAGGATGAGAAGGAGTCTAGTTGTGGGCTCAGAAAGGGGAGGGAAACACGGCTTGTAAGTTTCCATCAGGGCAAGAACTGTGTATGCAGTGCTGTGGGGATCCAGGAGAGAATGGCCGTCTTTTGGCCGTGTGCCTGGTATGTGTGTGTCTAGGGCAAGGATTCACAGAAGTGAGAACCTTTGCATTTGTCTCCATTTATTTCTCATTCATTAGGAACTTTAACTTTCCCTAGGGATTTGGACGAAGGCGTCTTCAAGGTTTCGTTCAGGGGAATTAAAAGTGTGACATGAAGAATGGTTGAAGAAACTTGTTTAGGCTGGAGAGTAAAGGAGAGATAGAGGCTGGATGTGGTGGGTCACACTGTAATCCCAGCATTTTGGGGGGCTGAGAGGGGAGGATCGCTTGAGGCCAGCAGTTCAAGACCACCCTGGGCACAATACTGAGAGCCCATCTCATTAGGAAAAAAAAAAAAAAAAAAAAGAGAGAGAGAGTGAGCAGAAGGTGAGGAGAATGCCAACATGGTCATTATCCTTGCCTGGATGAAAGGCTGTTGAGTAGATGATGGGTGGACTGCATCTGCAGGGTATCAGGAGGCACAGCCAGGACCAAGGTATTCAAAGACCAATTTAGTTTAACACAAGGAACAACTTTTTAACAAGAGGGCTGGAAAATAACTAGGCTGGGTGGGTGCTGGTGAAATCTTCTATCAGTGATAAAGCTGGAGGGAAAAGGGACACACACACACACACAAAGTCCTGAGGGTGTTGCACCAACAGTGCAGTTGGCTTCCTGGTCTCATAGCTATTGCACCCTTGGAACTTTGGCCCATCATGGTTCTCTACACCTCTTAGTACCTTGCAGGCTTTAGGCTTCTATTCCTATTGCCAATTCTCTGGAACTTCCATATTTCTCATTCAGATTCCCAACATAAGCCCCTGTTGAGCTGGCTGCCTTTGCTCCAGGTGCCCATCACTGGTCCAGTCAGATGGGAGCAGGGTTAGGATCACTGGTCTAGGTGGGGGCACCATGAACGTGAAATCCAGGGTCTAGCCTGATGTGATAGCATAAGAGGCCTACTGTAAAAATGCAGGTAATAGACAGAACTATACTTCCACTTGTGCATCACGGTGTATGCCTGTGTCCTGTTCTTTTCATGCACAGACTCTTGAAGTGCAGAGTTTGGATGGAGTTCCAAGTAAAACATGGTTGATTCCATAGCACCAAATAGGCACCTATTGTGTACCCTGTAGACACACACAGTAAGTGTTGAGCTTGACGTCTTCCTGGAAACCCTTTACAAAGGGACATAACCGAACACTGACTGAAATCCTTATGAGGTCTCAGGCTTTTTTGGCTTGAGGAAGTAAGAGGCTCAGGTTTTATAATAAAGACCTTGTTCTTATTAAATGTTCTGTAGGTAATAGGCCTTTGGGGGCAGCATCTCAGACAAAGTATTAACAATACAAAGAAGAAACCTGTGTGTGGTCAGCACACTCTCAAACTATCCATTGTACTCTTCTTCAGCTGTATTCTTTATTAGTAATAAGCCTCAGATATTTTTCAAGTATAACATGTTACAGGGCATTAGCTCTCTGACATAGACCAGGCCCAGTCCATGGGTGGAAAGGGGAGAATGGTAAACCTGGTAGAATACTTGAATATAAAGATGAAAAGTACCTTTATAGAGCGTCCCCAACACCTAGCTCACTGGCTAGATGTTTGAGTAAGTGTGCATGAAAAGAAACGAATCTTTCTGGTGTAAATGTACACTTATTTCCAATTTATATGTGAGAAATAGAACTTTATGCCCAGATTTATAAATTCAAATTTGCACTTTTAAAGAACTGATTCTCATCATGGGCGTTTATGCCTTCAGTAAGTGTAGTCTGTTTTATATGACTGTGGGTTACAAAGTGTTCAAGATTTTGAGATTTCAGCAAAATGATAAATCATTTACATGTTTTAGAACTTAAACACCACCTTTATACTTGGCCCTTCACAATGGGGTGTTGTCTAAACATAGACCTTCTTACAAAGAAACAGTACACTGTGTGGTTTATATGAGAAACATTCCTTAAGCCTTCATTCCAATATAGAGTTGGCAGATTTGGCTGTGTAAACATGTGCCTGTATATATTCGGATATGAATTGTAGGCAGATTTAAATACTCTGTGGCATTGTGAAGCGGCTCGTACGTATAAAGAAAGATAAACACAAGCACACATATTTAATTAGCACTGCTTGATGGAGACTGTTCAAATTCTCCTTGGGTGTAAAGCATTAAAACAAATTTTAGCATTTTAAATATGGAGTGCTTCTGGAAAAATAAGAGTGACTTATTTAGGTCCTTTGAAGTTGAAAATGGACTTTTCTTTCCAGGACTTTATTCCTTCCAAGTGCAAGTAACAACGGCATCACTTATACCTCAATAAGAGGTCTGCTTGTGTGGCTTCCAGAAAGAGCAGCAGGAGATGTGAATAATTTTACAGTGAGGAAGTTGCAACTGCAGATTAGCCTTTGTGACAGCTTCAACCTGTGGCCCCAGATAACCAGTGATTAATTGCCTGCCCTGGGTCCCTTCCCTTTTTCCGGCTCCAGGTTTCCCTTGAGCTTGCTTTGAGAAGGTGAATTCCGTTCTGAGGGCTCTGCGTGGGCCGGCGTGCCGCGTGCTGTGGGGAGCGCAGCGCGGTCACACAGACCGAAGCTTTCACGGCACGACCGGGCTCATTAATGCGAACGAGCCTGTGTCCCGCGTGCACCGAGGGAGCCGAGCAATGCGGGCGGCCCTCTCGCCCCGCACGGCCTGCGCGCCGTGGGGGCTGCGTCCCTTTGCCTCCACCACGCTCGCCTCTCCCCGACTGCTGCCTCGGTGCTGCGGGCGGCCGCCTCGCCCCAGCCAATCGGACGCGAGTGCTCGCAGCGGGCGCCGGCCAATCCGCGGCCAGCGTTCGCTGGAAACGCGAAACCCTTAGGGGAAAAGCAATAACAAAAGCCTTTCACTGCAGACAAATGTTAAGTGTCTGTGCAGACTTTTCCTGTTTTTAATTTTATTACTGCAAGAATGGAGGGTTTGTTGTTTCTTTCATGTTTCCTTTCAAGCAATTTTAATTATACATTTGTGCTACATCAGGGACTCTGGAACGCAGTGATTCAGCCTATTGGATCTAAAGCTAAAATGCAGTAACCTTCTGGCAATACAGATATATTCTTGCACTGTAAATATAGCTGACATGCTAAAGAATTTTAAGCAGCTGCAAAAGTCTTTGACACCACACACAGTGCCCCAGAGAGCAGATGATGAGAAAACCAGCTCAGTCTTCCCCTTCGCCTCCTCTCCCACTCCCTCCCCTTTCCTGAAGGGATGTGCTCATAAAGAATCCTTTCCTCCGATTGTTCTGTCTTGTGCAAATTTTGACCAAATGCCTAATTGCCATGGATTCTCATCGCAATATGAAATTTTATACTCAATGGTTTAAAAAAAAAATGTCCTGAGGGAATTACATTGGAATCAGCTATGATTTGAGGAAATACTTGCTTTGCTCCATCCTAGCCTTTCCCCTGCTAGCCTATTGCTACGATAGACTGAATTAACACTGAGTAAATAATTCAGCTGTTGCCTAAGTAATAGCAACATAGACCATATGGGAAACAATTTTAAAATCTCCTTTTGAGACTTTGGAAAGAAATCATTCTCCAGCGCGCCGTGGGGGGCTGCGTCCCAACCATTCAAATATGTTACCCGCTGTTAAAAGGTTCCCAAGGAAATCAGTCTTACCTTGTGAGGTTTCCCTTACCATAAAGGAACCCAGTAAAGGTTTTCTGTAAAATTCACAATGGCAATGGTCATGCAAGTGAGCAAACTAGCTAGAAATAGACTTTGACTAATGTCTTCTGGTGCTTCCAAGAAAGACTAGGGGTAGATGCAGAAAGAAAACAAAGGCTCAATTAAATATTTTATGTCTTTACCCTGATAGTTTATGTATGTCTCAAAATCAAAGTTCTATTAAAATATGCTTTAAAGGAGTGATTTTTTTTTTTAATTTGACATTTGTCCTCTCAGAAATAAAGAGGATATTATGTTTTGTTTCTCTGTGACATTTGGTATAGTAAGCACACTTAAGTTTAGTAATTCACAGATGCAGTGCTAAATTAAATTGTCTGTCTGAAAAGCAGTTGGAAAAAGCAGAATGGCTTGCAGGAAACAAGTGTGTTAGTTTTGAGATTTCTTTTCTAATCCTCTGAGGCAAATGCTTACCAAAGTTGATTCCAAAGATAACCCCAAGAGTAAATCTATTGTGCACATTTATTTTCTTAAGAGGGCTATTTTAGGAGTCCTTAATATGAAACAAGACCAAACACTGAAACAGATATGGTACCCAGGCTGATTATTGTCTCACAAAATCAAAGAGGGGAGGATTAGGGAAGTGAAATAATAGTTGATTGTCTGCTATCTGGACTCTTAAGTCCCTACTCTCCTCTCTATGCCTATTTTTATGCACCTGCATAATTTTTTTCTTAATAAAAATCACCATCATTTTATATTGTTGTATTGGAAACGAAACTGATTCCTTTCAGTCACCCTCTGGTTTAAGCACTGGTAACTGGCGCTAGTTTATGTTGGCTGCTTGCCAAACGAAAGCAATTATGTGTAATAATAGAAAAATTAAGAGGTGAGTGTTGCTGTTTTACAGCAGGACATGGCAAAAACCATTTCCTTCTGTCAGCAGTATCTTGATTACACTCTCACACACAGTCTCACCCTTTTGGACCACATGCGCACGCGCACGAATGCACAACACACATTATTTCCTGTGGGTTTTAACTTGAGGTCACTGAAACCAGAAAGAGGAAGAATGCAAACCACAGCTTTTGAAAGCAAATGAGGATAGAACTTTGCTGTCAAAAAAAAAAAAAAAAAAAGAAAGAATGAATGAATAAGTGAACTGGAAATAATAGTAATCAGTGGTAACTATGATCCTTTTTCATCCCCCGCCTCCTGCAGGTGTCCTAGTGGTCAATGTCACGTGGAGGAACAAAACGTACGTGGGAACCCTATTGGACTGCACCAAGCACGACTGGGCCCCTCCCAGGTAGGAGCAAGGCCTTTTATTTCTCTCCTTCCCCCATCCTCTCTTTGCAGGGAAACTATAGAGAGAGATTCATAATACATAAAAGTGTGCCTGTAATTGAAACCAGGCAAAGGAGAAATGAGCAATTTAGGACTGAAAGCAGTAAAATGCAGATGCTAGATTTCTTTTCTGTCAGAAGATCTCTACTCCCCACCCCTTCTCTCCTGTCTTTGTTTTCATTTTTTTCTCAAAGTGGGAATTTGAACTGGATTGGAAGCTAGCTACTTGAGCTGTTTTTCTTTGGTTTTTCTGAGGAAGAATATAAGCCCTTGGTAGCCTGTTCTTTTGCAGGTGTCAGAAATTGTCAGTCTTTTCCTTGACTGGGCCCAGCCCTTAAGCTACTGGAGTGTTGACTCCTCTTTGCTGCATTGTGTACTTTGTGATTTCACTTGGCTGTTTTGGGGATGCTCATTTTCACATCTGTTACTTGCTTCCATAGGTTTTGTGAGTCACCGACAAGTGACCTGGAGATGAGAGGGGGCCGGGGCAGAGGGAAGAGAGCAAGGTCTGCTGCTGCTGCCCCGGGCTCTGAGGCCAGCTTCACGGAGTCCAGAGGGCTGCAGAACAAGAACAGAGGGGGGGCCAACGGGAAAGGGAGGCGGGGCAGCCTCAATGCCAGCGGACGAAGGACACCCCCAAATTGTGCTGCTGAGGACATCAAAGCCAGCCCTTCCTCCACCAACAAAAGGAAAAACAAGCCGCCAATGGAGCTGGACCTGAACTCCAGCTCTGAGGACAATAAGCCTGGGAAGCGTGTCCGCACAAATTCCAGAAGCACTCCCACTACCCCTCAAGGGAAACCAGAGACTACTTTTTTGGACCAAGGCTGCTCTTCTCCAGTGTTAATCGACTGTCCCCACCCGAACTGCAACAAAAAGTACAAGCACATTAATGGCCTGAGGTACCACCAGGCTCATGCACACTTAGACCCAGAAAACAAGCTGGAGTTCGAGCCTGACAGTGAGGACAAGATCTCGGACTGCGAGGAAGCATTGAGTAATGTGGCGCTTGAATGCAGTGAGCCAAGCACAAGTGTATCTGCTTATGACCAGGTGAAGGCACCAGCATCCCCTGGTGCTGGAAACCCACCTGGGACCCCAAAGGGAAAGAGAGAGCTGATGAGCAATGGCCCAGGTTCCATTATTGGTGCTAAAGCTGGGAAGAATTCTGGCAAAAAGAAGGGCCTTCACAATGAACTCAACAACCTTCCAGTAATCTCCAACATGACGGCTGCGTTAGACAGTTGCTCAGCAGCAGACGGCAGTTTGGCTGCTGAGATGCCTAAGCTGGAAGCAGAAGGATTAATTGACAAGAAAAGTTTAGGAGATAAAGAAAAGGGCAAAAAAGCTAACAACTGCAAAATGGACAAAAACCTCTCTAAACTGAAAAGTGCCCGGCCCATCGCCCCGGCCCCAGCCCCTACTCCGCCACAGCTGATTGCTATACCCACTGCGACCTTCACAACCACCACCACTGGGACAATACCCGGACTGCCCTCCCTCACAACAACTGTTGTTCAGGCTACACCAAAGAGTCCTCCGTTAAAACCCATTCAACCAAAGCCCACGATTATGGGAGAGCCCATCACCGTGAACCCAGCTCTGGTGTCACTCAAAGACAAAAAGAAAAAGGAGAAGCGAAAGCTAAAGGACAAAGAAGGGAAAGAGACGGGAAGCCCAAAAATGGATGCCAAGCTGGGGAAACTAGAGGACTCCAAGGGGGCCAGCAAAGATTTACCTGGGCATTTTTTAAAGGATCATCTCAACAAGAATGAAGGACTGGCAAATGGACTGTCCGAGTCTCAGGAGAGCCGCATGGCCAGTATCAAAGCTGAGGCCGATAAGGTTTACACTTTCACAGACAACGCTCCCAGCCCTTCCATAGGGAGCGCCTCGAGGATGGAATGCAGCACTTTGGTGAACGGGCAGGCACCAATTGCACCTCTGCATGTGTTGACCCAGAATGGGGCAGAGAGTTCAGCTGCAAAGACAAGCAGCCCGGCCTATTCAGACATATCCGATGCTGCTGACGATGGTGGTTCCGACAGCAGGTCGGAGGGCATGAGATCAAAGGCCAGTTCCCCATCAGATATTATTTCTAGTAAGGACAGTGTGGTAAAAGGGCATTCTTCAACTACAGCACAATCATCTCAACTGAAAGAATC
The DNA here is from genome assembly GCF_002776525.5 of Piliocolobus tephrosceles. NCBI lineage: Eukaryota > Metazoa > Chordata > Mammalia > Primates > Cercopithecidae > Piliocolobus > Piliocolobus tephrosceles. The sequence goes on from NC_045437.1 coordinate 165,239,871, forward strand.
CCATTCTCCCTATTACCATGGCTATGATCCTTATTATTCTCCAAGTTACATGCACCCTGGGCAGGTCGGCGCCCCTGCAGCCGGAAATAGTGGGAGCACGCAGGGAATGAAGATCAAGAAGGAGTCTGAAGAAGATGCTGAAAAGAAAGACAAGGCAGAGCAGTTAGATTCTAAGAAAGTGGACCACAATTCTGCATCCTTACAGCCTCAGCACCAATCGGTGATCACACAAAGACATCCTGCCCTGGCTCAGTCACTTTATTATGGCCAGTATGCCTATGGACTCTATATGGACCAGAAATCTCTGATGGCCACCAGCCCTGCCTATAGACAGCAATATGAGAAGTACTATGAGGACCAGAGGCTGGCAGAGCAGAAAATGGCCCAGACTGGGAGAGGAGACTGTGAAAGGAAAAGCGAGCTCCCCTTGAAAGAGCTGGGCAAGGAGGAAACTAAACAGAAAAACATGCCATCGGCCACAATCTCAAAAGCTCCCTCTACTCCGGAGCCTAACAAAAACCATTCTAAACTAGGGCCATCAGTGCCTAATAAAACTGAGGAGACAGGTAAATCACAGCTTCTCTCCAGTCACCAGCAGCAGCTTCAGGCCGACAGCTTCAAAGCTAAGCAGATGGAAAACCACCAGCTTATTAAGGAGGCTGTAGAAATGAAGTCTGTCATGGACTCCATGAAGCAGACAGGTGTAGACCCAACCTCGAGATTTAAACAAGTAAGATTGTGGAGCGTGGCCCCAACAGGGACAGAGCAGTCTGAGACTTGTATTATACATGTCTGGGCTTGATCTGGTTAGACTTCTGACACAGGAAAGAAACCCACATTAGTTTTTTCCTCTGCTCTTGAAAAATATTTTAAGATTCTCAGGAGTTACTATGTAGCTCTAAAATGTGCATTATCACTATTTTCTTGTCATGTTGTATAGTAAAAGGAACTGTGAACATGTGCTTTGCAGATTTGTGTTTCATGCCACTGACTTGCTCTGTGACTCTGATGAGGTCCCTTAATTTCTTCCTTTCTTTTTCTTTTTTTTTTTTTTGAGACAGAATCTCGCTCTGTCGCCCAGGCTGGAGTGCAGTGGCGTGATCTTGGCTCACTGCAACCTCCGCCTCCCGGGTTCAAGCGATTCTCCTGCCTCAGCCTCCTGAGTAGCTGGAACTACAAGCGTGTGCCACCACCCCCGGCTAATTTTTTGTATTTTTTTAATACAGATGGGATTTCACCATGTTAGCCAGGATGGTCTCGATCTCCTGACCTCGTGATCCGCCCATGCTGGCCTCCCAAAGTGCTGGGATTACAGGCGTGAGCCACCGTGCCTGGCCAAGATCCCTTAATTTCTTAGTCCAAGGCAAGGGCATTCCACAATGGGGCTGCTGAATTCCCTTCTAACTCTGAGATTCTGAGTCTCATCTTTGAAATATTTATTTTCCATTTTCAAATTTCTTCTAGCATCTTCTTGGAAGATAATAAAAACTGGGTCCCTGAATTCACATTTCCCATTAATATTTTTAATAGAATTTAGAGCCCAAATTTCTTTCACTTGTGGTCAGAGATGCCTAGATTTCAGCCTTACTCTCTATGTTAAGTACCCCAAAACTAAGAGCTCAGTGCTGAATGTTTGTGAGGAGGGTGAGGAGGTTTGGGTGGCAGGCCTCAACAGCTGTCCCAGAGCCCCAGGGGTCAGTCAGCTTGAGAACACCTGAAAATTGGTCACCATGAAACCACAAATGTACTGGCACCTTCTGTCATGGTTCAGATATCCTGACCCACTGCAACCCCGTGAACATTAATTCTGGTATTTCCCAGCACTGCAAACCCCCACTCCCACCCTCACCCCCATGCTTAGATAATCCCTGGTGCATTAGAGCAAGAACCACTAGCCCCCACCACCGCCACCCACACACACATTTACTTAGGCACAACTTTGCATGTTCTCTGAGAACCTGAATCCCCAGTGGGTTTCTATCATGAATGGAATGGGGATCACAAAGGCCATTTAGGATTCTCAGTTTCCCCACTTCCAGAGGCAAAAATCAGGCTGTCACTTCACAGGGCTGCAGAAGAATGTTATAATTTTGGGGGTTTTATAGATGGCTTTGTTTTCCAATACAGAAGCCATAATGTGTGCTATTAATTTGAAATTTTGTTTTGATTAAGATGTTAGCACGTAATGAGAAGTGAGCCAATATATTAAGCCTCAGCTGCAGTGGATGAGGAAAATGTATTCGGAAACCAAGAGTTTTTCCTCCTAAGTGATGTTAATAGCTATAGCAATTACTTAAATTTACTATTATTAGCTTGAGTTGGAGTTTTTCACATTCTTTTTTACCTGTGCGAGATATTAAAAGGCAAATGAAGGTAGAATTAAGTACGTCTGAGGATGTTATTTAGTGTTGAGGAATGACATTAAGGGCCCAGCTCTGAATTTCAGCAGACCCGAGTTGGAAGCCCAGCTCCGTGACTGGGCAGCAGCATGACCTTGACGTTGCTTTGAACTTTAAACACTTGGTTTTGTCTTCTGTACAAGGGATCAATGATAACGCCTATCTGGGACATTATTACTTTGCAAGAGAAGGAGGTAAAACAATTAGCACAGTGTCTAGCACAGAAATAAATGTCAACTTAGTATTAAAATTAAGAGTACTAGTGCTGTCATGATTATTAACAAGCTTTCTTTAAAATTGAAATTTTAAAACAAATCTGTTGGGTTTTTGTCTTTCAAAAAAAAAAAATCAGGATCCAGATTCAAGAACATGGCATCATTATGTATACCAGCCCAAATATCTGGATCAGCAAAAGTCAGAAGAACTTGATAGAGAGAAGAAATTAAAAGAGGATAGTCCAAGGAAAACTCCTAATAAAGAGAGTGGTGTGTCCAGCCTTCCTGTATCATTAACGAGCATTAAAGAGGAGCCCAAAGAGGCCAAGCGTCCTGATTCTCAATCAATGGAGGAGAGCAAGCTGAAAAATGATGATCGAAAGACTCCTGTGAACTGGAAGGACTCTCGGGGAACAAGAGTGGCTGTCTCCTCACCCATGAGTCAGCATCAGTCATACATACAGTACTTGCATGCTTATCCTTACCCACAGATGTACGACCCCAGCCATCCTGCATACCGGGCTGTTTCTCCCGTCCTAATGCACAGTTATCCTGGTACGTGTTGTCAGTTCTGACTATATTGGAGGGAAGAGGCGATGTTCAAATATTAGCTGTTGAAAACTCAAGATAAATTAGAAGCTTCAAGAGTGACATTTGTTTTGCTTGTTTTTATGCTGTTTAAAGTCCCAAAGATAAAACTGATTTAATATAAGTTTTTTTTAATGAAATGTCAAGAATCCTTAGCTATAGTTTCCATAGTCTCTGATGGTCTGCTATAGCTGTTAGGCTGACAGATACTTTATTGCCTATAAAAATATTCTAAGCACTTACTGTCAAAATCATTATAGTTACTATTCCTTTCACTTAAGCAGACACGTAAATGTATGAAATGGCGGTAAGCTCAACTCTGTTTATAACCTCCCTTCATCAGGATGAATTAACTGGGAGAAGAAAACTGGAGAAGCTAGATACAGTTTAATGATGATGTAGCCCATTGTTAATGTAACCCCCTATTTTAAGATCTCTTTGACTCTTATTCCAAATTCATGTATCCCAAGTTATTTTTTTTTAAAGATATAGCCTGTAACTTGATGTGGCATTTGTTTTTTATCTGCAGGGGCCTATCTCTCTCCAGGATTTCATTATCCTGTTTATGGGAAGATGTCAGGGAGAGAAGAGACAGAGAAAGTCAATACCAGCCCTAGCATCAACACAAAAACAACCACTGAATCTAAAGCACTGGATTTGCTCCAGCAGCATGCTAACCAATACCGCAGCAAGTCTCCTGCTGTAAGCCTCCTCTTGTTGTTATTTAAAAGTACTGTGTTTTGGGGAGAAAGGGGAACAAGCTACAGAACAGTCTTGAAATATAAATGGTTTCGGAACCCAGCTGTGATTTCAGGATGCTGTTTTATCCTAATACATAAAGAATGGAGCGTTCAAAAGTAAGATGCTTTCACACATGAGAGAAAATTGTTAAAGCATGTATGGCAGTAGCAAGTTTTTCTGTTGCGAAATCTAGTATACCTTGCTTACCCAGGAGGATGGTTGTTAGGTGGGAATTTAAATTCATAGGAACCAACTTTTGGTGTAAAATATGTTTGATAAGGCATTGAGGAATTAGGTAACAGAGGAGTCTATTTTATATAATTTTTGTAAGTAAGCAGGTCAGAGGCTACAAACTGTTGACCTTTTGGGCAAATCAAGCTTTTCAAAAAGTGTTTTCTTGCAGGACAGCTTTTAAAAATCAGATATTTTACATACAAATTCAGATGACCTCTTTGTCTTAAGACAATAGAAAATCTGGCCTGGGAGTGAGCTACCGCCTGTAATCCCAGCACTTTGGGAGGCCGAGGCGGGCAGATCACTTGAGGTCAGGAATTTGAGGCCAGCCTGGTCAAAATGGTGAAACTCCATCTCTACTAAAAATACAAAAAGTAGCCTGGTGGTGGTGGGCACCTATAATCGAAGGTACTCAGGAGGCTGAGGCAGGAGACTCACTTGAGCCCGGGAGGCAGAGGTTGCAGTGAGCAGAGATCGTGCCACTGCACTCTAGCTTGGGTGACAGAGCAAGGCTCTGTCTCAAAAAAAAAAAAAAAAGACGATAGAAAATCTTGTTCAAAATCACATGGCAGTAACTGATGGGAGCTAGTAGCCCCATCTAGGCAGTATGTCCTGCTCCCCTTCAATGTGCATGGATATAAATAAAAGCTCCCCAACCTGCATCACTTGTCTTTGTTGTTAGCTTGACTTCTAGAGAGATTTGAGGTTTCTCCTACTTGTATTGACCCTTCATATTCACATCATCAATGTTCATGGTTGGAGGTTCATCACGAGCAAAGCTGAGTACCCATGACATGTAATAAGGCACAAATTTGAGCCTTGCACAATGTGAGGCTCATTTCCAAGAGTAAGTCATGTGGCTTAGGAGTGAGAGCTGTGTCTGCTGTTTTCTGGCCTTAACTCTTTGTCATGTCCCTTTAACTCTGCTGAATAATACAAGTATTTGTCTGTGAAAGATGACTGTTCCCCAAAAAAGGTGACTGCTATAGTCCTAGAGACTGTTGTGAAGAGAGACTAAATGAAAATAGGATGGTGCTTGGCTAGGAAAGAGTTTAAAGTAAATTAAAATAATAGTATTTGCAATGTGTATGAGTCTACCAGAAACTCTATAGAGAAACTAGAAAAGGTGATTTCGGAATCTTTCTGAGACCTCCTTCTTAGTACAAGGATTTCTTTTAAGTGAGAAGGATAACTTTAGTGAAAGGGTGGTTAGGTTCTAAAGGTAGAAAGTCATAGGAAGTAAACCATCCTTACCCCAGACTATGGTTTGGGGAGATGGGAGCTTCTCTGTGAGAGTTCAAAAATTGAGAGATTCAAAATGTGGGTGTAGGACAGTGATTTATTGTGCTTTATATTGGCATATAACTTTAGGGCATGTTTTTTCAGTAGAACAAAATGTATACAGACACGTTTAAAATTGTGAGATAGGTTCTCTCCATAAAATACAAGTGTAATTAGAAAACTTGACCTTAAAGATATCTCCAAAACTACTTATTTTCTAAAAGTTGTTTATGGTAAGCAATTGGGTAAATTCTTAACCTGCAATTATGAGTGAATATAGAGAGAAGTCCTCTTATTTCTGTCATTTCAGGAAGACACTGGTGTCACTTGGTTTATTCTGGGTGGAGCAGTTCTTTTTGTGTTGGCTTAATTCCAACGGAAACTAATGCATGTTTTTTTGAGATTCTCTTTAGTTACTAAAGATTGTATCTTTGTATTTATTTTTTAATCATTAACACAATATTGTCAAAGGGACAAAGGTGGTTTAGTACTCTTATAAGTTGATTTTCAGGCATGAAGGGGCAAAATTTCTCTTTTTTGTTGCAGCCTGTGGAAAAGGCTACAGCTGAGCGGGAACGGGAGGCGGAAAGGGAAAGGGATCGCCACTCGCCCTTCGGCCAGCGGCACCTGCACACGCATCACCACACCCACGTTGGCATGGGTTACCCGCTAATCCCGGGTCAATACGACCCTTTCCAAGGTCAGCGGCTCTGTCATTATTGTGTCTTTGTTCATTCTGCTTTGGAAAACAGTTGCTAAAATTGCATTTCACATCTTAAAAATATTGAGCTTTGAGTTCACATTAGCTCTCAGGAGGGTTTTTAACACTTATTTCCTAGTGACATAGCTAAGGCTATTCCCTCATCTTTGTATTCTATTGAGACATGAAATGGCTACCACTTAATAATTGTCACCAGTTGATGTTATCGGCGGCTTACTGTTATCTCACAGACTGAGGGTGGTGGCCAGTGTCTGGGGCACTGAATTTAACAATCAGAAGATCAGATATCTACTTCAGGGAAATTGTAGAAAAAGGGAGGGATGGTGGGAGGCTTTGGTGAAATTACTTGTTCTGATTTCTGCATGCCTTTTAAGTTGCTCTTTTCCCATGGAAATCATGGGAGTAATGTGATCAGGTTTAACACTTTGATAACCTCATTCAAGGGTTCTTCACAGCCCTTCACTGCTGCGACTTCACTAAATGGGAGAATTGAGAAAGAGAAACGTGTTTTAAGCCATAGGATTGATATCAGGGAATCTTCACCTTGTGGTTCATTAGTTGAGCATGTATTATTTGTCCCATCTTTGTCATCTCATCGGGGGTGGGTGATGGCACCATCTTTACAGTTTGCTAGAATACCCCAGATTGCATGGCTTTAAACAACAGGAATTTATTTTCTCACAGTTCTGGAGGCTGGAAGTTCAAGATCAGGGTTCCAGCACAGCCAGCCTCTGCTGAGGCCTGTATTCCTGGTTTGTGTGTAGCTGCTGTCCTGCTGTGTGCTCATATGACCTCTTCTTTGTGCATGAGCTGGTGGGTGGGGAAGAGGAAGGGGGAGCCCTCGTGTGCTTTCTTATAAGGACACTAATCCTGCCCTATTAGGGTCCCATCCATATGACCTCATTTAACCTTAATTACCCCCTTATAAGCCCCATCTCTGAATCTAATCACACTGTGGATTAGAGCTTCAACATATTTTGAGGAGACATAATTTAGTCTATTACACTTGCCAAGTTGCCTCGTATGCTGCTGTGTGAATAGAAAGCAAGATAATATGTTTGAAAGTGTTTCCAAAAGTGGGAATTGATATACAAATGTGAAGGGGTCATTTTTATTTATTCAAGTCTTTTTAGTTGGTGTCAACTAACAGTGTTTAAAGAGAGCTTTTCCATTTCTTAAACAATTTGTATTGAGTGTGGTAAGTACTTGGAAGAGAAAGGCTTTATTTCTAGTCTAACACATTATACCTATATATAAATAAAGTATATATGAGAAGAAAATAATTATCTCTTTTAAGATAATGTTATTGTTATTGTACTGTCTTAAGTTACCTCTGGGAAAAGAAAATATATCCAAATAAAAGACATAGAAGGAGACAGTAATCTTCCCTAGGTTTGCATTTGTTTACTCTATTTTTCCCCAGGACTGTCTTCTATAGAATTTAAAAGAGTTCTCTGTTAGGCAACATCATGCCATTTGGAGCTATTACAGTCTCTGACTGCTACTTTCGTCTTGCAGGGTGAAAGTGAAGAGCATTTCTAAGTTTGATTTACTGATTCTGTGTATCTTATGGGACGCATTGTGTTCAGTCACTGGGGAAAATGTTAAAGTGATAACAATGATTATGGAAGTATTGTATTCTAGGCAAATAGCATGCCGCTTCTGTAATTCACTGTGACTTTTGATTCCTGTTGTTACCTGGCATCTATTATTTCTCTTGAGCTTCCTATTCAGGAATGCATGCAAACCATTTAGTACCATGCAGAGCTGGGGAGATGGAATACTGTATCTCCTTCGAATAGCTATTAAGAAAACTGCAGAGTATTCAAGAAAGGATAGATAGCAGATAGACCAAATGGTTTGTACGATGTCCTTGCTGCATGAAAGAGTTCATGTGTGTGTTCAGGAGAGGACACCGTGCTGCTACTGGGTCTGCAGCCCTTCCCCACTGGGCCTGTATCTACTCTTATCCTTCTAAAGATCACAGACACTCTACGTTTTTTTCCCCGTTAGGCTTGACCTCTGCTGCCCTTGTTGCCTCACAGCAGGTGGCTGCCCAGGCATCTGCATCTGGAATGTTTCCTGGACAAAGAAGGTAAATATCCTCTACATTTTTAATTAGTTCTAGATAGAAATATCTTAATGGTTGGGAGGAAGCAAGTACAGGATTTTTACACCAAAAACTTAACTCCTTGGGTTTTATATCCTTGTAATGAATGTGTTTGTTTATGCCAATGTAAGTTGCTTCACATGCAACTTAAATTCCATGAACCCCATTCTGTAAGGGTTACGTAGATTAGTAATTAATTGAGTAGTTTTTTTAGGCAATTGAAATTTTCCTGGGTTATCCTTACAGCATTGCTAAAATAATTCACCATGACTCCCTTTGTTTTATTATGTTTAAAGATAAAGTCGCAAATGGAGACATTTATTTTCGTAATACTAAAGGTAATGTTTGTTCCTTGATATTTTAAATTATTCCCTAAGTTTTAAGAAGGAAAATGATTTAAAGGAATTAAATTATTAGTATTATAAAATTAATATTTTTCACAATGCATATCATTACTTTGTGTTTATTCACTTTCTCTGGAATTGAATTCTACATTTGAATGGAATTAAAATAAGTCTTATTAGTCTTACGGTTTTCAGGCTTACAGTGACAAATGTTGACAGAGGCTGGGCATGATGACCCATGCCTGTAGTCCCAGCACTTTGGGAGGCTAAGGCGGGTGGATCACCTGAGGTCAGGAGTTCCAGACCAGCCTGGCCAACATGGTGAAACCCCATCTCTACTAAAAATACAAAAATCAGCTGGGCGTGGTGGCGTGTGCTGTAATTCCAGCTACTAGGGAGGCTGAGGCATGAGAATTGCTGGAACCCAGGAGGCAGAGGTTGCAGTGAGCCGAGATTGCACCATTGCACTCCAGCCTGGGTGATGGAGTGAGATTCTGTCCCAAAATTAAAAAAAAAAACTGTTGACTGGGCACGGTGGCTCATGCCTGTAATTCCAGCACTTTGGGAGGCCGAGGCGGGCGGATCACCTGAGGTCGGGAGTTCGAGAGCAGCCTGACCAACATGGAGAAACGCCCTCTCTACTAAAAACACAAAATTAGCCAGGCGTGGTGACACATGCCTGTAATCCCAGCCACTTGGGAGGCTGAGGCAGGAGAATCACTTGAACCCAGGAGGCGGAGGTTGCCATGAGCCGAGATCGAGCCATTGCACTCCAGCCTGGGCAACAAGAGCAAAACTCCGACTCAAAAAACAAACAAACAAACAAACAAACAAACTAAATGTTGATAGAACCATGTGCTAAGGTTTGCTTTTCTTTTGCAGAGAATAACAAGATTGGACATGTACATTGTCATGTGACTGGATCACATGGGGAAGCGCTTTATACAGACATCAGTTCCATGGTGTTAATTTGAAATGCCTTAATGGCAGGCAAAAACCAGTCATTTCATTTTTGTAAATTACAGATTTTATCACAGAGTAACAAATGTTGCTGTAATTAAACTTCTGTTTTATATATATATACGTATACATATCTGTATATATACATATATATATATATAAAAATATAAATATATTCTTTACTTTTTGTATCAGTAACCAGGCTCGCACACACAGGGTCTGCTGCCATGTCGCAAACCACTCAGTAAAGGAAATTAAAAATGTATTTGTCATGTTGAAAAGTGTTAGCCACAAAAGGCTACTTACTTTCTTTTCCTTTTCCTTTAAAATTGTAAATAAATAATGTTATGTATCAGTGTGCCTGAACCTTGCATATCCTTCACATATTTCCCATAAGCCCCTCAGAAAGGCTAACTGTGATGATGACACTTTGGTACAATTTAGATGTCTATTTGGTGGCTCCTGTTAAAGACGCATCAGTGTAAAATGTTCCTGTAGTCACTGTTTGTACTTGTGTATTGTGGAAAAAGTACTTTTGGAAGGCATGGGGTTGCCAGTACCACAAAAACTGTGTTGTACATAATGTAAAGATTAAAATGGGGAAATAATGAGCATCTGTGAATAATGAGGTGTCATTTTTTGATAATCTTGAATGGCAAATAACCCAATAGCCTGCGTACCAGAGACATCTGTGATTGTTCTATTACTTGAATAGTTCTACAGTCTTTTTTTTTTTTTTTAATGTTTACAATTATCCAGTTTTAGAGGAGAGAGACTTTAACGCCATTGCCTGGTTACTTGTTTTATGCTGTAATCTAGTTTATTTTATGTAAAATGTATATTGAATGCTTTCCTTTTTTATACCTGCCTTAAATAATTTGGCAATCAGAATTAAAAAGTTTTTTTTTTTTTTAAATAATGGCTTCTTGTCTGTCTCATGTTATTTTCTACCTGACTGATGGTCATTCTAATTTTCAAGAAAGGGTTTCTTATAATATTATTAATATCCAATGCATAAGATACAGTAAACAGATATTAACTTTTCTTATAGGATACATAAGTATAACAACCAAATAGTGTATTTAATTCGGTGGATGTATTCCCATTTACAGGGTATTTACCCTAAACATGGAGCACGGTATCACTGGAAATTGGTAGATACAGGTTTCTGTGGTGTGGAATGATACTTCAAAGATGCAAATATTATGACATGTGGATAATAGGGAAAATACGTAAAAAATCATTTAGTTAGTTAGCTGTCATTACATTGATTTACTAGAATATTTTATGCCAAATTTTAACTGCCTCTTCTCTCCCTTCTTTGCTTCGAATAAACACTTACTGAGTGCCTGCTTTATCCCAAGCGCTGCACAGGGTTCTGGCATACTGCAGTAAACAAAGCAGACACAAATTCCTGTCTTCATGGAGCTTTCATTTTTTGGTGGTGGGATAAACATATCATAAAATATCTGATATATAGAGCATGTTAGATGGTTGATAAATGCAATGAAGAGAAACCAAGCATGGGAGCGGGGCATAGTGAATGTGTGCTGGAGTTTGTAACTGTAAACAGAGTGGCCACTAAAGAGATGAGGGAGGGATCCATGCAGACGTTGGGGGAGCATCACTGCAGTGACGTGGAAAAGCAAGTACTGAAGCCCCAAGGTGGGAGTGTGCTTTGTATGTTTGGACTGGTGGATTTCAGTGCTTCATTGCAGCTGTAAGTTTTTATTATTTTACTATAATTGCTAATGACAGTGCTACCACGTGGTTTACTAAAAAGTTCTTTAAGCTGACAGAATTTGTCTTGGTGTAATTTGGTTAGTTCTACCTAGAGGCCTTTGCGTCGCAAATGAATAGAATTTTGCAGTCAAAAAGAAATGTTTCCCTTGATTTTGAAAGACCACCTTAAAGTGTTTGTTGCCTTTGCTGCTTGACTTACACATCTAGTCTATGTTCTTAATAGAGTTCAGTAAGAAGATATTTTTCTGTTAGTTTTCAGTTTTTCTTTTGACTTTCATCCAAGTTGTCATTTATAAGAACATTGTTTATGGTGTTTAATCCTACACATAAGAGTATTTCACATATTTTTCATCATTTTTAAGCTATCAAAGCTTTTTCATTTTTATACGACATCTTGATTCTCCTTGAAGACTTGAGGTAATTTGTCTTTTTTTTTTTTTTTTTTTTTTTTTTTTTTGAGGCGGAGTCTCGCTCTGTTGCCCGGACTGGAGTACAGTGGCCGGATCTCAGCTCACTGCAAGCTCCACCTCCCGGGTTCCCGCCATTCTCCTGCCTCAGCCTCCCCAGTAGCTGGGACTACAGGCGCCCGCCACCTCGCCCGGCTACTTTTTGTATTTTTAGTAGAGACGGGGTTTCACTGTGTTAGCCAGGATGGTCTCGATCTCCTGACCTCGTGATCCGCCCGTCTCGGCCTCCCAAAGTGGTGGGGTAATTTGTCTTATACCAGTGAAGCAAGTATGTTTTCTCTGTTCAGAATATAGTTGGCATCTGTTGGTTGCCTACATGCTGATTCAGTTCTTGACCAACCCCTTAACTGTCAAAGCACAGAAGCAGAACTGAGGTCAACTTACATCTTTACCAGCTGAATTTTCATGTTCTTGTTGGTAGCTGGGTGATACTCTGGATTCCTGATGATTTTCTTGCTCTTAATAATATATATGGAAGTCAATCTTCCCTTTCAGTTGCAAAATGACTAGATATATGTTTATTACATACCAGGCTTTTTAAAATCACTTCTAAGTAGGTGGTTAAGTAAATAGGTTATAAATAGCTGCATTGGACCATGTTTAACTCTGCTACTGTAATAAACAGGAATGCTGATAAACACAAAGAGATATATGACCAAAAGCACATTGCAATTTGAATAGGCTCTTCCCCTAGGCTTTTACTGGAACATTATTCATGACCGGTTTACATTAATCACTAAATGAAGTTTTGTTTCTTCCTCTTACTGTTACAGTGTTGTCTTTACTGATGACAACATGAATTGCCAAAGGCCAGGGCTTATTTATATTACGTGTGCCATTTCTCTGGCTGAGTATATAGTCAGTACCGAATGGTAAATTAAAGAGTCCCAAAAGACAAGCGTACTTGGCTCCATTATATTACTATGATGAATCTGCCATTAATACGTTCTAATTGTTTTGCTTTTATAGACATAAAATCAGTCCCTTTAGTGACTAATAATAGGGTTTATTGATTTTACCAAACATTACTCATTCCAGGCCTGCTCATATTAGCTTGTCCTGAACATATGCAAAAAGCCTGCAGTGCTGACACAGTGCAAATTAACTTCATGGGGAAATGGGAGTGAAGAGTTGTTTACAGCTGTGGTCCCGTTGAATACAGAATATTAAAAACCAGGTAATAGGCTCCATATAGAACCATTCATTCCTAGATTACAATCTCAGATGGCTTTTTCATGGAAACTTGCCATTGCTGTTCAGCCTAGGTCATTAACACTTGCAGAGTAAAAAGTGTGACCTTATACATTCACACTGGCTGTGACCCTGATTTAGTGTGGTTTCAGCCCAAGGGTCTGTGAGTAACCAGAATGAATGGCTCTGATTGATGCAGGATAAAAACAGCAGTTTAAATGATAATTACTGGTCATTTCATTCCTTCCCTGACTCTGAAAAAGAGACAAAACAGGCAAAGCCATTTATTATTGTTTTTGTCACTAACCACAGTCATCCATTCCCTGCTTCTTGCAGTAGCCTGAGTCATAAATGTTGTTTACTTTCAGTTAACTTTAGAAGAGAAAACAAAGCAAAGCCCCCAGTCTGACTTTTCATTTTTCTTGACAAAATCACTCTTTTAAGCAAGGGGTGAGTTCTCAACCTTGGCACTATTGACGTAGGAGACCAGATAATTCTTTGCTGTTCTGTGCATTGTAGTATATTTAGCAGTACCCCGACCTCTACTCTGGAGATGCCAGTAGCAACCTCCCCAATGAATTGTGACAACCAACAGGTGGTATGAAATTTAGAACTCATGCCTAGCCCCTCCCCACAGGTACAGTGCTGAGTTCGATTGTTCTTTGTTGCTTTTGGAGACAGGAAAGCCATCGCTGGTTCCTTGTAATTCGATGTAAATAGAATGGGGATACTCATTCGACCAATGTGGATAAAGTTGGACCAGGCCTCCACCTCTTTAAAAAGAATTGGATGACCCAGATTTTAACGTAATAATCAGTAGTTCTTTTAGGTTGAAGATGAATTCAATTTTAAAACCACATCTGAGGGCCGGATTCATTTCACAGTATGTCAATTAGCAACGCCAGCCCACTAAAAATAGATATTATTTCTTCTGGAATGAAGGCTGTCTGTGGAAAACCTGGAAAAAATGGATAAATCTTAATTGAGCTGCTGGGATGGAACTCAGATTTTCTTCACACAGGGAGAGGCATTTCTTTCATATACAGGAACAAACTTTGAGAGATTCTCACATACACTATACATTTCAGTGAAGTTTTTTCTTTTTTCACTTAGACATTTGAAAATAAAATGAAAGGAAACATCAAAATCTGCAATATGGAGAAAGTTAAAGTATCCAGGGCTATCAAGAGCACACGGCACGATAACACCCATGGACAAGTCTAGGTTTAGGTCTGATCAGACTGGCCTGACCCTTGGCCAGCTGTTGTCATGTCCCTGTCGGTAATACCTGGAATGGCAAGTAGTACAATGGAACAAAGCTTCTTTCCTGTGTCCATAACAGACGTGGCTAATCATTGCAGCGTTGTCTCCACCTGAATGTGTGTGAGACCTCATAACTTCCTCAGTACAGCTTTCCCAGTGGCCCCTAAAAAACAGACCAAAGTTGACATGCAACATGAAGGCTGTTTACCACCTCTGCAAGAAACTAAATTCTTATGGAACTAAATCATGACCCCTGGAACTTTCAAGGGTGTCACCCTCACACCCCCCAATTTCAGGCAAGGAGACTTAACATGGCACTATTCCTCCTTTCAACTATTGGAAACTTTGGAAGTTACTTCTTTACCTTCAGTGTTTCAACCAACCGTGATTTCTTTAGTCAGAAAAGTTGGGGAACGAGAATTGTTACTTATTGACCCAAATTTCTACTGATTTATGGAAGTGTTATTTTTTTCTCTTTTACTTTCATACTATCATCACATCTTCTTTGGCTCTCCTGCCACCCTCTTATAATGATCTTTGGTTAGATAGAGTCCATCCAGATCATCCAGTATCATCTCCCTGTCTCAACGTCACCCGATTAGCAATTTTATTTCCATCTACAATCTTAATTCCACTTTGCCATATAACAACAGAATCACAGATTCTGGGGATTAGGACACGGACATCTTTGGGGGCTACCACTCTGCCTGCCACACCACCCAACACAAATTCCTTTCTGCCTGGGCAGTATTATTAATACAATAATAATAGTATAATAGTTCTACTGTATAATATAAAATATTACAACTGGTATAATGACCATCATCAAAATTATAGTATATTTACTTTGCCCTTCACATGTGACAACTCCTTTAGTTCTCATAGCCACCCAATTACTATTCCCATTTTAGAGCTGGAAAAACTGAGACACCAAGCTAAAGTAATTTGCCCAAGTTCACACCACTACGTAAGTGACAGGACTGTAACCACTATGCTATACTGCTTCAGAGAAGGGATAATATGCTCCCTAGGGAATCGACAAGCTTTTTCCTTTGCTAAAGTGCTTATTTCAGAGGGGCAAATAACGGTGTGTCTCTCCAGACTGCTATGAGACAAAGCACCCGTGCAGCCTCTGCTGGAGCCAGGTGTCAAACCCTTGTTAAACTCCACATTCGAGGCCCAGGATCCTGAGAGCCTAGTGGCTCTTCAGTGCATTGCTGGCAGAGGTTGCTGAAAGGGTTACCTTTTTTTGTTTTCTCGTTGTCATGGTGGCCCTTGCTTTCTCAATACTCTACCATATGTATCTGATGACTAGAAGCTCAGAATACAAGAGGTGGGCTTCGTGGGACCTGGTGCTTGGGTGTCAGAGGCTGGTGGGAAGGCTGATACTTTTGTGATTCTGGCAGAGACTATCATGGGCTCCTACAGAGGGTCATTCCAACGTTCTGACAAAGGGCCCCAAATTTGTACTTGTAATTATCTACAAATGATGTCATTCTTACTGTCTCGGGGGATTTTTGAAAATATTAGAAAGAAGGATGTTCAAACCTCAGCTGTAACTCTTTAAACATCTTCCCCTAACCAGATCCTTCTCCAGTGTATTTTGTGTGTACTGAGGGACAAGGGAATATGTGAAACATACTTGCAAGATGTAAACATTTAAATTATAATTTCTTCAGTGTTATATTGAAATTGCTTCTTTATTTCAATATGGTGAGAACCTCAAAAAATGAATGCCTAGGTTTTTCTTGGCTTCTGAGAGGACTTTGCTCTAAATAGTATGTGTTGGGGCAAAATACAGAAATTGAAAAATTCTTCCTAATAAGGGTGGCAGGGGCCAGCGAATCAAGGCATCCTGGCCCCCGTTTAATCACTGGAGGTCACTGAACTAACTATAGGTCTGAAAGAGAAAGTAGTTCCATCTTCCTCATCACTGTCCAGAGAAGGTGGTCCAGCCACCCAACCTGTCCTCCTAGACCAGATTGGAATTTTCCAGGATGGGGGAAGGGGAGTAGAATCCATAGCCTAGTGGGGATGACCTTTCAGCGTAATGACCATGGAGAGGGAGACTGTCTCTAGCAAGGCTGCTGTGCAGCTGGATGTTTTCAGCTGCCTGTAACGGAAACCATGACTGAAACTGCCACCAACTATGAGGAAATGTGTTCTCTCCCCTAACACGAAGCCGAGAGCAGGGTGAGCTCCAGACGTTATCCTTCATGCTGCTGACTCTGCTCTGTGATGCTCTTTGCTCAGTCTTCCTGGCCTTGTCTCCTGTGTTAGGGCCACAGGAGTTCCAGATCTCTGTCTGGAGACATCAGTGTCCAGGGGAGAGAATTGTGTCTTCCTGTGTCTCTTAGGAGGGAAGAAACCTTCCTCAGGCGCCTCTGGCAGGCATCCCTCCCATATCCTTGGCCAGAACCAGGACACATGCTCACTCCTGAAACATCACCACAAGAGAATGGGATTGCCACGAGCTCCTCCGGCTAAGAAGGATGAGAATCTGCCCCTGAGTCATGCATGGGAGGAGCGGCTCATGGCTTAGAACTAGGATTCTGTTGGGGAGAATGAAGAGGGGGATGAATGTTTTGTTTTCTGAGCCATGAACCTTTCCTTGAGGCTAGTGAACCATGGTAGATTCTCCTCGTGTCCTCTGGGTTCTCCTGAGGTGTACGTCTGGGATGGGTGTGGATGGGAGGCAGACAATTGTTTGCACTCCAGCAGAACTCACAGAGACCCTCCGCTGTAACTGATTTTTCCTTGGAGAATCTGGTGATTAGGCAGAATTAGGATAGCAGGCACGGGGCTGCACTGAACGCACTGTTCCAAAGGAACATGAAGAGATTCAGAAACGTGACGTCTTTCTTTTCTTTCTCTTCCATGACACAACTGGTAGCCTCATTTTCCCGCCCCTCTTCCAACCTGAATTTGTCCCTGATTGGGTGAGTGGTGGGGCGTGACCCACCCAGCAGATCTAGTGACTGCAAACCATTGGGGTGGGATTAATTCCTTCAAAAGAAGGAATTTTGAAAGTGGGTGAGCAGGACATGAGGCAGAATTCATTCAGGAAGTATGTCCTGAGTACCTGTGAGGGGCCCAGGGACTGGGTGCCCAGGTCCTGTGTCCTGGGGACAGGATGCCCAGGCCCTGCCTTCTCCCACTTATAGACAGAGTGGGGCAGCCCCCTCCCACCTCTGGATGAGCACATAGATGTCTCCGTAAAGCTGAGCAAAGCTGAACTCTGCAGACCTAGTGCTGGCCAAGAAGGTCTGCCATGAAGGCAAGCACTCACCGTGAGACTCTGCCTTGAAAGCCCATAAACCTGGGAGCCTGCTGTGCTCAGCCTCAGAAACCCCCAGGTGCCCGTGTGTCTGCCACCGCCAGCCCCCACCATCCCCTCAGTGATAAGATACTGGGAGGCAGACCATAAAAGGTGGATTTTATGACAACAACTCGGTGACCAGACCGTCCCCCGCAGTCAGGGCTGCCTCCGCTGAGGGCGGAAGCAGGGATGACTCATGGAGAGGCCCCAGCAGACAGCCGAGGAAGCCTCTGACTCTGCAGTGCTGTGGGCTGGGTCATAACGGGACACTGGGGAGCCACAGATGTGCCCAGAGGTAGGGAGATGCTGTGAGCCACTCCACCCTGTCAGGCGCTGGCAGGGAGTTGAGGAGTCAGAAGCAGAGAGAGCCAACACTGAGCTCGCCCGGTGCCTGTGGGCAGCCAGCCTCTAAATGGCTTCCAGCTTGACGGTCCTCCCGCTGCGGCAGTGTAGTTTCTGGAAGCCTATGGGGCCCAGGGACATTCCTGTGACTGATGCCAGTGGATGAGGTGGGTGAACAAGCGGCCTTCCCAGGTCAGCTAGAGGAGGGACTCCCTTGTTATCATCCGCCGGTGGAAATGGATGAATTGGTACCTAACATGAATGTGATATCCTCCCGGGAGGCCGAGAATCTCTAATCTTGTCCCACTCCATGTCAGCAACTCCGCAGGCCTGGAAGCCTCTCTCTGAATGCTTGGCAGGGCTCCCCTGTGTACCTCCTGCTTTCCAGGGCCACTGTGCCTTGGTCAAGGACGTTTAAGGTATAAATCACAGAAATCTATTCAAGCAAACACAGGCAAAGTAGGCAGATTTAATGTAAGAGCAGAGGGGTTCTTACGGGGCAAGGGTGACAACGGTGTCCAAGCTTCCTAGGGGCTGGCACTGGGTGGCACTGAGGAGGTCCAGGCACCATGAAAGCTTCTCTCTCACATCATGGCTTGTTTTGTCTGCTGTTACTCCTCCTCTGCCCCATTCCTCTCTCTGCACACTGGCTCTCTCTGATTCTCCAAACACATGACCTCGCCTGACTGGCAATACTTTCTGTCATCTCAATTCAAATTGCAGATTCTCAAGAAAAAATGATTGAAGTGGCCAGGCCCAAGGGCCACAGGATAGAATGAGCTTGCTGAGGGAGCGGAGGCTGGGCAGTGTGGGGTGGGAACAGTTGCTAAGCTGCCTCCTACTTTTGGTTTCTTTTGACTCCCCACACCACTTTCATCTAAACCCTTTGTCGAAGGAACATTTATGACCAGGAGCAACCATGCAAGCCAGCTTAGTTAAAAAGAAGGTTTATTGAAAGCATATAAGAATCTGTCTTATACTATCCAAGGATAGGAGGGAATTGGCAGGTCATAGTGATTGTTGGTGTCTAGAAAATCCCTATATATCCCTCGAATATCACATCATCTCTTACCCCTTCTTCTCTTGGTGTCTCTGTCCCATTCTCCTGCTTCTGCTGACAGACTGTTTCTACCTCTTTGTGACTTCCCTGTTCTTGTCATTGAACGTGGCCTGGGATTGTTATGGAGCTCACGAGGGCTCATTTCTCACCATCATTTAATTGACCTAGACTTTCAGTTTGCACTCCAAATTCCTGCGCCAAGTGCAGTGGATTTCTGTCCAAGAAATAACCAAATGTGGCTGGGCCAGATTTGGGAGAAACGTATGGAATTATATAGGACTGTCAACACTCCTGTGACTTAGAAGATTCCAAGGGTTTTAGGAGCTCTGTGCCAGCAATTGTGGGGTGGCAGACAAAGACTATATATATATATGTGTGTGTGTGTGTGTGTATATACACACACACACACATATACATACACACACACACATATACATACACACACACGCACACACTTATTTTTTATACCACAAAAATAGAAATGTCCCCCTTTTCCCTGAGTAGTTCCTCTTTTGTCCTACTTTACTTTTTCCATAGTGTTTACCACCAAATGACATGTTATATATTTGTTTGTGTATCTGATTATGGCCTCTCCTCTCATTAGAATGTAAACTCCGTAAGACAAGGGACCTAATCATTTTTTCCTACTATTCTGTCTCCAGCACCCAGAACAGTGTTTTGCCTAAAATAGGCTCTTACATATTGTCAAATGAATGAGTGAGCAAATGTCATGTCAGGATACAGTAGAGATTCCATTGCTCTGCCTCCTTTCTTTGAGAATCTCCCTCACCCACGACCTCTAGAAGGTTTTATTTTTCATAATGAACCCCTTTGGACCTTACCCGACTTTATGCCAATGAGGTTACTCTTGGCGGGTCCTTCAGGAAGGGGCTGGTCGTCAGAGGACCCCACCTCGTGATTAGAGGGTTGGAACTTTTGGGGGGAAGAAGGACTGGAGATTGAGTCCAGTCACCAATGGCTAGTGATTTAATCAGCCATGGCTATGTAATGACGCTTCAATAAAAACTCTTCAACGACGAGGTTTCGGGAGCTGCTGAACTGGGCTGCTGAACCCATGTGCTGGGTGGTGGCATGCCTGGAAAGGGCATGGAAGCTGTGTGCCACCCCTGTCTCCATACCTTGTCTTATATATCTCTTCTATTGGGCTGTTCTGTGTTGTATTCTTCATAATAAAACTGAGATTATAACTCTTTCCTGAGTTCTGTGAGTCATTTTTGCAAATTATTGAACCACAAGGGGATCATGAGAAGCCTCAGATGTGTAGTTGGCCAGGCAGAAATGCAGGTAGTATGGGGACCCTGTTTGTAGCTGGCACCTGAAGTGAAGGAAGTCTTGTGGGACTGAATCCTTAACTCTATGGATCTGCACTCACTCCAAGTAATGTCCAACTTGAACTGGGTTGTACACCCAGTTGGTGTTAGAGAATTGAAAATTGTTCTTGGGAAAATGATGTAATTTTCTGTAGGAGATTCAGAGAAGAGACATCTGAAGGCACTAAAGGAGCAAGTCATGCAGATGTCTGGGGAAATGTTTCAGGCAGAGGGAAGAGCAGGTGCAAAGGTCCCAAGGTGAGAATGTGTCTGGAGTGTTTAAGGGAAAACATGGGAAACATAGTGGTTGGAGCACAGGTGAGGGGCAGAATGGCAGATGAGGTGTTGTGTGGATACAACCTTGAGGCTACAGTTACCTTCAGCTACACAGTCAGACACGCTATCCTGTAATTGTGGGAAAGCCAGATTTAAAATGCACAGATCAGAGTTTGCTGAAGCATTTTAAACTAAAGCATACAGTGAGAAGCAAGTTGAATAAAATGGAGAGGCGGCCAGCCATGGTGGCTCTTATGTGTAATCCCAGTAACACAAGAGGCTGAGGTGGAAGGATCACTTGAGGCCAGGAATTCAAGACCAGCCTGGGCAATGTAGTGAGACCTTGTCTCTGCGAAAAAAAAAAAAAAAAAAAAAAAAAAAAAAAACTAAAAAATTAGCTGAGCATGGAAGTGCATATCTGTACTCCTAGCTACTTGGGAGGCTGAGGCAGGAGGATTATTCGAGGCCAGGAGTTTGAGGCTGCAGTGAGCTATGATTGTACCACTATACTCCAGCCTTGGCAACAGAGTCAGACCCTGTCTCAAAAAAAAAAAAAAAAAAAAGCGCTAAATTAATGCACCTAGGCTGGGGAGCACAAGCAAATGGAAGGGCCACAGGACCTGAATTTAGGGTTGCACAATGATCGCATATCTTGTCGGTCTTTGTGCTGCATCAGCCTTTCCGTCTGGTAATGTGGTTATGAGGGACCCAATAGAGGACGAGGAAACTGGAAGGTGCCTGAAGTGAGCACATGCCTGCTCTATTGGAGAGCCTGGCCAAGGGCTTTAGCATTAGCCTGATGAGCAGTTAAGGGCTTTATTTGCATCTCCAGGGTAGAGGACAGCTGAGGCCCTTCATGGGTGTCACTGAGTGGCTGAAATAAGATTTCATGGATAGTGAGTGTTTCGTGACCTCATTTATATTTAGGATACAATAAATATTCAGTGCTTCATGTTTCTCATGTACATTTGGTGTATCATGAATATTTAGTACCTTTTTTTTTTTTTTTTTTTTTTGAGATATAGTTTCGCTCTGTTGCCCAGGCTGGAGTGCAGTGGCACGATCTCAGCTCACTGTAAGCTCTGCCTCCCAGGTTCATGCAATTCTCCTGCCTCAGCCTCCCGAGTAGCTGGGACTACAGGCACCTGCCACCGTACCCGGCAATTTTTTGTATTTTTAGTAGAGACGGGTTTCACCGTGTTAGCCAGGATGGTCTCGATTTCCTGACCTCGTGATCCTCCCGCTTCAGCCTCCCAAAGTGCTGGGATTAGAGGCGTGAGCCACCGTGCCCAGCTATGAATATTTAGTATTTACTTGGTTCTTCCTTGCCTTCCTAACTAGGTTCAAGCATATATGCTCTACTTACTTTATCCATCTAACGTATCTCCCAGGTAAATAATTTAATTATCTATGCTTAACACATCTAATGATTTGCATCCATTTCATTTATTTCTTTGCCTTCTTTAACAGAATTGAATATTCTCAATTCAGCAAATGGCCATTGCATGAGGCCCAAGAGTTGTGTGTGTGCTTGGGTTGGGAAAGCGACATATTAATTAGGATCTTGTACACTCTTGTAAGAACTTCATTTTTACTTTAAAGGGAATGAAGGAGCTGCCTGTTTAGAGGATTCTTTGTCACATGCATGGAAGATTTTAGGAAAGGTAGGAGGTAAGAAAAATTATAGAAGGAGGTGCCAGCTGCTTCTCTGAAGAGTGGTGTTTTATAAAAGCTGCTGAGAATGTGAGTCACGGGTGGTTGGCGGGGGGAAGGATAATGGGTATTAATTTCACTTGTTTGCCTACCAGTCATTCCGATTTTGCAATGACGAAAAAGTGAGGCGAAAGTGTGGGATAAGGCAGCCACTCCAGGATGAAAGAAGGCACTGGGCAACAGCAGACGCGGGTCAGCCTGGAGAGCAGATCCAGCCAGCTCTGGAAGAAGTTTAATGGGAGAAGTCTGCAAGACAGGAGGAGATAAATTAGCACCTTTAAGATCAAGGGACACGGTTGCTTTTTAACCGATTGTTCAATTTTTACAATAAACTTGACTTTCCCCCCAAGATGTCCTGTTTCAGTTAGTCCTTATCTATTCCCTTCTGCCCATTTGAATAGATTTTGAATAATATGATATTTTATACTTTGCACTATTTTCATGATTTGAGTTAGCTGGGACAGAACACCAACATATTTCCTACCGATAGAAATGTTGAGCCAGGCACGTGGCTCACGCCTGTAATCTCAGCACTTGGGGAGGCCGAGGCGGGTGAATCACCTGAGGTCAGGAGTTCGAGACCAGCCTGGCCAACATGGTAAAACTCCGTCTCTACTAAAAATACAAAAATTAGCCAGGTGTGGTGGCACGCTCCTGTAGTCCCAGCTACTTGGGAGGCTGAGGCAGGAGAATCACTTGAACATGGGAAGCGGAGGTTGCAGTGAGCTGAGACTGTGCCATTGCACTCCAGCCTGGGTGACAGAGTGAAACTCCATCTCGAAAAAGATAGTAATAATATGATAAAGTAAATTATCCGGCATGGTGGCGGGTGCCTGTAATCCCAGCTATTCAGTAGGCTAAGGCAGGAGAATCCCTTGAACCCGGGAGGTGGATGTTGCAGTGAGCCGAGGTTGTGCCATTGCACTCTAGCCTGGGGCGACAAGCGCAAAACTCCGTCTCAAAAAAAAAAAAAAGAAAGAAATGTTGCAGTGTTTGTTTATGAAGCAAAAGGGCATAGCAATCTTACCTGATATAAAACCCTGAAAGCCAATTTAAACTCTACTAAAAGAGTCACTTAAAAATGTTTTTGTGCAGTATAATTGTTTCATTTTTTTCTTTTTTCTGGATTCTTTCATTGAAAAGAAATTAAGGGGATATTCCTTTTTCATGTTCCTGTAACACAGAACTAGCAATTGCATTTTGTTTATTTGTAAATTGCAGAATATGTTTCTTAAAAAAAACATAAAGCTTATGAAATAACAAAAGTGTACTGTTAGTGTTTCTGTCAGGCAAGGTGGCACACACTTGTAATCCCAGCTACTCAGGAAGTTGAGGTGGGAGGATCACTTTAGCTCAAGAGTTGGAGGCTGGCTGCAGTGAGTCGTGTTCACACCACTGCGTTCCATCCAGCCTGGGCAATAGAGTGAGAGATCCTGTCTAAGAAAACAAACAAACTATCTAATAAGTAAAATTAATACATGAAAGAATAAAGGTAGTTTTATCTGTATTTGTAATAAAACATTACTTGACCAGTAAATGTGGTATGTATTGCCCTAAATATACCTTGACACATTGGTTAGCCATATGGAAAAAAATTAGCCTGGAATCCTATTATATAATGCCTTACAACAAAATAAATCCCAGATGGATCAAACTTTTAGTGCAAGTATCACATTATTAGAAGAAAATGTGGATGAATTTATTTCTCTTCTTGGAATTGGAGCAGTGATTCTGTGCATAGCATGAAATTCAGAAGTCATATAGGAAAAGATAGATAATTTGATTACATTTAAAAAAATTTAAGTTGCACTTGGGGGATAACATCATACATAAAGTCAAATAGCAAACAGGAAATGGGAAAATACTTGCAAAATATACCTCAAGCAAAGGGCCAATTTTTATACTCAAATTATTTATAAAAAGCATTGAGCCAGCAGAAAAGATGAGCAAAGGGTATAAACAACTATTAACAGAAAAGAAACTGTGATGACTGAGAAAAATACGAAAAGATGGTCATTTAATGAATTAAAGGGACAACAGATTATTTTTCATCTACCAGCATGACAGAGGTTAAATGTTGGTGTGTGGGTCCAAATTCCTGCACCACTGGTGAGAAATTTACTAGAGACAAATTTGGCACTATTCGTCAAAAATATAAATGCACATAATAATTTCCTTTTGGGAAATAGTTCATAGCTCTTCTCCCTCAATTGCACAAAGACACTGTACATAAATGCTCATTGCATCATTTTAAATCACTGAAAACTACCCAAATGTCCATCAGTGTGTTCTAGGAACAGCAGGGCCACAGTGTGCTGCCTTGAAACTGATGACATAAGTCTTCATGTATTTACATGATATGGTGGTCATCACATATTGTTAACAAGCGAATTTGCTAGATGCTATGTATAGGGTTATAGGAGTACAACCTCATTTCTGTAAAGAAGAAAAAACAATGAATACACGTTTATGTATGTGTATGTTTGTGTGTAGATGTGTATGTGTGTTTGTGCAGTACATTTATATGTGGATAGAAATACTTGGAAAGCAAAGTATTTCAAACTGTTAGCAAAAGTGATTTATGACGAATGGGAAGTGGAAAGAAGTAGCCTGGGGGGAGGAAATATTATTGTTAATTAATATAATTATGAACTATTTGGTTTTTTATTTTATTTTATTTATTTTTTATTTTTATTTTTATTTTTTATTTTTTTTGAGATGGAGTCTCACTCTATCGCCCAGGCTGGAGTGCAGTGGCCGGATCTCAGCTCACTGCAAGCTCCGCCTCCCGGGTTTACGCCATTCTCCTGCCTCAGCCTCCCGAGTAGCTGGGACTACAGGCGCCCGCCACCTCTCCCGGCTAGTTTTTTTTTTTTTTTTTTTGTATTTTTTTAGTAGAGACGGGGTTTCACCGTGTAGGCCAGGATGGTCTCGATCTCCTGACCTCGTGATCCACCCGTCTCGGCCTCCCAAAGTGCTGGGATTACAGGCTTGAGCCACTGCGCCCGGCCCCTGGTTTTTTAAAATGAAGGACATAAATCACTTTAAAAATAAAACTGACCTTTTTTCCACCAACAATATATGGCATGGTGTGTCTCCAAATTATCTCTATCTCTTTCGGTATCACTACCTCTATTTAATTTATTTCTATTTAATTAATTTAATATGTATTAAATAAAGGGAGAATGTTTATTAGTTATATAATCTTTTACAGTGATGGTAACGGCTTTGAATTATACAAAGTTTGTCTTTGGCTATTAGTGAATAATATTTTATTCTAGCTTAACATGATATGCATATTCTTATAGACTTAATGAGAAAAGTGCTCAAATGGAGTAGCAAATAAATAGATATCTTTATTAATAATAGGCTAAGTACCCTCTTATTGTACTTCATATCTCAGAGTTAAAAATAGACATCTTGGAGTTAAACATATCAATTGTGAAGCTCTCTATGTAATGTTCTTTTAACAGATGTCTTATTTCGAAGTAATGGAAAAAGTCGTATCATTTTGAGAATGAGTTGTGATGGGCAGTTAGGAGCAAGCAGTGGACTCCTCTGCGCTGCGAGCTGCTTCTTTGAAAAGAGCAGTTTAGATTCCTTACGTGTTTAGTGAAAAATTAGTCTGTTGAGGGACTTGTGATTAGTTAATGCCCAGAGTAACAGAAAGGCTTCCTTCCACCTTCCCTGCTTTTCTACTGCTTAGTCTCCAGGGACTGGGAGTCACTGATAGTACCAGGAGCTGTAAGCAGGCTTAAGATAGCTCTTAATGTAAAACAATTGCCTTGTATTGCCATCTCATATGCTCATATATTTCTATGTCAATGGAGGTGAACCTGGATCTTTTGTATATATATGCAAGTATTTTTATTTGCCTGAATACCTTTGCCCAAACTTTTCATCCCCAGCTTTCTGAATCATTTGTTTTGGGTGTGTTTCTTTTAGGAAGGGTAGAGATTAGTTTCTTAGTAATCCAATCAGAAACTCTTTTTTAATACTCAAGTTTAGCTCATTTTATTGATGGCTCTAAAAGGTATGCTTGTCTCTGTTCTGTCATATTATTATGTACTATATTATCTTTGTGCTAATTTTAGCATTGTAATTCTTGTGATATTTGGGAAGGTTTATATTTTTGTGCAACTGTTTTGCACAACTTGCTTGTATTATATAAAAGCGTAATTACCCCATACAAAGACTTCTTCATCCAAAGGCTCCCTTGTACAAAGGTTCCCTTTATTTAATAACGCCCATCCTCTTTGTTCCTTACCATCATCCATGATAGGATTAGTTGATGTTCTCTTCCTTCTCTGTGTACTCTCCTTCCTCCAATTTAGCCTTATCGTTTTTGTTGTCACCT
Source organism: Piliocolobus tephrosceles (assembly GCF_002776525.5). NCBI lineage: Eukaryota > Metazoa > Chordata > Mammalia > Primates > Cercopithecidae > Piliocolobus > Piliocolobus tephrosceles. The sequence goes on from NC_045437.1 coordinate 165,266,526, forward strand.
TTGTAGTGCTAACCCTTCCATCACTTGGTCAATATTAAATAACATTCCCTTGTCCTTGCCTATTTTCTACCTTCTCCTCTCTATTTTTATTATTTTTAAGAGGTTATAAAAACATTTTCATACCTAAAACAAAATGAAACCAAACCCTCCTTATAAATGATGTGATCTTTTTGCCTAGCTGTGCAGAATATTACTTCTTTATCTTAAAATTCCCATAACTTTATTAGAAAAGTGCTCAAATGGAGTAGCAAACAAATAGATATCTTTATTAATAATAGGCTAAGTACCCTGTTATGGTACTTCATATCTCAGAGTTAAAAAGATTATGTTGCCGGGCACGGTGGCTCACGCCTGTAATCCCAGCAGTTTCAGAGGCTGAGGCAGGCAGATCACTTGGGGTCAGGAGTTTGAGATCAGCCTGACCAACATGGAGAAACCCTGTCTGTACAAAAATTACAAAATTAGCCGGGCGTGGTGGCACATGCTTGTAATCCCAGCTACTCGGGAGGCTAAGGCAGGAGAATCACTTGAACCCGGGAGGTGGAGGTTGCAGTGAGCCGAGATCACGCCATTGCACTCCAGCCTGGACAACAAGAGTGAAACTCTGTCTTAAATAAAGAACAACAACAACAAAAAAGATTATGTCTCAGTATTGGTTGTTCTGTTTTGATTTCCCTAATACAAAATGTGCCTTTTGAATGTATAGATACAAATCTTTATTTATTTCAGGAAAGTTTATTTGCTGATCGTTTCAGAATACTTGCTCTGTTTTACATTCCCGTCTTTGGAGGTTCCAATTATGTGTACATTGAATATCCTTGCTTTCTAGATCAATTAGATACATTTTGTCTTTTATAACCATTATTTTCTGTACAATTTTTTAATTTTTTTAAAAATTTCTATCTTGTTAGTTTATTGCATTTCTATCTTTAATGTTTCTTTTTGGGTTTTTTCCATTTTTCCCTTTGCTCCTTCCATTTAGAAAAATTCATTTCTGTAATTTTTGTCTTGTATTTATTTCCTAAGTTCTATCAGTGATATTTTATACTCCCTTGGGTGCTTAGTCTTCTCTCTGTTCTTATATTTTTATTTTGTAGTCTTGCTTTATGGAGGTAATTTATCTACTCTATGGCAATATCTTTTTAACGAGTGTTTTTTTTTAACCCGTTTCTAAGTTTTACTGCTGTAAAAATGTTTTCAAAACCACATTGTACTAATTATGTTATACATGATTGATTGGGTTACATTTTCCTCAACCACTTATTTAAAGGATGTTTTTGTTAGGAGCGGGAAATAGGGCAAGATAAAATTCCAGGCGTTGTAATGGTTCTTGTTTTTTTTGCTGTCTTAGAGACATTTTGCTTCAATGTGATATCTCCATGCTTGGCAGGCTCTCTTTTCCTCTCTGAAACTGATAGCCTGATTGTAGCTCTGTTTCATCTCACAGCAGCCTTCTCTTTCGTTTTCACTTCTTAGTGGATGCCTCTCATTTTCAGTGCATGTATGTTTATGCTTTTTGGGATCTGCTGTGAATTTGGGCTCCTTCATCCCTTGCTGGGCTGTTCCCCGATGCTTCCAGAACATCTTCCTTTTGTGCTCTGCCTAATCTCTGCTATTTGGGGCAGCAATAATAATAATAAAGTTTTACCAAAAAGTTGTTTCCATAGTCCTTGTTACTCAGTACAGTTTCCAGGAGAAGAGAAATTCTGGACCAAATTGCCATTTTATTTATATCAGAAATCTTTATTCTCATACTTTAAATATTTTCACTACTATCATACAGTTTTTTTCATTGCACAAGGCATATATAACTAAATGAGAATGAAGGAAATAGAAGTCCCTTTGATTCTTTCTCCTAAACTCTTTAAAAAGGATCAGTTTTCACTGGTTGGTACACATCTTTCTAGATATTTCTCTATGTGCACATATGAAATTGATATTATATATTTTTTAATTCATATCTTTAGTCTTGTCTTTTGTTACTACTCACTTTTAGGATACTATCTCATCCTATTATTAACTTTGCTCTTATTCTATAGCTACAGAACATGATGCATTTTTATAAGAATTATTGGTCTTGAAATATGACAATTCCTTCTATCTTCAAGGGCAAAGTGTTCAACAAAAGTTGGACATTATGATTGTGGTAATTTTCTGTGTCTTTTTTTTTTTTTTTCTGAGTTTTCATTTAAACCCCTCTCTTTTCTAAAATCTGAAAGCAAGAACTGAAGGCCTGCTCCCTCCTTTGTCCTTCTACAATAAGGATAACAAATACCTGCATAAGAAGAAATTCCTCACAAGCAAAATTACTTGGGGGAAAAAAGGCCATTGGAAGGAAAAGTAAAACCGAAAATTGTGGGACTTAGATACAAGACGGGATACTTTAAAAAGCATCTTTTACTTCAGAAAGATTTCTAGTTTCTGTGTTATTGGTTGGGCTCTAGGGATGCATGAACCCATCTGAAATAGCAAGCAACATCTTGCGTGACATAGTCACGTAGGCATTTTTCTGCAGGAAAAGATCTTTAGTTTTAATTAGATCCCAAAGACACCAATGAATGAAAAGTGTAAGTAGTACTACTAGGGATACTAATAGTTTACTGTAACTTTAGTGTGGGTAGTGTTGTGGCCATTTGTTGTTGTTGTCCCTGCCTGGTATCCATTTCCACTTTCTTTGGTAACAGTACCTCAGTGATCCTTTGGGGGACTGCCCTCCTTCACTCTCAGTCCAGGCGAGCACATGGCTCAGGTGTGGTTGATAAGCATACTCTACCTTTCTGGCCATAATGTGTGGTTCAGGAAGTGGGCAAGTAATTCACTATTGGTCTGAGAATTTGCTGAAACTATTAGGAAAAAAGCATCTTCTTTTTACTGGAGGTGCTGAACAGATATAATATAAATCTGGGTCTGACAGGGACCTCCATGGGGTAAGAGCTTTTCTGAAAGTGAAGCTAGCAGGAAGTAACATTGAGCCAAGAAATGGAAGAAGAGAGTCATGATACCTTTTTGAGCCCATAAATCTGGTAGTGTCTAACAGTCTCCTTGTATACTTTCTAGTTACCTAAACTAATAAACACACTCTTCTTCCACTCTTTTGTTTGTTTAATTAAATGAGTTTGAGTTGGGATTTTGTCACTCAGGTGACAGAGTCCTCGCTGACATCTCTGTGTGTATATATGGTTTTTGAATATGTGCGGGAATAGAATCAACAATTTGGCATGCCTCTCAACATACTACGAGGTGTTTGGGAGATGTAATTTACCATTTCGCATATTTAAGTCTATTGACATAAAACACTTTTTAAGGGATTAAAAAAAAAAGCTTTTTGTTTTCCTAACCTGTAATGATAACTTATGTTTTGTCCTTGGTCTGCCTGGTTGTGCTCCTAAAAAATGCCCTTCTGCCAAAAATGACTTTCGAATTCATTCATATTCATCTGGTATTTTAAGTCGGCAGTGCGGATGGCCCCATGGTACCCTGTGACCCAAAGCAGAAAGTGGGAGAAACAAGACAAACTGGAGGGCACCTGAGTGTGACTTCGGGATTTTTCTTATTTCTTTCATTTGCAATAAGCAAGGAAGAGTGCTTGTTCTATTTAACCCAATAAAGTTAGAAGAGAGAACAAAGAATCATTTTGAAAAATCTGCTGATAGTTCTAATAAAATAGATTCTCTTATCTAAGGCTCAGTCACAACAAAGATGAAAAAATTCTTTTATGTGCTCAAGTACTTTCTCAGTTTTTGAAAAAAATCAATACCATATTCACACTAACATTTGCTTGGATAAAATATTGACTGTAGACACGTTCCTTTGAGTCCTGACGTAAAAGTGCCGATCTTAATCGTCAGATGAGTTCTAATTGTCTCCACGCCCCTCTAACAGAAAGAGTAATGAAAGGACAACTAAAAACAGAACCATATAGTTATTTTATAACTGGCACTAACAAATTTCGCCAATTACAGAGTCCATTCTGTAAGCAATGAATGTGTGGCTCCCAATTAATCTAGTGTACCTCCAGGCAAGGTCTAAATCAGCTGGATACAGCTAAAGCAATTTGCACACAGCTAAAAGCAAATTGGAAAATAAGTGTTCCACGCTGCTGCCTATCTTTCCAAGCCAAAGACACAATCAGTATTCTGGCAGCAGCCCTCTGTCATGTTATTTGCAGCTATCAATTTTAATTATAACAATTATTGATTAGTTAGGAAAGTGAACAATCTGAAGCTCAGATGAATGACTGCGGCTTCAGGTCTCCTTCCTGCTTCTTAAGTTCTATTATGAGTCCTACTCAAAAATCCCACCTGGATGTCTGGACTGTTCTGCCCCTACTTTTCCCACCCCTCCCCACTACACACACAGTTTTAGTTTTCCAAATCAGAGTCAAGACTGCTCTGACCTGAAATAAAGCTTGGCTAACGTCTTATTTTTAATCAGAGAATTTAGAGACAAAGAGGGTTTGGAGTTCAAGAAACTATTTTTTCTCAGTTGAGTAAAGAAAGAAGAAGAGAAATTCAATAGAAAGAAAGGAAAATAGGACTATATGTAAGAAAGAGAAGAAAAATGGTCACTTAAGTTGTTACATGAAACCAACAAGACAATGTGGTTTCATGAATGAGAAAGAAAGGTAAACTTTGGGCTTAAAAGGCCTGAAAGACTCTTTCCCTTAAGATGTAAGTGGGAGTTAAATGATGAGAACCCATATAGGCACATGGAGGGGAACAACACACACTGGGGCCTTTTGGAGGGAGGAGGTTGGAGAGAGTGATCAGGAAAAATAACAAATGGGTACTGGGCTTAATACCTCAGTGATGAAATAATCGGTACAACAATCTCCCATGACACAAGTTTACCTATATAACAAACCTGCACTTGTAACCCTGAACTTAAAAAAAAAAAGGATTATTGCTACACTGTCAAATTTGTGATCTTGAGGAAATCAAATAACATTACTAAACGTTTATCTCCTAGTCTGTGAAATAAGGGCATGAATAACACAATGAGAACAATACTTTCTTTATTAGTTAGCTTTATTTTTTAGGTGGAGAAGATTGGGAGTGGGGAGGCAATTCAATGATACACTCTATTTGAAAGGCTTCTACTAGATGGTTATGAATGTTATGCTGAGCTCTCCCAAACAAGATCTATCATATTTGTTGAACTAACCATATTCTCCTCTAAGTCCATTTTCTTTTGTCAGATTCTGTCTGAAGGAACCCCAGAGACGTAAGCAGATATAGATATGATAAATATGAACATAAATAAATTTATGCCTCACTTTATCAAATACATGCAGCTAGCAAATTTGGCTATAAAGTGAATTTCTGCAAAGCAAATCCCACTTCTCTATTGATGTCTATTATGAACTCAGATATATATCCATGGGTAAGAATTTCTCCAAGACACTAAGTCAAAAATTGTTATAGGACAGCAGTAGATACTTTGAAGTATATTCAGAATTTGGAAATATTTAGCATGATGTTCCCAGCTCTGGGATTCATCTGGAACCTATCTGTGTCAGAAAAGATTGGTTAAGGCCTAAGACAGATCAGCAGCTCTTGGAATTAAGCTCCTCTTCTCCTTTGGTTTAAGCACTTAAAGTCCATAGAAAGTAGATGAATTCCATGCTTTATCACTTCTTAATCTGAAAACTCAGCATATTGGGCTTATTAATAGAAGGCTGGATAGAGGTGGACCACATTAGATGGTTCAGTCTGAATGTGGTAACTGCAGTTCAAGGGGCTGAAGGTCTTCTGTTACATTCTAGAGCAGGATGTAATCTAAGAACTAAAGCAAGACCAGAGCCTTGTTATTCTTAGCAAGTCTTACAGAAGAGAGGTTAAAACCTCAAACAGTTAATACTCAATTTCTATTTGTTTCTTCTTGTAGAAAAAATCATACATTTGGAGAAGCATGCTTATAAGACTCAAACCTCATGGAGTCAACCAGTTTAATGAACATCATTTTTTTCTATAGGTTTCTTAAAAATGATTTCAAATTGTGTCGGGGGTACAATCTACTTCTTTAATTTAAGGAAAGGCATGGCTTACTTTGTTAGTTTGCTCTGTATCAGAGAATATGACTTAAAAAAAAATAAAAGATCACGTAGCTGGGTGTGGTGGCTCCAGCCTGTAATCCCAAGTACTCTGAAGGTTGAAATAGGAGGATAGCTTGAGCCCAGGAGTTGGAGGCTGCAGTGAGCTATGATCATGCCACTGCACTCCAGCAAGAGTGAGACCTTGTCACTAAAAAAAAAAAAATATGAAATAAAAATGATCATGTAATTGCTAGAAAGTCTGTCACCATACTTGGGGGTAATCTATTTATTACTCTAGTAAAAATTTAAATTAAATACCAAAGTAAATAAAGATCTGCAATGGTGACACGAATAGGAATTCTTAACCTTTCCAGAGTCTTTTTTTTTAAGCATCTTATTTAGATATGCAACATTAGTTATAGTGGAAATATTTTAGAGTACTACATTCTTTTCTAAAGGACCCCATGGCATTTTTGCTTTGTTTTAACGTATCTTTTAACAAACATGATTGTATTTCAATATTTAGCACTTAAAATTCTTTAATGGTTTACCTTTCAATGAATTGAAATTATTTCTCTGAATAGAACAGGCATAAACCTTCCTCATGTGATAGAAGGTACTTAGCAAGCGCAGTATATGGGTCACAAATGTCCTTGGGTTCCAGCTACATTTAAAACTCACGTGACTTTCATCCTTGAAAGTGGAGTGATTTGGTGGAATCAATCAAAAAATATCTATATTACAACTCAAAGTATGAAATAGAACATATTGCATATTAAAGAAGCATGAGATTTGGTATAAAACATTTGGTTAGACTCTAAATCTGTGCCCTCTGATTCTATGTTCATAGGCAAGTTATTTAACCTCCATAAGACCAATGATCTCTCCTATAAAATGGAGATAAAAGAAAATGTGTATTAAAGAGAATTAGATAAAATAATTAATTTAAAGTGCTTAATAGTTGCTCAATAAACATTATTTTCTCCTTCCTATTCCTTTTTCTATCTCAACATAACATCAAGAGGTACACAAGGGGCCCAGTGCTATGGCTCATGTCTTTCCTAACCCTTGGGCAGGCTGAGGCAGGAGGATTACTTGAGGCCAGGAGTTTGAGAACAGCCTGGGCAACATAGCAAGTCCCCACCTCTACAAAAAAAATTTAAAATTATCTGGGTGTAGTGACACATGACTGTGGTCCCATCCACCTGCAAGGCTGAGGTGGGATGACCACCTGAGCCCAGAAGATTGAAGCTGCAGTGTGTTATGATCATGCCACTTTGCTCCAGCCTGACTGACAGAGCGAGACCCTGTCTCGAACAAACAAGCAAAAGGTGTATGAAGGAGTTGGAATCTCTCAACTGCTAAATGGAATATATTTACAAACTTCAGATTTCTCTACTCAAAATCAATCAAGAAGTAACAGAAAATTAAGTGGGATAATTTCTTTGTCAAAAAAATATAAAAATCTCAATTGCAAAATTGTCTCATCTAACCAAACACCTTTGAAATTCTAAACTTTGGCCCATATACTTTCAGCAATATTTTACAGAATCCTAGGATCTTGGTGTTAGAAGAGATTCTAAGGATCATCTGGTCTAATGGCCCACCTGTTGTTCTAATCCCCTCTTTCTTATGCTTTGGTCTTATCTGAACTAAAGGAGAAAACAAATGGGGGGAGCCATTGACTTGAATTTCATCTATGAAGCAAACTGGTGGGGTACAAGGCAACTGACCTCATGAAATATGTTTCTTCTGGAATGGACCTGATCTACCAGCGTTTGGGGTTCCTTGGGAAGTTAAGGAAGCACTCCTCCATTTAGCTGATGTAATTATTTCTAGACCTGCTCTGGGGGACCAGGCTGGCTGCTCAGTATCCTCCATCCTGGGAAGTTTGCCACTCAGAACTGCTCCCCTGCTCGGTATTTCTAGGGTCAGACCATTGGCTTCCCTTGCCTTTCTGTACTTAATTGTTCTGGGTCTAATTTCCTCAGGTCACAGGCTGATTAATTTGATATACCAACATATAAAGTGTTAACGATGATCTTCTCTCTTGGGGTTATTCTCATTTTAATGGTGACTCATAAAACTACAGTGACCTTCTCAGCAGGAATGAAATAAGGTTATCTGGGACTTGGGCAATCTCACAGGGGAAATATCTTGGGAGAAGCAGGCATCGGAAGGCCTCCCATTTCTTCAAATCGTACGACATATTTTCCTTCTATCTGTTTAAGATCAGCGTGGGCAGTGTTCATGTACACCAGAAACAGAGAATGTCTCTTTCAACTTACCTGATTACTCCATGCAGTTGAAATGCTTCAGCGTAAGATTGAAATAACCTAGTAAAGGCTGAGTCCCATCACATTATCTTCTAAATGTCTCGGCTGTTCAACGTTTCTAAAAAGGAAAATCAAATCCAACTGCTTCATGTTTAAATCGGATACCTTTTTAAGTGGCTGAGAATGAGTAAGGAAGGTCTGCTGGGTGACCTCTCTGGCAGGGGGAGCTGGCCATTGTCATTCTTATCAAGAAAAGGCTTTGCTTTTCAAGAAGCAAATCTCACACAGTTTGATGAGGCCTCATTAAAAACACCAACTATAACTATAGAAAGTCCATTTGCAGAAGAGCTAGGGCCGATGCTGTGTGAATTAGGACAATTTATTCATTAAAATGGATTCCTTAAGCCTCTGTGCTATTATTACCTATGCCAATGTCCCAACATTTTTGTCACGATGAAAAGTGAGTCTCTAGGTGTCTGCTCTTCCCACCCAGACTAGAGAGCCTGGAGAGAAAACCAGGAAGTTTTAATTCAGTCTTTTCTGGTCCTACCAGTACCTGTGATCATCTATTTAATATTTACCCAGGTTGAAAAAAATCAATAACAAATGTTTTGTAGTGTTTTCTTTATTTACTTATTTATTTTATTATACTTTAAGTTCTAGGGTACGTGTGCACAACGTGCAGGTTTGTTACATAGGTATACATGTGCCATGTTGGTGTGCTGCACCCATCAACTCATCATTTACATGAGGTATTTCTCCTAATGCTATCCCTCCCTCAGTCCCCAACCCCCTGACAGGCCCCAGTGTGTGATGTTCCCTGCCCTGTGTCCAAGTGTTTTCATTGTTCATTTCCCACCTATGAATGAGAACATGTGATGTTTGGTTTTCTGTTCTTGTGATAGTTTGCTGAGAATGCTGGTTTCCAGCTTCATCCATGTCCCTGCAAAGGACATGAACTCATCCTTTTTATGGCTGCATAGTATTCCAGGGCATGTATGTGCCACATTTTCTTAATCCAGTCTGTCATTGAAGGACGTTTGTGTTGGTTCCAAGTCTTTGCTATTGTGAATGGTGCTGCAATAAACATACATGTGCATGTGTCTTTATAGTAGTAGCATGATTTATAATCCTTTGGGTATATACTCAGTAATGGGATTGCTGGGTCAAATGGTATTTCTAGTTCTAGATCCTTGAGGAATTGCCACACTGTCTTCCACAATGGTTGAACTAATTTACACTCCCACCAACAGTGTAAAAGAGTTCCTATTTCTCCACATCCTCTCCAGCATCTGTTGTTTCCTGACTTTTTAATGATCATCATTCTAACCGGTAGGAGATAATATCTCATTGTGGTTTTGATTTGTATTTCTCTGATTACCAGTGATGATGAGCATTTTTTCATGTGTCTGTTGGCTGCATAAATGTCTTCTTTTCAGAAGTGTCAGTTCATATCCTTTGTCCACTTTTTGATGGGGTTGTTATTTTCTTGCAATTTTGTTTAAGTTCTTTATAGGTTCTGGATATTAGCCCTTTGTCAGATGGGTAGATTGCAAAAATTTTCTCCCATTCTGTAGGTTGCCTGTTCACTCTGATGGTAGTTTCTTTTGCTGTACAGAAACTCTTTAGTTTAATTAGATTCCATTTGTCTATTTTGGCTTTTGTTGCCATTGCTTTTGGTGTTTTAGTCATGAAGTCCTTGCCCATGCCTATGTCTTGAATGGTATTGCCTAGGTTTTCTTCTAGGGTTTTTATGGTTTTAGGTCTAACATTTAAGTCTTTAATCCATCTTGAATTAATTTTTGTATAAGGCGTAAGGAAGGGATCCAGTTTCAGCTTTCTACATATGGCTAGCCAGTTTTCCCAGCACCATTTATTAAATAGGAAATCCTTTCCCATTTCTTGTTTTTGTCAGGTTTGTTAAAATCAGATGGTTGTAGATGTGTGGTGTTATTTCTGAGGCCTCTGTTCTGTTCCATTGGTCTATATCTCTGTTTTGGTACCAGTACCATGCTGTTTTGGTTACTGTAGCCTTGGAGTAGAGTTTGAAGTCAGGTAGCGTGATGCCTCCAGCTTTGTTCTTTTTGCTTAGGTCTGTCTTGGCATTGCGGCCTCTTTTTTGGTTCCATATGAACTTTAAAGTAGTTTTTTCCAATTCTGTGAAGAAAGTCACTGGTAGCTTGATGGGAATGGCATTGAATCTATAAATTACCTTGGGCAGTATGGCCATTTTCACAATATTGATTCTTCCTATCCATGAGCATGGAATGTTCTTCCATTTGTTTGTGTCCTCTTTTATTTTGTTGAGCAGTGGTTTGTAGTTCTCCTTGACGAGATCCTTCACATTCCTTGTAAGTTGGATTGCTAGTTATTTTATTCTCTTTGTAGCAATTGTGAATGGGAATTCACTCATGATTTGGCTCTCTGTTTGTCTATTATTGGTGTATAGGAATGCTTGTGATTTTTGCATATTGATTTTGTATCCTGAGACTTTGCTGAAGTTGCTTATCAGCTTAAGGAGATTTTGGGCTGTGACAATGAGGTTTCCTAAATATACAATCATGTCATCTGCAAACAGGGACAATTTGACTTCCTCTTTTCCTAATTGAGTACCCTTTATTACTTTCTCTTGACTGATTGCCCTGGCCAGAACTTCTAACACTATGTTGAATAGGAGTGGTGAGAGAAGGCATCCCTGTCTTGTGCCAGTTTTCAAAGAGAATGCTTCCAGTTTTTCCCATTCAGTATGATATTGGTTGTGGGTTTATCATAAATAGCTTTTATTATTTTGAGATACGTCCCGTCAATACCTAGTTTATTGAGAGTTTTTAGCATGAAGGGCTGTTGAATTTTGTCAAAGGCCTTTTCTGCATCTATTGAGATAATTATGTGGTTTTTGTTGTTGGTTCTATTTATGGGATGGATTAAGTTTATTGATTTGCGTATGTTGAACCAGCCTTGCATCCCAGGGATGAAGCTGACTTGATCATGGTGGATAAGCTTTTTGATGTGCTGCTGGATTTGGTTTGCCAGTATTTCACTGAGGATTTTTGCGTCGATGTTCATCAGGGATATTGGTCTAAAATTCTCTTTTTTTGTTGTTGTCGTGTCTCTGCCAGACTTTGGTATCAGGATGATGCTTGCCTCATAAAATAAGTTAGGGAGAATTCCCTCTTTCTCTATTGATTGGAATAGTTTCAGAAGGAATGGTACCAGCTCCTCCTTGTATCTCTGGTAGAATTTGGCTGTGAATCCATCTGGTCCTGGACTTTTTTTGGTTGGTAGGATATTAATTAGTGCCTCAGTTTCAGAGCCTTTTATTGGTGCATTCAGAGATTCAGCTTCTTCCTGGTTTAGTCTTGTGAGGGTGTATGTGTCCAGGAATTTATTCTTTATGTGGCATTGAATGCTTATCTCACTGAATGTACTAATCAATCACTTGTCCATTTGGTAAGTATGCTTCTTACATGTCATGCAAAAATTCCAATCCCCAGTCCTATCTTTGATAATCCCACTTAGCAGATGACTTTAGACACATTTATTCACTAAACATTGATTTGGCCATTGTGTGAGCAGACTTTAGTAATAAAATGGAGGCTAGCGGATGTGAACACTTTAACTTTCCTCCTCTCTTTACCTTTTCTCTTTCCTGGCTCCTGTCTTGGAGAAAGAAGACCCTTTCCGTTTTGCCATGTTTGCCCCTCTGGCTCTCTTGATTCTCCCCCATCTACCTCTATGGGGTCCTTCTCTTTTACTCTCTCACAAACTGTATGTTTAATGCTTTCTTCCCTTCTCCCATGAATGTGGTCAGCCAAAGCCTTCATTATCTTAAACACTACCACTCAAACATTTCCCTGCAAAGGGATAATGCAGTCTGCCTTCTCTTCACACTGAGCTTCTTGAGCTTTCTATGGCCCTTGACTCTTCTTCCTCACCAGATACTCAATCCTTCACCTTTTGAAATCTGGTGTATTCCCTTAATGTTCTGTTGAGAGTGCTTCCATGACTGCAGCCTGGTGACAGGCTAAGTAACACTTCCCTGAAGCTTATGTCCCTGACCGTCTTCCTCCACCCCATCTCTCCCCTCCTTTGGATGCTGAGACCTGGTCCAATAGTAATTCCCATCTTTTTTTTTTTTTTTTTTTTCCACCTCTTTTATCTCCTTAGTATTATAGCTTTTTTAAACCTTTTGCCCTCAAACATAACATAGTGTTTTTGTTTTGTTTTGTTTTGTTTTTTTCCTTAGGCCACTTCTCTCTGTTGGTTTTCCTTCAGGTTTCTTTCATCCTCCGGACTTCAATTGCTGTTGTCTATTTTGCCACTTCCAAACCTGTATTTCTACTATTGACCTCTTTCCTAAGTTTCAGAACTATGTTTCTAACTCCCTCCTAACAACATCAGGGTATCTTTACCTGAAGGTCTTTGTCCATCTCAAACTCGATCAATCAAAAACCTGAGTCCCCTTTCCTCCACTAAATCAGATGCTTCTCCTGGATTCTCCATGTCTTTCCAAGGTGCCACCTCCCACTCACACTCAAACCTTAGAGTCTTCTTAATGCCTTCTCATAAACGGTCAGAAACGGGTTACTTCTACTCTGTAACTTCTCTTATGTACACCTCCTACTTTCTGGTCATCACTGAGGTTCAGGTTCTCCTTTCTTGCTTTGAGCGAAATCGCTTCCTGAATTCCATGTCTGCTTTCTAGCTCTTAAACTCTAGGGCATGAGACACACTACAGTAGAAATCCCCCTATTCTAAAATATCAGAATTTGTAGGTAGTATGTGGGTTAATAAAAACAAAGTCAATTAAAATAGAATCAGATGGTACATGCATATCTTACATGTTTTTTTTTTTAACCTTAAAACATATAAATGTGCGTTAGTCTAACACTTTCTGGCTCATTGACTCATACTCTGCGTCGTCTTTTTTTTTTGCATTCACATGTCAACTGCATGATTTCTTTGGTTTTGGTTTCTTTTAAGTGGAGCAAGAACTTAAAGAAACTTTTGAAGCGATACGAGAACAAAATCCTCCTAAATTTTAATGCTATCCCAGCAGCCATTTATAGCTTTCTCCTCTACACCAAATTTTTTTTTTTTTTTTGAGATGGAGTTTTGCTTAGTTGCCCAGGCTTGAGTACAGTGGCACGGTCTCAGCTCACTGCAACCTTCCAGGTTCAAGAAATTCTCCTGCCTCAGCTCCTGAGTAGCTGGGACTACGGGCATCCGCCACCACACCTGGCTAATTTTTTTGGTATTTTTAGTAGAGACGGGGTTTTGCCATGTTGGCCAGGCTAGTCTCAAACTCCTGACTTCAGGTGATCTGCCCGCCTCAGCCTCCCAAAGTGCTGGGATTACAGGCGTGAGCCACCATGCCTGGCCCTCCACACCTAATTTGATGATGTCAAAAAAAAAAAAAAGAAACCCAAAAAACCCCACTTTTCAGAGACAATACAACTCTCTTTCTTCCACCACTTTAACTTTATCAGTTTATTTTAAATATTAAATAAATCATCTAATTATAATAACAAAGACAACCTGTATAAACAGATTTGGGCACAAAGGCAACCTATCTTGCTAAGTATATAATACAAATGATGAGAGCAAAGGTGTTCAGATATTTTGTCTGGAGAGAGGAGCCTGTTTGTGATGAGACAAGACATCTGTGTGTCGTGGCCAAGAATCAGGGCTGGGAACATATCAGCTAGTCTGGGAATTTGGCTTTTTGGGGTTGAGTTAACAGAGCATCTACTGTATTGTCAAATTACCTGGAGTGAGATCGCTTTGTTTCTGAAACCCTAAAGAATACCACTCACAGTCTGTAGAGATACCTGACCTCATGGGAAGCTTACTTTGAGGAGGGAATGTGGGAAGTATTGTTAGAATAATGCCCTATTCCCCTATCAGTAACTTCTGTCTTGGCAGAGATGGCTATTAGTCTGACATAAAAAAATGAAAATGCTACAGGGCCTTTTCAATTTTTTTAAACAGAGACTTAGCAAAAAAAAAAAAAAAAAAGAAAAAAGAAAAAATTCATACAACAATATTGAAATGAATACATTTATACACATCTGATTTTAATGTAGAATTTCCATAGCAACATATTACTTATTGCTTAATGTTCAGTAACTTAGAGGCTGATTTGTCCATAAAACAGTTGCGTAATGCTGTTCAGCATTAGATTATAGGAACCTCGTTCTTTATATGAAATATTATGATCTTCAGCCTTTCAATCTACCATGAGTTAATGCCTACTCTGGGAATTGATGTCATATTCCCTAACTAGAATCACTCTTGGAGAGCGAAAATAATTTATTGAGAAAAATAATCATAAAAGAAATCGAGTGTACTAATCCATGGATAGAACATACTTTTAAAATCTCTTTCTGATTTAGAGTTCATCTGTGAAATGATTTTACTGAGTCCCGTCCCCCACAAGTAGGGACACTGCCAAAAATCAGAATCACCTCCCTTTAACTTGTAAAAATGTATCACTGAGCCCAAAGCCAGCCCAACACCATCTCCAGATTCTTGAAAGACTCTCCTTCAAAAATCAAGTCCATTCATTTAGCGCGTTTCCAGAAGTTCATTGACTGTTGGATAATCAGAGGTTTAGATTTCATCGACATGCAGAAAATAGGCTCTGTGAATTCTCTAGGGCTCTTAGGCCAAGCCTGGAAAAGCTTGCTTGGACCTGTGCCTTGGACCTGTGTCAGTGTGCTG
The DNA here is from genome assembly GCF_002776525.5 of Piliocolobus tephrosceles. Taxonomy (NCBI): domain Eukaryota; kingdom Metazoa; phylum Chordata; class Mammalia; order Primates; family Cercopithecidae; genus Piliocolobus; species Piliocolobus tephrosceles. The sequence continues at coordinate 165,281,559 of NC_045437.1, forward strand.
TCACTGGGAGTTCGGAAACATTTTACAATGCAGCCCTGAACTCTGGTGCATGGATGACTTGTTTTTCCGAAAGGAAAGAAGGCCAGCATTACTATGTAAGCGGAGGAAGTTGACATGATCTCATTCATGGGCCTTTCTTCTCTTTGTGTCAGGGGAATCGGCCTCTGCAGAATAGTAAGCCTTTCTTTTGGCCACACATGGTTGTCTGCCTAATTTTCCTCATTCTTAACCTTCGCCTTCTCCTCGGAATGAAGTGTGAAATACTGCCGAGACTCTGCATTCTTTCTGTATATCTTCCTCACAATAGTCAGAAGGAGCAGGGTTAAAGATGTTTGCACACCGAGAAAATAACTCCAGCACACAGGACCAGGTCTGAACAGCCAACTACCAATGGAAAGTGGCTGCACATAGAAATGAATTCAGAGAAGAATATTTGTTTCTGTCTTATACAATATACATGTCAGCAACCTAGTTAAGTGTTGCTTAATTTAAATTAATGATAAAATATACTGTAAATAAGAAAAGTCCCCAAAGCAAAAATTTTCATTTAATAGTACTAATTGCCTTGGAGTCAGACCTTTGCTTCAAAACTGATTTAGTACAAGAGGAACATTAATTATTGAGTAATATTTAAATCCTTGTGAAGTAATAATTTAATTTGCTGTGTTTTACATGGTGATGCTTTTAAAAATTCTTTTATTTGCTGTACATATTGTAGAATTGTGAATAATTCTATAGATAAGATTATTCTAAGAAACATAGAGATAATACTTTGTTTTTTTTTTTTTTTTTTTTTTTTTTTTGAGACGGAGTCTCACTCTGTCACGCAGGCTGGAGTGCAGTGGCCGGATCTCAGCTCACTGCAAGCTCCCCCTCCCGAGTTCAGGCCATTCTCCTGCCTCAGCCTCCCGAGTAGCTGGGACTACAGGCGCCCGCCATCTCACCCGGCTACTTTTTTATATTTTTAGTACAGACGGGGTTTCACCGTGTTAGCTAGGATGGTCTGGATCTCCTGACCTCGTGATCCGGCCGTTTTGGGCTCCCAAAGTGCTGGGATTACAGGCTTGAGCCACCGCGCCTGGCGAGATAATACTTTGACTATTTGTAGCCAGCAACTGAATATATATTGCCTCTTGCTACTCACAAAACACTTAAGCAGGACTTTATCATGGTCTCAATTGATGACCTGATTGATCAGAAAGCATTTTATTTTTACTGGTTTACTTAAAAAGAGAATGAAATAGCTCTGTTTCTAAATGTATGTTGCTAATATCAACTGGTAAATCGATTTTATTCCTAGTATTCTGTTACCAATCTCCTATTTCTCATTCCTAAGGGAAGAAAAAGAAGGGAGGAAACGAGAATCTGCCTAGTGTTTGAGAGTAGACCTTGGAGAGTGGAGTCTGATGATTCGTGCACACTAGAGCTACAGCTCAATGAAATGTCACACATATATCCTTCTTTCCTTTTGTGTCCCCTTCTGATTGCACTGTCATGCAAGAACCATAGAGGACAAAATCATCGTGAAGCTCATTTTCCATCCTATGTTATGTGGCTTTGGCAGCTTCAGGTTTTCTTGGGACCTTAAATTCCCATGGGATCTGTCAGGAAGGAAACCCCTCACGGCCACTTGATTCTTTCTTCGCATGCCTTAAAGGGACTAACTAGCTTCTTCTTAGAGATTTTTTTTTTTTTTTTTTTTTTTTGAGGCGGTCTTGCTCTGTCACCCAGACTGGAGTGCAATGGCATGATCTCGGCTCACTCTAACCTCCATCTTCTGGGTTCAAGCAATTTTCCTGCCTCAACCTCCCGAGTAGCTGGGACTACAGGTGCCCACCACCATACCCGGCTAATTTTTCTATTTTTAGTAGAGATGGGGTTTAACCATGTTGGCCACGCGGGTCTCAAACTCCTGATCTCAGGTGATGTACCTGCCTCAGCCTCCCAAAGTGCTGGAATAATTACGACAACATAATAGCATTTTGGAAAACAAAATGGAGGAAAAAACCATATCCTTTAATAAAATTATTCCAACACAATTGGTATTTATAAAAAATATATTTTGTCATCCAGTCTCTTTTGTATACATCCAATTTTACATAGATTTATAATCATGCTTTTTTTTAATACTTAACATAGACATATTCTGGATTTTTTAATCCAGTTTTCATAATTATTGTTTAAAATAGCCGTGTAACAGTTCATGAAATAGATGGTCCATCGTTTATATAGAGGTCTTCCTATTTTTTTAAATTTAAGTTTTTATTTATTTTTACATATATATAAGTAAACTATACTATCCTATTACTATATATTATGTGAATCATATTGCCATATATGTTCCTATACTATATAATATTGAATTATATTAATTCACATTACTTTCCCCTTGTTTTAAAAATGTCCTGGGGCTAGAGACCCTATAAGTGGATACACTGGGTTAATGGGTATGGATATTCCATAGCTTTTAATACACATGCCAAACTGCTCTCCAAAAGGGCTGAGCCAATTATGAATGAAAATTCCAGTTTCAAGGCAGTGTAGCTCCCAGTCTTTATAACTACTCTCGATCCTGCAACTTAGGGAGAGAACTGATGAAGGACCAGTTTGTTCCATGCTCTGCGAAGAAGAGAATAATGGTTGCAGAAATCAGCTTCAAGTGATTATTAGGAGAGAAAATTGACATCTTTCTCTGATAAGGCAAATTGGATAACACATTATGCCTAGATGTTATACTATTTACAGTCTTAGTCTCTATTGTGTTTCTATTGCCTATTCATATTTTATAGGTATGTGTTATTTTATTCATAAAGATTTTGATAAAGTCATATTTTTATAGAAAAGTTATTCAAGTGTGGAAGCATGTGTCAGCCTCCCACTCAGCTGATTATATCATTTCCTGCTCAAAACCCTCACCAGACTCCATTACTTACTAAATAAATTCTGAATTCTTTATTCTGACACTTCAAGTCCTTCATTTTCTGGCCTTAAAGTTTCTTCTATCTTTATCTCTTACTAGAAGTTCTCTACACAGCAGCCAATCAGTGATTCTTACTATTCCTCAAACAATACTTCTTCCTGCTCCCTATCATGGGTTTCACCTTTTCTGTCAAAATTTCACTTGGATTTCAAGGTGTTTAGAGTCATGCCCTCCTACAGCTTTTCCTGATTCCTGACATATTTCTCCTCCCAAGTGCCTATAATTTCTTCCTCCTCTGGATCATGGTGAAAGTTTTGCTTCTCTCTTAAAGCATTGATTACCTTCTATCTCATAGTACTTGTGAACTTGTCAAATACCATTAAGTTGTAATATTCTTGATGTCAGGGAAACTTTTTATTTATTTGTTAATTGCTCACAATATTTATCAGTGTGCTTTACATATAGTAGTTTCTTAATAAATATTTGTTTAATTAAAGTATATAGGTTGGACCCAAGAGAGCCCAATTAGTGTCCTAATCTGCAACTTAGTAGCAGCTATCAGAATATAGACATGAAGTCTCAAAAGGAAGTAATTAGACATCTATACTTACGTGATAACTGATGCAAACAATTCTGACCCTCAAGTGTTTTGAGATCTTCAAGTGTGTTCTGAATCATCAAAGATAAAATGATCTACTAGATTCTTTCAGGTTGCAAAACAACTAATATATATCCAGCCTACTTCAATTAGGGTGTATATCGTAAGGATTCAAAAGGAGATAAAGAATGATTAAAAGCAATCCATTTCCCACACTACCCCAGCTCTTGGAGGACCAGAATTTTTACCTCTTTTCTAGTTTTTCCTTGGCTCCTCAGCACAGGCCCCTATTGCTCCCAACTCCTGAACTTTGCCATTATGGAAACTAAGCCTCAGTTGGTCTTTGCTACCACTGCTCTCAAGATTGACTTTGTCATTAGAGTGGGAGATTTGACTGATCAGCCAGTCCCAATCTACTAGGTGCCCTCAAGCCATCTGTGGTTGGCCCACAGTCTACAAGGCAGCCAAATGCCAGAGTTTTTAGACTGGGGTCCCACTCATGTCCCACTGTGGCCCAGCCGGCGGTGTTAGGATGACTGTGAAAATTGTGCAAATTCTGGCCACTTATTCACCTAAGGAATTGGACATGAGACTTACACTCCTGGCATTAAATCTCTTAAACAGGTTTAGTTTTTCACTCTTAAATTATTTTCTAATTTTATAAAGTTGGTAATTCATACGTTGTATATAAACTCAATTAAACCTGAATTTTATGTCAGTTGGGACTTTATCCAATTTTGACAGGTGTTAATGGATATTCTACTTAATAATAAGTACTAACTTTGCCAGGTGCGGTGGCTCACGCCTGTAATCCCAGCACTTTGGGAGGCCGAGGTGGGTGGATCACCTGAGGTCGGGAGTTTGAGAACAGCCTGACCAACATGGCGAAACCCTGTCTCTATAAAAATACACAAATTAAACCAGGCATGGTGGTGGGCGCCTGTAATCCCAACTACTAGGGAGGCTGAGGCAGGAGAATCACTTGAACCTGGGAGGCGGAGGTTGCAGTGAATGAGCCAAGATCACGCCATTGCACTTCAGTCTGGGAGACACAGCGAGACTCCGTCTCAAAAAAAAAAAAAAAAGTACTAACTTTCTCAAGCACTTACCATTGCAAATGTGTCTTCTTTCATCTTCTCAAGAACTCTGTAAGATACTTTTTTATCTTCATTTCATAGAAAAGACTCAGTTTATTAACTTGTGTACAGTCACAATTAAGTCATAGAACCGGGATATGACCTTAAGTTGGTTAAGTTACAAAATCACACTCAAGCACGGACAATGTAGAATTTGAATTATTGTATTATTTTTATTTTTATATTTTTAGAGACAGAGTGTCTCCCTGTCACCAAGGCTGGAGTGCAGTGGTGCAATCATAGTTCACCACAGCCTCAAACTCCCAGGCTCAAGCCACCCTCCCACCTCAGCTTCCTGACGAGCTGGAATTACAGGTGCTCACCACTGTGCCCAGCTAATTTTTAAAATTTGCTATAGAGACAGGGGTCTCGTTATATTGCCAGGACTGGTCTTGAACTCCTGGGCTCAAGTGATCCTCCCCCCTCAGCCTCCCAAAGTGCTGGGATTGCAGGCGTGAGCCACCAGCAGAATTTGGATTATTTAACACTCATTTTTCTCCAAGTAGAAAGCATATCAGGTTTTATGTACATTTTAACTTTTTCATATCTCAGGGTGAGCCTGGATATTTTGCAAGTGAAATGAAGAGTACCGAGGCTCAGGGTGCACACCTGAACTTCAGTGTTGTCAATATTCCTGCTTGTTCCACCGTGAAAGGTTTTCTCCCCACCCTTCACATTTTCATTCTCAAATATTATATGGAAAAAATGTGCTCTGCATGGTGACAGAGCTTTATGCTAAAGGGCTTTCAAGAGAGTTAGCAGAGAAGCAACTTTGCTGCGTTTAAATAGCTTTCCTGAAAATACCACACTGCTCAAGCATTAGTGTTGCCTTTACAAGTATATACAAAACCACTGGAACAAATGAACTTAAATTTGCAAAACTTAGAAGAAAAAATAAAACATGATCAGATCGCTTTCTTCATTAGAAGCTGAACTGGGTTCACAACTGCATTTCCAATTCAATTAAACATTTGAAATTCACTGCGGTCTCTCCTACAATGTTGTATTCCTTTTATCTGGAATTTCAGGTTTCTTTTTTCTGTTTCCTGGGATTTGTAAAGTAGCAAAATCAGCCAGTTTACGTTTAAGATGTTTTGATTCTTTTCTCAGACTCTTGCCAGTGTGCTTAACACAGAATGATTAAAAGCTGTGTGTTCTGTTAGAACTGTTATAGTGTTTAAACAAGGAAGTCTGTGTTTGTTTAAGAGAATGGGGAAATGGTTATCTTGACAGATTAGACTGAAAAAACAGGACAGCCACAGTCTAGAACAGATGTTCACATTTGCCACTTGGCTGGCTTTTTGAGGTATTCTAAACAAAACTTGCTTGTGTGCTTGCGCCTGTGTTCTGCTTGACACCTGACTGAGGAATGTGATGAAGAGCTACTGCCAGGGCCTGCGTGCCTCTGTGGGCAAATGTTCCCAGGTTTGAAATTTCTCAGAGTCTGTTTAACTATGTCATAATTAAACTAATGGAACACAAGAGAAATTTCTCTAACCGGCTTAAAGACCCCGTTCAACTGCAATTTCATCTCACATCACACACAGTTCCTGTGGCTTCACTGCAAAGTCGAAATGAAGCTGAACAGAAGCTGCAGGGTACACCACATTAATCAATCTCTTAAAAATGTGATCTTAAAAACTGGATGAAACATCAGTGGCAGTTGTGGTTTAGTGGGAATAGCACTGTATGAAAATTCAGGAAACCTTAATGTAAGCCCTAACTCTGCCATTTACTATTACAGCTGTTTGATCTTGGTCAACTCCTCACTTAACCTTTCTAGTTTAACGAAGCTGTTGTTGATGATACCGATGACAACAGCTTGTGTTTATTGAGCCTGTATTCTATGCCAGGCATTGTTACAAGCTTGACACGCAATACTCCATCTTATCCTCAAAAAAGCCCTGAAAGGTGAATACAGTTAGCTTTGCTATTTCCTACGGAATCTCAGCAAAGCTAAGACTTTTGTTCAAAGTCAGATATCTAATATGCAGCATACCAGCTAGGATGTTTCCCAGGTCTAACAATTATACTTTATTGGATTTCTGTCTTTTCAAAGAGGATCTTCGAGGTAATTTCCGTTTGTAAAATTCAACAGTTGTGAAATCTGAACATATGAAAATCACTTTAAATAAGTCTACAAATAAAAAAGACCCAGACTTACCCTTGGTTGGTTATAATTGTGAATATGCATAGATGTCTACATTGCCTCATTGCAGTTTACCATAAATAATAACATACAACTTTTTATCAAATTTATGAAAGTATAGAATAGCCTCAATACATGGTATTTGCTTACTCAGATTTGGGGAGCTTAAATCCCTGGAATGTGGGATTATGACCTTTTACAGAGGAAGAAATTCAAATTATAGTGTATCGTGTAGGACTTTGAGATATACTTGCTATCTCATATAAGAAATGGCCAATGTCACTGTCTTTGTTGTATTTATTACTATTTATATAACTTCATTTTAACTTTATAATATGGATGATATTTAAGTATAATTAGTCTGTATTTAGAAGTTATTCTACTGCAGCTTTATTGGTAGCAAAGAAAGAAAGGTTTCCATTGGCTTACTTCAAATAAGTAACATCTTTTGACTTATCTCAAATATATTCTCATGTGGTATGTGAATATATTTTCCAAAAACCATGACAGCACAGCTTTGTTGTTGTTTTGTTTTGTTTTTGAGACAAGGTCTGGCTCTATCACCCAGGCTGGAGTGTAGTGGCACAATCTTGGCTCACTTCAACCTCCATCTCCCGGGCTCAAACTATCCTCCCACCTCAGCCTCCTGAGTAGCTGGGACTACAGATGTGCACCAGCATGCCCGGCTAATTTTTGTATCTTTTGTAGAGACAGGGTTTTGCCACATTTCCCAGGCTAATCTCAAACTCATGAGCTCAAGCAATCCATCCACGTCAGCCTCCCAAAGTTCCGGGATTACAGGTGTGAGCCACTGTGCCCGGCCAACAGCACAGTTTTTATTGAAAATATAAACTTTGAAATGTCAAAGTAGCAAGTGGCAGTCCACTTCTTCCCTGGCTGTGTTGTCAATGTTAGTGGGGTTTTCAAGGTCTTTGGCAGATCAGATAGGATTATGAGCATGGATTCTACTGGTTTTATTCTTAGAGACTAGCTAGAGTGTTCCATTAATGCAAAGTCTAAAAGATTGGTTTGAAGAATTAAGCATGCACCAATTTTATATATCTGTACATATTTATTAATCAAATAAAATGTATTTAATAATTACTTCTTGTGCAATTGTTTAAATGACTTATGGTAGTGCCTAAGCTCCTATAATCTTTACCTGAAGACAGTCAGCCTGGATAGCTTCATTTCTAGTCCTCTTGTCTTAGTTTTACTTCTTTTGGCTCTAACCCTGCTCCCTTGTAAATCTCATTCCTAACATTTGGAACCACCTTTTACTCTACATCTGCTGTTTTTCTCTCCTACCACTTCTGTTCAGGATAAATATCTTGAAATTCTAACCTCAGCCATCCATCTTTCCTGGATCAAATGACGAAAGGACTTATCCAAAAAGCTATTTTGTTTACCACAAAAATAAGAGGGCATTTCTTCCCAAAGAGGAATCTATTGTTTTGTCTTATCTCCTTTAGAATGAAAGAATTAAACAATTGAACCAGCAGGGTCACTTGTTTATCCCCATGCTGACACAGTGCCAGGCAGTTGATATTAATAGATAACAAAGGAATTTCAGCATAATTACTTCTTACATACATTCTTGGCCATGTGTCATGTAATTTCCCCGGTTTGATTTCCCCAGGAATTCCTAAAGCTAGGAATTTAGATTAGTTTCTGCTAACATTTAAGGTCACCAAATTGGGGCTGTGATCTCCATTTCATACATAGCTCAAAGATAAATACAAATAATGAGCTCGAATATGTTGAGTCATGGTTAGGAAAAGTGAGGTCCAAATCTTCAGTGGCCGTCGGTCTAGGATGAGTCATGTGGTCTGCCCCTTCCACAGCTGAGTATTTACTCGGGAGAAATCAGGGTAAAGCAGTGATCTGAGACAGCCTACAGAGCAGTCTCGGAGGCAGGGGTGTGTGAGGCATGCCTGGATATTTGAGTTGATTTATGGGGGATTTGTGTGTTCATGAAACTCGTGGGTTTTTTGGTTTTTTGGTTTTTGGCATCACTGTCTAGACTGCTTCCTTCTTCCTGCTCCTCACCCCTATTCCAGAACTAGTGCTAACTTGCCTACTGTTGATCCATGGATTGTGCATGCAAAGCTCCAGGCCAAAGATGTTCACCAGGGTTTAGAGATAAACAACTTAAAAAATATATCTTTCAAGCAGTGCTTCATCCACTTGAGTTATTTGTTAACTCACCTTTCTAAAATTTACCAAATCTTAAAAAAAAAAAGCTGACTTACATTTTAATTTAAATAAATGTATTATAGAAGGAAACAAGCTATCCTATGCTGTAAGTAGGAGACTCCATTCAAAACTGTGGAGACAAAACAATGGTGTTTAGACTTTAAAGGCTATAAAGGATCTGAGATTGAGGCCCGTTCTTTCTTCTGAAAGAGATGTCAGGGTTATAGAGGTGGCAAGGGCATACCAGTGCCAAACGAAAACTTTCTCCTTGGCTGGACTCAGTGGCTTATGCCTGTAATCCTAGCACTTTGGGAAGCTGAGGCGGGTGGATCACCTGAGGTCAGGAGTCCGAGACCAGCTGGCCAACATGGTGAAACCCTGTCTCTACTAAAAATATAAAAATTAGCAGAGCATGGTAGGTTGGTGCCTATAATCCCAGCTACTGGGGAGGCTGAGGCAGAATTGCTTGAACCCGGGAGGCAGAGGTTGCAGTGAGCCGAGATCGCACCACTGCACTCAAGTCTGGGCAACAGAGTAAGATTCCAACAACAACAACAAAAAAGGCCATGCACAGTGACTCACACCTGTAATCCCAGCACTTTGGGAGGCCGAGGTGGGTGGGTCACAAAGTCAGGAGATCAAGACCATCCTGGCTAATATGGTGAAACCCTATCTCTACGAAAAATACAAAAAATTAGCTGGGTGTGGTGGCATGTGCCTGTAGTCCTCACTACTTGGGAGGCTGAGGTAGGAGAATTGCTTGAACCCAGTAGGTAGATGTTGTAGTGAGCCAAGATCGCACCACTGCACTCCAGCCTAGGTGACAGAGCGAGACTCCATCTCAAAAAAAAAAAAAAAAAAAAGAAAAACAACTTTCTCCTTGATGTATTCAGAAGGATTGAGAGAAAACTGAAAATAGAATAACTTGCTCACTGTGTAAGTTAGCGTTACTTAATGCTGTGTTTTTGATCTACTTCATTTCACACACCTTCAATGGCATTTGTCTCACACACTGAGAAATGTTTTTAACTACCGTCTGGACCAAATAGTAGCTGGCAGTAGATTCAACATGGATTTATTGAATGCCTATCATGTGTATCATTTGTACAAGGCATTATGGGGAATACAAAGAAAGCAGATTAACTTGAATTGGGGTTAGAAGACATAAATGATATGTATTTTATATATGTGTGTGTGTGTGTTTATATTGAGTATTTCAAGGATGTACTTTCCTTCTGGTGTTTACCATTCTCAAAAAATATGTAATCTTAATTTTTTTCACCAGAAATCCTTTGAGGATTGCATATTATATTGATTAGAACAATGAGGCAGTGCCGTGTGCATTGGGCTTGATAATCTTTGAGATTAAAATAATATTAGATTTGGTGACATGACTGGTGTCTTGTTTTTTCCAGCTTTTAAGTCTACCCTTTCATAGAAAACAAAAACATTGCGTTTCATTTGGAACTTTAAAGTGCTCTAAGAGAAATCCACGTGAGTGAAGGGGTGCTCAGTAGCTCACAGCTCAAGAGTGCCCCATTGACTATGCCTTCAACTCGTTTCAGAGAAGTTGCTGGCCACGCTTGGCCAAGTGTTAGCCTTCTGAATGAAATATAGACACCAAATAGGAAATCAGAGCAAGTGGACTCTCTAAAGAACAGTTCTTTTTTTTTTGAGATGGAATCTCACTCTGTTGCCCAGGCTGGAGTGCAATGGCACGATCTCAGCTCACTGCAACCTCCGCCTCCCAGGTTCAAGCAATTCTCCTGCCTCAACTTCCTGAGTAGCTGGAATTACAAGTGCACGCCACCACACCTGGGTAATTTTTGTATTTTTAGTAGAGAGGGGGTTTCATCACGTTGGTCAAACTGGTCTCGAACTCCTGACCTTGTGATCCACCCACCTTGGCCTCCCAAAGTGCTGGGATTACACACGTGAGTCACTGTGCCTGACAAAAACAGTTCTTTGACACAGTTCTTTAGTGAGAAGGACTTTAATCATGGAATCTGGCAGTTTTTATCTATTTTAGTGAGGACGCTCTCCTTCCAGGTTCCAGAAGCAGGACACATATCCATGCATTTCAGAGGTCCTGGAAATAAGGCTATTTTGGGCTATGCAGGACACTCAGGACATAAATCTTGCACCAACCCTGGGGGTGTGGGACAGCAGACAGCTCCTAGGTGCAGTTTTCTCCTCACCATGCCCTAAATGAAATGGAAAGGTCACTTGGATAATGAAGCAACAGGCTTCTTGCTTGTATTCAGACATGCTTTTACTGCATTTGGTTTAGTTCCCCTAGACTTCAATATCATACTGAGAATTTAAAACTCACCTTAGGCTGTCCTTTGGGACAGGTGTGTGCTCATCTGCATGTGTGTGTTCCAGTAAGGTCTGTCCCTGGATCCCTGGTACAGCTTTGAAGTGGAATGGTGGCTCCACACACAACAACGAACAATTCTTTTCCTTTGTTTTCCCACGCTTGCTCCCCCTGCCTTCTTCCCAGATTCCCTCTCTACTGTTCTTGCCATCTTCCGGTGCCCTCTCTCTCAGCACCATTTCTCCTTCCCAAGCAACTGTCCAACAAACTGTTGCATCTAAGCAAACATTATTAATCCAGAATCCTTTTGGTTATTTCTCAGAAGACTCCATCTGGAAAACTGTTTCTCCTTTCAGATTTGGGGAATCACAGTCTTAAAACTTAATTCATTTATTCAACAAATGTTTCTCAAAGGCCTACCCTGTGCCAGGTACTATGCCAGATAGACACTTAAATAAATAATACATGTTCAGCACTTTAGGAATTTTAGAATCCAGTGGGAGGAGATAGGCGAGTAAATCAATGATAATTATAAGTAATATATTAGTCGTAATAAAAACTACGCCGGGGCCAGGCAGGGTGGCTCACGCCTGTAATCCCAGTACTTTGGGAGGCCGAGGCTGGCAGATCAACTGAGATTGGGAGTTGGAGATCAGCCTGACCAACATGGAGAAACCCTGTCTCTACTAAAAATACAAAAAAAAAAGAAAAAAAGAAAAACAAAATTAACCGGATGTGGTGGCACATGCCTGCAATCCAGCTACTCCGGAGGCTGAGGCAAGAGAAGTGCTTCAACCAGGGATGCAGAGGTTGCAGTGAACCGAGATTGCGCCATTGCACTTCAGCCTAGGCAACAACAGCGAATCTCCATCTCAAACAAACAAACAAAAAAACCCAAAACTGTAGTAGATCTACTGGTATGCAGCTGTGCGAACAAGGAGAGACATCTCAGTCAGATGCTCTGGGTTCTTCGAGCTCCCTTACTGGCCCTTTTGCCACATTGAGCCCCACATAGTGTTTACCTCACTGTAAGGGCAGAGTGTGGGAGCAGGGCTAGCACACACTGGTATGACTGTTCCCGTTGTTAAAACATTGAAGTACTCCTGTAGCAGTAGGTGATGACTTCAATGTCCCTTCTACCCCAGGAGCCACAGCTATTTCCCGCAGACTCAGTAACTAAGGACAGACTGAGGCCCTGCAGGCATGGTTCCAGCATTTTGGCCTGGGGCCATTCTGTTTAGTTGTCATCTGGGCCATAAAGATTCCTCGATGGTATGAATATCCTCCCTGTGTACTGGAATTGTTGGGCATTGAATGTGCTGCACCCAGCACAGAGACTGCCATATAAGTAGTGCACAATAAATATTAGGTGGATGTTTAACAAGTGATGTAGGCCGGGCGCGGTGGCTCAAGCCTGTAATCCCAGCACTTTGGGAGGCCGAGACGGGCGGATCACGAGGTCAGGAGATCGAGACCATCCTGGCTAACACAGTGAAACCCCGTCTCTACTAAAAAATACAAAAAACTAGCCGGGCGAGGTGGCGGGCGCCTGCAGTCCCAGCTACTCGGGAGGCTGAGGCAGGAGAATGGCGTACACCCGGGAGGCGGAGCTTGCAGTGAGCTGAGATCCGGCCACTGCACTCCAGCCTGGGCGACAGAGCGAGACTCC
>NC_045437.1:165294643-165444599 GCF_002776525.5 Piliocolobus tephrosceles
AAAAAAAAAAAAAAAAAAAAAAAAAAACAAGTGATGTAATTACTAGGATTTGGGATGGGGAAGTTAATAGAGCAGGCTTCTTGAATGAAGTAAGACTTCAGTCGAGTTTTGGAAATCTTAATATTTTTAATTATGGAAAGAATAAATGCACATCATTAAATTTTATGAAAATTCTGTAAAGTACAAAGAAGAAAACAACAATCAGCTATAATGATACCACCCAGAGGCGGCCACAACTGTCAATTAGATGTGTTGTCTTTTGAAATTTTCAATATGTGTATTTACTTCTCCTTTTCTCTCTCTCCCTCTCTCTCCCTCTCTCTTTCTGTGTGTGTGGGGGGTGGTGGGGGCATGTATGCAAGTGGGCCTGTAAGAGGGGTGTGGTGGTCATAATAGTTTAAAATGGTTTGATGTGGCTTCTTTTATTTTTCTAAGCACTTGACCTTGGCCTTGCTCTGCCTGATGTGCCCACCTATCCATCTGTCAGGAATGCAGGCAGGGGACACAGTGATACTCAATTTTTGATATTCGAAGATATGATTTTGCAGCAAATCAATAGTTTTGAAAATCAGGATATTTCTTGGAGAAAAATAATTCAAAATTACTTTGTTTCCTTATTTTTTAGCATATCAAAATCCATACTTAGTGAACTAGACCATAGGTAATTTCTTAATAGAGGGCTGGTCAGGAAGATTACAACAGTCTTCCAGTCCAGGGAGTTTGGGGGAAGAAGAAGGAAAGAGAATTGGGAGAGAGAAAACATCAGATACGTGCTCTGAGTTAGAAAAATGAGGTGAACAACAGGAGTCTTGCCCACCTCCTCCTCCTGATGCCCATTTGGGGAGTGGGGGAGGTTGCCACACTGGCTACCGTGTATCAGTCAGAAGTGAAGCCACAGCAAAATAAATGGTGGTACAGCAAGCTCAGGCAGAGAGAGGTCTTCAAGTTTAATCTTTTTGGAGCTGTCCTTGGTCCCTGTGGAGCCAAGAGGGACCCAGCGTGACTGTGGAGACTGTCAAATGGGGTTACCAGAGTGGAGGTTGTGCCTCTGTCACAAAAGATGTAGAGCTGGCAGCTCAAGCTGGGGCTCAGTGGGAAATGTAAGACCTGAGAGAAGTCTAGAATGTCAAGCTTATCCAACCAAGCTGAGAGACCAGGTTGCCAGCTCCACCAGCTACAGATACATGCTATGAATGGCATTTGGGGCTGTAGCGTCTAGGGGGTGAGGTTGCTCCAAGGGCAAGGGAGGCCAAAGAACTGAAAGAAATTGACTCGGTTTTTCTGCCCTGAGGTCAGTAAGCTTCACCTCTCCCCTCTTACCTTGAGATGTTAGCATTTCTATTCAATACTACTTAAAGCAGCAGTCTAATTTACAAAATCAGATTGAATGTTATATCTGATAGGGCACTTAGCTAATGTTTTCCCAGATAAAGATATCTGAGTACTGGAGGGAGGAACACACCATCCATCATGAAAGAAATGATGTGTTTTCTCCATCTACGTGGGTTGTGTTACTTGACATCATGCATGCACATGCACATTCAGTAAGATCATCATACTGGGTACAGAGTTGTTCCTGTTAAAGTTGTTTTGTTGGCAAAGATCAGAAACTCCCTAAGGTTCACTCGGGTAACAGAGTAAGGGATAATTTAAGAATATCAAAAGGCAATTTCATGGATATCTACAGATGAGAAGAAGATACAGATGAGAAGAAGAGAAGACAGCTTTCAGGAGACGTAGAATGGGAAATTAAAGACCATGTTTATACTCACATCAGCGATCACAGGATTTCTCTCATTTCTGCTTCTCTTTGCTTACTTTTTTTTTTTTTTTTCTGGGCGACAGAGTGAGACTCCGTCGCCCAGGCTGGAGTGCAGTGGCCGGATCTCGGCTCACTGCAAGCTCCGCCTCCCAGGTTTACACCATTCTCCTGCCTCAGCCTCCCGAGTAGCTGGGACTACAGGCACCCGCCACCTCGCCCGGCTAGTTTTTTGTATTTTTTAGTAGAGACGGGGTTTCACAGTGTTAGCCAGGATGGCTCTTTGCTTATTAAGCTTGTTCTTGGTACAATATGTACTGATGGCAAATAAACACACGAAAAGATGCTTAGCATCATTAGTTACTAGGGAAATGTTCATTAAAACCACAACAATCTAATATTACACACTTACTTAAAAAAAACTGGCAAAAATACAGAGCAACTAGAACTCTCAAACAGTGTTGGTGGAAATGCAAGATAAACATTCTTTTATCTTGGAAATTTTTTTTATCTTTGGAAAACAGTTTGTAAATTTCCTATCAAGTTAAACATACGCTTCCTGTATGATGCAGAAATTCCACTTCTACATACTTACCCAAGTGAAATGATTTTTAAAAAGTCTACATGAAGGCTGGGTACAGTGGCTCACACCTGTAATCCCAGCACTTTGGGAGACTGTGGCAGGTGGATCACCTGAGGTTGGGAGTTCAAGATCAGCCTGACCAACATGGAGAAATCCCCTCTCTATTAAAAATACAAAATCAGCCAGGCGTGGTGGTACATGCCTGTAATCCCAGCTACTCAGAGGCTGAGGCAGGAGAATAGCTTGAACCCAGGAGGCAGAGGTTGCAGTGAGCCAGGATCGCAGCATTGCACTCCAGCCTGGGCAACAGGAGCAAAATTCTGTCTCAAAAAAAAAAACAAAATAAAAACAAACAAAAACGAATAAAAAGTCTACATGAATGCTTATAGCAGTTTTATTTATAATTTCTCCAAACTGGAAAATAAAACAAAACAAATGTTCTTTAACTAGGAAATGCATAAACAAGTTGTAGTACATCGAATACAATGGAATACTACTTAGTAGTGAAAAAGAGTAAACTACTGATATATGCAATGAGATAAATGAGTCTCAAATGCATTATGCTAGTAAAATAAGCCATATTTAAAAGGTGACATTTCATTTATATGGCACTCCCCAAAAGGTAAAACCATAGAAATGGAGAGTAGGTCAGTGGTTGCCAGGAGTTAGGGGTGGGTGAGGACATTGTCTGAAAAGGGGAAGCATAAGGGAATTTTTTAGAGTGATGAAGATGAGGAAAATATTCTGTCACCTCATTGTGATGGTAGTGACATGGCTCTACGCATTTGTCAAAAATCATAGCATTTTACACTAAAAAGAATAATTTTATTGTATGTATATTTTTAAAA
The DNA here is from genome assembly GCF_002776525.5 of Piliocolobus tephrosceles. NCBI lineage: Eukaryota > Metazoa > Chordata > Mammalia > Primates > Cercopithecidae > Piliocolobus > Piliocolobus tephrosceles. The sequence goes on from NC_045437.1 coordinate 165,297,834, forward strand.
TTTTGAAAAAGGTTAAAAAGGAAGTAGAAAAACAATTCCAGTAAGACAGAAAATATAATTGACACTTCTCAGGTCAGATTACAATGTTGGTCCAATGACGGATGATTCCTCAGCAGAGCCCTGAGCTGTTTCTCCAGGTTTTGAGTGGTTCAGTAACCATGGGTTTGCAAATGAAGGGGCTTGTCCAGTTGTACCTTGTGGCACCACTGATTAAGATTATTTAATGAGCATTTTCCCACGTCTTTAAAATTATCTTGTATGCATCTATTGAAAATGTTGCTAGTGACCCATTCTACCTATAAATGTATCTGCCAAGTTTCAAAGAAGAATTTGAAAATCATGTGATAACTAATTGTCAGAGATATGCAAATCAAAACCACAATGAGATACTATCTCACTCTAGTCAGACTGGCTACTATTAAAAAGTCAAAAAACAACAGATGTGGGCGAGGCTGTGGAGGAAAGGGAATGCTTATATACTATTGCTGGGAATGTGAATTAATTCAGACATTGTGGAAAGCAGTTTGGAGATTCAAGGAACTTAAAACAGAGCTACTATTTGACCCAGCAATCCCATTACTGGGTATATATCCAAAAGAAAATAAATTGTTCTACCAAAAAGACACATGTGCTCATATGTTAATCATAGTACTATTGACCATAGCAAAGATATGGAATCCACCTAGATGCCCATCAACAGTAAATTGAATAAAGAAAAGGTGGTACATGTATACCATGGAATACTATGTAGCCGTAAAAAAAGATGAAATCATGCCTTTGCAGCAACATAGATGCAACTGGAGGTCATTGTCCTAAGGAATTAAGGCAAGAACAGAAAATCAAACACTGCATGTTCTCACTTATAAGTAAGAGCTAAACTTTGGGTATTCATAAACACAAAGATGGCAACAATGGACACTAGGGACTACTAGAGGTGCGTGGGAGGGGAGCAAGGACTGAAAAATAACAATTGAGTACTATACTCAGTAGCCAGGTGATGGGATCAGTCATACTCCATACCTCAGCATCATATGATGTACCCATGTAACAAACGTGTGCATGTACCCACTGAATCTAAAATAATAGTTGGGCCGGGCACGGTGGCTCATGCCTGTAATCCCAGCACTCTGGGAGGCCAAGATGGGCGGATCACGAGGTCAGGAGATCCAGACCATCCTGGCTAGCATGGTGAAACCCCGTCTCTACTGAAAAATACAAAAAATTAGCCAGGCATGGTGGTGGGCACCTGTAGTCCCAGCTACTTGGGAGGCTGAGGCAGGAGAATGGCGTGAATTCAGGAGGCTGAGCTTGCAGTGAGCCGAGATCGCGCCACTGCACTCCCACCTGGGCGACAGAGCAAGACTCCATCTCAAAAAAAATAAAAATAAATAAATAAATAAATAAATAAATAAATAAAAGCTGAAATTATACATCTATATCTATATATATATGAAAATAACTAAAGAAAGTAAGGAAGGAAAGCAAAGAAGCAGGAAAAGATCTAGATGCCATCTACTCTCAGAAGTGTCAGAACCAGCATCCACTCAATTAAGGACTTAATACAGAGAAGCAATTTTGAATATAACATTGTGATAAGTAGTTTGTGTTGCATCAAAATATATATTAAGATGTAAACTTCAAGATGCCAAGGAGCTATCTAGTTAGGGGGTAAAACTAACACACAGAAAAAAGATATAAGTATTCCTATTTTCTGCTTAATATATGTTTCTAACAGTTTGCCTCTAAGCCTTGTAAAATTGTATTATATTAAGTACAAAAACCCTATAGAATAAGCCTTAGAAGTACCAAGGTCTGAAAATCTTTGAAAAGTGCAAACATGTTTCAGGTACTCTTTACCTTGTTGGTATAAGGCAGAGATGTTACATTTTGCTATTACTTATAGTTTGAAATAGCTTCCTTGATTTTTGTAATCAAGTATCTTTGTGCAATTGCTGAGCATCTTGAAAACACTTCAAAATCAACATAACTATATATTCGGTAGAAGTACCAAAGCAGCAGCAATTAAGCCCAGAGCTGCTAGCTGATATTTAGGAGTATCAAGTCACATTTTCTGCCCTTTGAGAAATTGTCCCAACTTTGGTTTACAACATAAAAATGGGTGAATCAGTGTTATATCAGGAAATGATTAACACACTCTCTAGCTACTTCTCTCAAGGGAAAAGCCACATAACTAATGTCACTAGGTTTATTTCTCTTCCTTCTAGGAATAATGTTTCTAGGTTAAGACTGAAGCCAGTGGCAAGCGTGTGTGTGTGTGCATATAGGGGGCAGATGGGGGGCAGCCCAATCTCTTTTCACGCGTCCCTCAAAGTGGCAAATATTAGAATGTTCTCATACTTGATTTTCTGATGAGCAAATACAGTCATCATTCAGTAGGCTGCGTAAAAGAAAAATAGGAGATTTTCAGTAATCTCCTCTTGTCAGACTTCGCATAACATAAATGTATCAGTGGAAGATTAAAGGCCAATTCATGAAAATAAAATAGAATGACTTGAGGTGATTCAGGGAGAAGTGAACACAGCCATTGTTTGTAAATGAAGGTTAATGATACTTTTGCAGTAGCTGCAATTTTGTAGCATGCATATTTTGATGAATTATACCAAGGATGTATCATAATTTGTGATCTATATTCAAAAGACTCAAAGTGAAGTAGTTATCCACATTTTATTGTCAGTCATTTATTTTCTTTGATCAGAAACTCCCTTCCCCATATCAGTAAACTCTCTCTATATGGGTGTATATATTTTTTCAGACTATTAGTTCCCCCTGGAGACTATGATAACACTGACCAGACACAACATGATTAAAGAGAAAGAAATAGTTGTATGAGTCACCTACACAGGTCAACAGGGGCTCACAGGGATGGCTTTAAATTTTTTAAATTTAGATTTATTTACTTTAAAAATTGTTGATAGAGGCCGGGCGCGGTGGCTCATGCCTATAATCCCAGCACTTTGGGAGGCTGAGGCGGGCAGATCACCTGAGGTCAGGAGTTTGAGACCAGCCTGGCCAACATGGTGAAACCCTGTCTCTACTAAAAATACAAAAATTAGGCAGGCATAGTGGCAGGCACCTGTAATTCCAGCTACTCAGGAGGCTGAGGCAGGAGAATCGATTGAACTCTGGAGGCAGAGGTTGCAGTGAGCCGAGATAGCACCATTGCACTCCAGCCTGGGGGACAAGAGTGAGACTTGATCTCAAAAAAAAAAAAAATTGTTGATAGAATTTTACATTTCACCTCAAAAAGACTGTACGATATCACTGCTGACAGTACATTTTCCCAGAGACTGACTTTATGCTAACAAATACTCTGTTCAGATTGTCAGCAAAACTGAAATGAATGAGCTTAGCACAATTCAAATGGATCTTTGGCATATCATCAATCAATTAAGTTCTCCCTGGCACTCTTAGGTTAATATCAAAGTATACAATACAACATCATCCATTTTATTTAGCATTCCTTGTGTGCAGTCCCATAAAACATGCTACAGAGGTTTCCTGATCCCTCCCTTCCAGACTAGAGTGACTCTGACAGTGACAAAGCAGAAGCTGAGGAGATGTGACCAGTGATTGTTCCCACAGGCTTCTTTGTCTCTGGGGCAAGGTGCATGTCTCCACAATAATCAATATTGACCCTTGGTGGTTTGGATAAAGAAAAAAAAAAGACAAAAATTGAAGTTCAAGATAACCAAATTCAAGGATAAAAGTCCAAAAAGCAGGAAGAAATGGATGAGTGTGAAAATGTCAGAGAGATGGAGCAAACAGTCCAGAAAGTTCCACTTCAGTTTCTTTGACTCAGTTGCAATCTACCTGAATGAAAGAGGAGCAGAGAGAAATGCTGCGAGGGTGATGCTGAGACCACTTCTGAAAACTGGAAAGCCATTCTGAAAGAATTCCAACATCGATTCTTATTTAGCCTGGATTTGGTTTACTTCAGGCAAATGTATTAAATTCAAATTCCTTTCAGAAGCAAAGTCAATCTTATTGAAATTACAGAATAGCCATTCTTGTCACGTTCAGTTTCTATGTGGCAGAGAATTACCCTGGGTTTACCTGCCACAGTAGGATAAAAACTTCTGCTTCAGAGGAAGCAAGAAAGAATAACAGGATAATAGTGACTGCAAACTCTGCTTTCTGACATGATTATTGTAGCTTGTGACTCTGGAGCAATGTAATGTTTCTCTTAACTATGTTAAATGTTAGCACATTTTGTATTTAAAAGATCCCAAAGGTGAATCTTCTATAGCTGCTATTCCTACTCTAAAAGTCAAGTACTCTTAGGCGTGAAAGTGGGGAGCACGGGGTATGATTGCAAAAGGGGAGCATGAATCTGTGTGGTCTCTGAGTGTTACTGATATGGACAGGAGACAGGGAAATACTGGGTAGAAGAGGGCAGTTCCCCAGCAAACGCCCCACCCTCAAGCCTGGAGACCCATGGCCCAAACTTGGAACAGGCATTTCTGTTTTCTGCCCAAAAAGTTGCCTTTTGGCCCACCACAACCCCCTATCCTGTACCCGTGTAAACTGCAAACCCCAGGCTCCAGTAGCCGATGAGGAGAAGAGCAGACAAGGAGACTAGGAGACAAGCAGATGAACAGCAGAACAGTGTTGCAGAGAAAGAGAGAAGGGAAGGCATGTCTGAAAGCCGAGAGGAGTTTGGCTGGGGGCAGTCAGAGGGGAATTTAGCTGCTGCTAGACGGCCAAACTCCAGGAGAAAATCATCTTCCCATTCCATTCCCCCTTCAAGCTCCCCATCCATCCTGCTGAGAGCCCCCTCCACCACTCAATAAAATCTCTCATTCATCCTTCAAGCCTGTGTGTGACCCAACATTCCAGGATGCTGGGCAAGAGCTCAGGATGCAGAAAGCTGTCACGCTGGTCTTCTGCCCTTGTGAAAAGGCGGACGGTCCATTGAGCTGGTTAACACTTAAGCTGTCTGCAGGCAGCAAGGCTAAAGGAGCATTGTAACACTGGTGCTGCAGGCACCTACCCCTAAGCATGGGGCTGGAGCCCACAGCACTCACCCTGGCTCCTACACCTGCCCATCTGTGTGCTCCCCCTCCAGGGGTTTGAGCAGCAGCAGTGACCAAACAGGCTAGCCACAGTCCTGCTGCATGTCCTATGAGGGGGATCAGGGAACTCTCCTGTTTCATTACCAGTAAAAAGAAATGTCACATACATATATACTGTGTTAAATGTATGTATATGCTATTAAAAGAAATTAGAAGCAATTCCTTTAAAATTGTGATTGGGTTCATAAAGTTGCCTTTTAGCTTTATGTACTTTCTTTTACTTATTTTTAAGAGATGGGGTCTTGCTTTGTTGCCCAGGCTGGAGTACAGTGGTGCGATTATAGCTCACCACAGCCTCAAACTTTCCAGCTCAAGAGATCGTCTCACCTCAGCTTCCCAAGTAGCTGTGACTACAGGTGAGTGCCACCATGCCTGGCTAATTAAAAAAAAAAAAAAATTGGAGAAGACACAAACCATCCTTGCTATGTCCTGACCCACAGACTCTATAAACATATTAAAATAGCTATTTTATATCATGAAGCTTTAAGGTAGTTTGTTTTGTAGTAAAAATCATGGAAACAGGATTCTTCTAACCTGAATAAAAACCATAACACTAAAACAAAATAGACCATCAAACTCAAGGAATTTGGAAATCAGTGTCAGCCAGTATTCTTTGGTTGCATGCAACCAAAATCCACTCACTTAAGCAAAAGAGAATTTACTGGCAGGATTTGAGGCTGGAAAGGTCTAGAGGAATTAAGAATAATTCCACTTAAAAAGGCCCTCTGAGGGCCTGGGCAGAAGGAACTGATGAAGAATTTCTTCAAGTCTCAAGCACTGCTATGAATGTGCTCTGACCAGAGTCAGTTGTGTCACTCTGATTAAGATTTTAATTACAAGGAAAGCAATCAGTCAACCCAGACTGAGCCACATGCCTGCACCTTGTCTAGCAGAAGACAGGCACAGTGATTTGCAGCTTCGCCAAGATCAGCATGCAATGGGGAAGGGCTAAGTACCCCAAGGGAAATCAGGGTGCTCTTATTTACAAAAGGAGGACTAGATATGCAAGCATCCAAAACTCATGTTGTATGGAACTAGTAATTCAAATGTTCTCTCACTGCACCATGAGGCTGGTGGCTTCAGGTTCTGAAACCAGCTTTATTCCAGTGTTGATAGTACTCAAAGGTGACTGAAGTGGATTAGGTTTCTAGTGGTTGTTCAGTGCAGACTGGAGTTTAAGGTGTTTCCTGCTTCATATTTGCGTAACCAATACTGTCTTGGGTACTGAGAGTGAGCAGATGAGTCATTCTCTAGTTGATTCATAGTAAAAGTAGTGGAGCTTGTATACTGCTGAAGCTGACTTTTTGTATTGGTAGTAGTAGCACTCACCCAGGCCCCCTATTCCACAGCTATGTGACTGTTGGTTGCTAATGACAACTACTTTCCCTTCTCCAGAGAACTGGCCTCAACTGGGGAGGACTCTGTCCTCCCTATAGTTAGTGACTAAGAAGGGCTTATGACAAAGGTTAGCCCTTTGCTTCAAAGGGAGATAAGTCTGCTGCACTCTAGAGTTTGCAAACTCTTGCTGGTTCCATATGGCAAGCTTATTGTGAGGAAATACACCAACTACATGATTTCACTGGGAAAGCAGAGCCCTTATATTGTATTTCAATATCTGCGGTACTACTGCTGAGAAAACATGCATTATGAAAGAAAACAGGATTTGGCTCCATTGTTTATATAAAAGATGCTTAGTAAAGTCCATGTTAGAGGAATACCAATGTCATGGGCCAAGTACAGATTTTTTCATTCTAAAGTTTGCACTCTAGAATCCTCTTCCTGTGAATCAGTCCAAGGAGAGACTTCACCTGAATTCACATCACATGCTTGCTTGTCTCTGTCCCTTTCTTTGCTCCACTTCCTTTCTTACAGATTTCTACTGAGAGACGGTCCTCAATAAACAACTTTCATAAGAATCCCCATCTCAGGCTCTGCTTCTAGGTAACACAACTTAGAACATGAATCCATGTCTGCGGTTCTCAAACTTTTGTGTTCATCAAAATCATTTGCAAGGCTGGTTAAAAACACAGATCACTGGGCCCCTTATCTCAGAATTTCTGATTGAGTAGGTCTGGGGTGTGGCCAGAGAATGTGCATTTCTAGAAAATTCCCAGGTAATGCTGATGTTGCTGGTATAGGTACCACATTTGGAGAATCATCGTCTTGGCGATTGCTAGGTGGTATGAGAAGTCTCTTCCTTACTTCATTCCTATGGCAAAACTATTTTGCCAAGTAGCCCTGCCATGGAACCTGAAATTCATGCTCAACTCTCTTTGGTTAGGAGGTTGAAGACTGAAGTATAAATGCAAATGTTATCCAGAAAAACATAACATATTATGTTTTATCCTTTACATTGGCTTTAGCATAGTATGGTTTACTTAGCCAGTTACCTGGTAGAGCTCCGAGAAAACAGGAAGGTTTTGACAGGGTAAAAAAAATCAAGAAAGTCCCATCACGGTATATTTCCAACTCACTTTAGTCACAGAATTCTTTCTTCAAACAAAAACTTCAGAGAAAGTCCAATATAGGACCCAAGTGGAAAGACTAAAGAAATCATTAGGGCTGACTGGTCTTCACACTGGCTGTATTGGCTGGTTCAAGAGGTGCAGGGTCTTTAGCTATTTCTGTTTGTTCCAGGCCTGCTCTGTGGCTGGAGGTGCAGGGTCTTTAGCTGTTTCGGCTTGTTCCAGGCCTGCTCTGTGGCTGGTTCCATATGGCAAGCTTATTTTGAGGAAATACACCAACCATATGATTTCACTGGGAAACCAGAGCCCTCATATTGTATTTCAAGATCTGCAGTACTACTGCTGAGAAAACATGCATTATGAAAGAAAACAGGATTTGGCTCCATTGTTTACATAAATGATGCTTAGTAAAATCCATGTTAGAGGAATACCAATGTCATGGGCCGTGTACAAATTTTTTGATGTTTTCCCTTCTGTGTATTTCATGGTCTTGCTTTTTGTTCCATTAAAAAAGTCTAGGGCATATGAAAATGCTTAAGTAACCACACATTGCGGCCGGTGATGGCTTGGTTTTGATGAATGATGTGGGATTGCGCAGCTCATTGCAAAGTAATGCTTTTAACTTAAATCAAATCAGTTTTAAGTGAACATGTTTTGTACATTTATGCTCCAGAGTTTGAAAAAGCTTTCTTCCTAGGAAACAGCACTTCTTCAGACACTCCCACCAGTGGGGGGTTGGGGGGTTGCCTCTCTGGCTCAGTCAAGGAGAGTGTTTACTTGCTTTGTCTTCAAACTGCTACAAGTTTAGGGCCCACAGGGCTGCTGTCTTCTTAATGAAGCGGTTAATGATGTGTGAATTATAGATCCTGACAACTCCTTTAATAAAAACAACAGGACTGCATCCACAGTATAGTGTGGCTGCTAAGTAATGACAGACTGTCTGCTTAACATAATGCAGTGTCTTTAAGTAAAGCGCCATTCTTGCATGGCGGCATTGAAAATTCCTAGTCAGTGCGGAGAAGAACAAGCATCCTGAAGAACACGTTGATGCACAGGATACTTCTTTTCCACTCAGCTGGGGCTTGGAGTGCAGGAGCCAGAGAGGTTTTAGAGACACAGCACAATCACGAATCAGCAGCTGTTTATACTCTTTGCTTTGTCGCCTTTGCTTTCCTGTGAGGTGCCCCTGATAGCAAAGGGCTGTATGATGGATGTTTTAATAGTCTAAAAGTTGCCCTCTTCTCCCCCTCCTCATCACTGGAGCACAGGAATGCTGGCTTTCCAGTTGATTTCAAAGAACTAATTGTCTGCTCTGAATACCTACTGATGCTTGGATGGGATAATATGTGCGCCTGGACTTAGCCAGACAAGCGGTGCGGAGGCCCAGCTGTGGAGCCAGGCACATTCTGGTTGCTGACCTGGACAGTCAGAATGCATGAAAGCCAGGCTTGTGGGGAGCTGAAACACAAACCCAAACCTAAACAAAGCCCTTTCTCCATTTAATTTGGTGGCCACTTTTAAGAAAAAGTGAATTCACTTTCAATCCCTCTATAGGCACTGAATGTGGATTCACAGGCCAAAGCCTGTGAATTTATCATTATCCCGGGGATGAGAAAATCCAAGTCCGCCTTGTTTAGGCAGGGGTAGTTTTCCTTTAAACAGTTCAAGGAACTGTTTGTCTAACCCTCACCATTTGAGGTGACAGATAGCAAAGCAAAGCAAAGAGAATGGCATGCATTCACAAGCGCACACAAACCTTTCCGTTTGTTCCCAGAGCTGGGAGACCAGCCCAGCAACAAAATCACTGCACCGCTGAAAGGGCATTGACATGCAAATGAGGCTCGGGGCACCCTGCTTGGTTTCAGAAAAGCCCTGCTTGCCACGCTGGGAAAGGCTGCCTGATGGGACAGGGGCTCGCTATGCCTTCTTCTGAGGTTCTCTCAAGCTGGAAAAGCACCTCAAGGGCAAGGCCAGGATCAGCTCAGGTGAAGCTGAGTTTTGGGGAAGGGGAGGGGAGGAGATTTTCAGGCAAGTCATTGCAATTAAAGGGTGAACAACTGTCCTGAAGACTGAGAGGAGATCTGGGTTCCAGGATTTCTCAAACTGGGACAAGTTGGTCACCCTAGTTAAGAATGATTTGCTACCCTTAGCTTTCTCAGCTAGAAAGCAAACAGGAATCATTGTCCATTGTGGAAACAATAAAATCCACCGTGAATCTTGTTAAAAGCTGGATGTGGTTGCTCATGCTTGTAATCCCAGCCCTTTGAGAGGCCAAGGCAGAAAAGAATCACTTAAGGCCAGGAGTTCGAGACCAGATTGGGCAACACAGCAAGACCCTGTCTCTACAAAAAAATTTAAAATTAGCTGGGTGTGGTGGTACACATCTGTAGTCCCAGTTACTCGGGAGATTGAGGTGGGAGGATTGCTTGAGCCCAGGAGGTCAAGGCCGCAGTGAGTTATGTTTGTGCCATTGCACTCCAGCACGGATGACAAAGTAAGACCCTGTCTCAAAACAAAAACAAAAACAAAAACAACAACAACAACAAAACAGTCAGGATGTGGGTGGCTCATGCCTGTAATCTTAATCCTAGCACTTTGGGAGGCAGAGGTGGGTGGATCACCCAAGGTCAGGAGCTCAAGACCAGTCTGACCAATAGGGTGAAACCCCATTTCTACTAAAAAATGCAAATATTAGCCAGGTGTGGTGGTGCGCACCTGTAATCCCAGCTAATTGGGAGGCTGAGGCAGAAGAATTGCTTGAACCCAGGAGGTGGAGGTTGTAGTGAGCCGAGATCGTGCCACTGCACTTGAGCCTGGGCAACAGAGCAAGACCCTATCTCAAAAAAGGAAAAAACAGAATCTTTTTATACTCTGCTATTTCTGCTATTTCTTTGTCTTCTTTCATTGATTTCCATATCTTAAACGCATCTACTATAAGTAGCAAAATTAACTAGTTAGATTTTCTTTCTATTTTTTAGTCTCTGAGCTCCTCCCATGGGGAGAAGGCTAATAATAAATCAAGCGACTGTCTGTGGGAAACAAAGCACATAGAGCATTCATTATAATTATTAGTGACCTACTATATATATGCTGGGTGTTAAGTTACAGCTTTCCTGTTTATTCATTCGCTGACCATTGTCAGTGGTCCTATGAAGTAGGTGATACTTTGCCTGTAGTGCAGGTGATCAAACAAGGAGCTGATAGGTTGAGTATGATTTTCATAAGTTTATACAAGTGGCGGATCTGAAACGAAACTCTTGATTCTCCATCCCCAAGTCCTGCGGTGCTCCTCAGAACATCGCATTGTGTCTTAAAGCATTATTGGCGATTGTTGTAAGGAATATCTGAATAATACTGAGCCAGACAGTTTACAGGTTTAAAACAATAATGTCATTCATCAAATTCTACATTTTGCATAATTATGATCAAATTAATACATGAGTGTTGTAAAATCATTAATATAGCTATGAATATAAAATGAAAGAAAAAAGTTTCCCTACTCAATCTCTCTCAGCTCCCCAGTCCCTGGAGGCAACCACAGCTATCAGTTTCTTGTATAACTTTATGGAGACTTCCACATATATAAATATTATCTCCCTATCATGTCAGTACATAGTATGCAAAGAACTTTTTATTTTTATTTTTTTAGCAACTGGGCTGCACCTCAATCAGATAATGGTATTCTGACACAGGAATGTATCACTCAATTTAAACAGTTTCCTATTAAGGATATTGAAGAAGTTTTCATTTTTTTTCTGTTACAAACTATACTATGATGAATATTCTTGTACACATATTTGTGCTGTTTTTTGGGTATACCTGAAAGGCAAATGTCTAGAAGAGGTGCGGACATTTAAAATTTTGTTAGGTATTGCCAACAATTTGTTCAAAAGCGTTAATTGTTATGCTAACCAACGAAGTAGGAGAGTCCTTGTTTTTGTTTCTCATCCCGGAAAACACTAAATGTTAGAAAATGTTCTAACATATTGGTCAGTCTAGTAGCTAAAAAACCCCCCAACTTCATTGTTGTTTTACTTGCATTTATTTATGTGAGCACTTGAGTATCTTTATATATGTTTATTTGGCATCGGTATTATCTTTCAATAAATTCGTGCCTGTGCCTGGTATTGTGGTAAGTGCCAGGAATACAAAGATGTACAGGATAAGACGCCTTTCTTTAGGGAACTCATGGTCTATCAGACACATAAACAAAAACTGCCGTGAAGTATTATAGGCACCATAGAAGAAGTTCATATAGAACACTGAGACAGTCCAAAGAACCATGTGGGCAATTCTACTACGATAGGTCAAGGCTACAGGTCAAAGGGCACGGAGGAGCTGACCCTTGAATGGGACACAGTGGGAAAAAAATGAGTTTTAGAGATGGGGAGGCTGAGGTCCTGGCTATGTTACTTATTGTACTATCTTGGGGAATTTCTGTGACCTCCCTGACCTTCAGTTTCTTCACCTGTAAAATGGGGATTACGCTTCCTAAATCACATTGTTAGGAGGATTACATGAGGGAGTGCTGATGTGTCAGTAACTGCTCCACGTGAATTTTGTTGTTAAGAAAAAAAATCTTCTTGTTCATTAACTAGCTTTTCTTATATCCAAGTGATAGCACTTCCACCCTCATCCAATTTTGAATTTTCAAATACGAATTGGTAAGTACAGGGACTTCAGAGCATACCTTTGCTCCTTTGTGGTAATGTTCTTAAATCACATAACTGCTGTTATTGTTTGTTTGTTTGTTTGTTTTTTAGATGGAATCTCACTCTGTCACCCAGGCTGGAGTGCAGTGGAACGATCTTGGCTCACTGCAACTTCTGCCTCCTGGGTTCAAGGGATTCTCCTTCCTCAGCCTCCTGAGCAGCTGGTATTACAGGCATGTGCCACCATGCCTGGCTAATTTTTGTATTTTTAGTAGAGATAGCATTTCACCATGTTGGCCAGGCTGGTTTCGAACCACTGACCTCAAGTGATCTGCCCGCCTTGGCCTCCCAAAGTGCTGGGATTATGGGCATGAACCATTGTGCCAGGCCAACTGCTATTATTGTTATGTAATGCAGCTGACTTATGTTTCCATAGTTAAAGATAATAATTGCTTCCTGATAGAAATGGCTTATGAAACTGTTGAAAGAATGCTTAATGCCAACTGGAAGATAAGAGGAGACCGAATTCCGAGTTGTGATTTGGAGAGAAGTGTGGTTGAAGCCATGTCTGTGCACTTGTGAGAAGCTAGAACATCTTCAGTACCAGCAGTGTCTTGATGCTCTCTATCAAAGATTGGGAACCATTTAGGATTTCCCAGTACCAAGTGAAGTGTTCAGATATGCTGAAAGCAGACCAAGAATCTTGAAAATGACATTACTCTTTTAGTTTCCATTTTAATTTCACACAGATTTACTGAACTGCTTACCAAAAGGAACAGTTACTCTTTGGGAAGGCTCCTGGGAGACATTGGGGTCCAAGAACTTTGCCTTTATGACTGGAAAGCAGCAGGTTTAATCGTTTTAAACAAACATCATTCATTAAAATAAACAAGTATCATTTGTGAAAATATTTGTGTATTCTGTTTTCCTTAAGAGAGCATGAATGGATTTATACACTTTGAATGTCTCCCAGAGGAATTTGATACTTGAGAAAATCCACTTGGTCATTTGCTGATGTATATAACATGTTTGCAAATGGGCAGTTTTTACATGCAGGCTGCCAAAACTACCTGTGGATAACAAAGAACTCATGTCAAGAAGAGTTTGTTGCTTTCACACTCTGAACGGTCAGTTCTGAGGTCACATGTGGGCAGGCCTATGCTATACTTACCACTTGTGTGCCCTAACCAAGAGTGCAGTGTAGCCAATGTGTGGTTTGCCCTAAATATAGCCAAGTTCCTATAATATTTAAGAGACAATAACCTGCAGGGAACGCAAGCACTTTTCTTCATAGTCAGTCATCCAAAGCCTCCAACCTAGAGCTCAAGGTGGGCTGAAAGTGGCAGAGTACTTCCCCAATGCTCGTTGCCTTCCCATAAAGAGGAAGGCCTTTAGAAGCCCAAAGTAATGACAAATTCAGGTGACTTTTTTAGGTCTTCTCTCCCCGTCATTTTTATCGAGGTGTAGCATGCATATAGTAACCTGCACAAATCTTAAGTTTAGATTGATGAATTGATATCTGTCTCTCATGCAATTGGAAATAAAACTTGAGTGCAAGCTGTAAAACACAAGCTTTGCAAGTATTTTGAAATTAAAAGGATTTCTTTTTATATTTTCTGATTGCTAATTCTAGATCAATTAATTAAAGCTAAGCTCATCTGTCTTCCTCTCTGTGTGTTTGCTTCTCGTATCTCAAACACCAGGCTGGTCTGACTCTGTTTAGTATAGCCCTGCCTAAGAACAAGACAAGGAAGATTGTCTTCCCTTAGTGGTTCCAGAGGGCGTGCTCTTGTACCTATGGGAGCTCAAAAGAGAAAATCAGGCTGAAAAAATCTCTGAAAATCTTGGCAATGTGTTTGAGGTGCTCTTAGGCAGTGCTTATTGAAAGCTACAGAAATTGTGACTCTGGGTTTGAAGCAATCAGTAAATCAAATGTAACATCTAAGGTAATTTTAGAGCATTCCCTGGGAAACGTGGCTCATTCAGTTACTCCTCTATCACTTAAAACAGAGTTCTTTGTCTTTGGTGTTGATGAGTAGGTATAAAAGCAAATCTAGAGCAAACTGTCAGATAAAGCAAACTCAATTCTCGTCCTATAATGACAAGGTCGTGCACCACATAGAACTGCTTTTAGATTGGCTTTGAGTAAACTCAGATGAAGAAAAATTTGTATTGGAAAAAAAAAAGACTGAGAAAAAAACACCTCCCACCTCACCTGAGAATACACAGGGATGAGAAGGCATCTGGCTCTGGCAGGGACACTAGCAAATAGCTGTTTCCATAATGACTTCTTTACATTATTGAATACAATGGGAACTTTAAGGGCGACTGCAATAACAGTTTCTCATAAAAAATTAACACAGAATTTATGGAAATGTAGGAAAAGTCCCAAAGCAATTAGCTTAGATTTCTCTAGAGTCTGAGAAAAGCCTGGATAATTGCATGCAGAAACCGCATAAAGTGGCTATTTTCATTATCGCTGGATACAGAAAGTCCATTTTCATCACAATGGGATATAATGATGTTAAAGCTAACAGGGAGATATGTTTAAAAAGGTTACAACACGGTTTACCAAATGGTTTGATTTATGTAACTTTGGAGATACACACTTAAGATTAGTGTTAAGGGGACTGGAGAGGTTACCCTTGAAATTTCTAAAGACTTCTATATGATAGGAAAATATATTACAGTTTCTGAAAGCTAATTGTACATTACCACTAGGATGCACAAGAATGAATTTAATTTGTCTCAGAATTGAAAGCTGAATTGTACTACAAGCTGGCACATGAATATCCATTCTGACTGACTCTCTTGTAAATTGGCTATTATGTATGTTTATAGGTGCACCTAGGGCTGGGGTCCTCTCCCTGAATGTCTCAGAAACTCGGAGGTCCTGGCACCCTAAGGAAGCAGAGGCAACATTCTGAAAACCTGCAGAGTCTTTACTAGGCCTAAAAAGAAATTACACATCATTATGTAAATGTCACTATTTTCAGTAAAATAAAATAAAACAAAGCGCATCATCTTTTCTTGTGATGTTCATTCACGAGCACTGGCAGTTTAATGACTCTTCCCAAGTCCAAGAAAGCCATCTTCTCCGTGGCTCTCTGTAAAGAAATGGGGAAAGAGACATAACACAGTGAGCTTTTATCAACCCCCAGTGTCCTCTGCAATGTCACAGACACGTACAGATCTGGATATCCTTTTCTATCTATAAAAAGCTGTAGTTAAGGCTGTGCCTGGGATTTGAATGATTCTTGAAACCATTAAATAGATTCTTGCTCTGAAGCCCACAGAATATTAATAACTTTTGTTAGCTGCAGTGTCAAAAGGATCATACAGTCTCAATCTTATTTGGTAAACACTCACAGTTTAAAAACAAAAAAAAAAAAAAAGAAAGAAGAAAGAGATTATTTAAGTGGTTCCAACAAAAGCCTCAGCAGAGGTCCTACTCTGAATGGACACTGCTGCCTGGGGACAAATGTCAACACAGTTCAAGCTTTGTTAAAAGGACTGAAAGGATCCACAAGCCTGCACATGGGCACGCTTAGGACCAGCATTAAGAAAATCAATCTAAAATAACAACACCACATTCACGTCCCAACCTGGCCAATACACTCCCAGCAGATGTGACAATCATATTTTGACAGTTCAGATAGCTGATAACGGATAGCAAAAGAAATTTCTATTTGACATGGGACCTGAGTTTACACAATTACAGCCCTTCTGTTTGTCTGGGGCACATTAAGGACGCAAAAAGTGGAGAGAACGAACAGAAGCCAGTATCTTGGTATAATCAATGCAAAGTGATATAAACCCCATCAGGATCATTCCAGTCTACTTTCAATTTTTATTTCCTTCTGCATTTAATAGTAGCCCAAAGAATAAATTAAGATTCCTGCAGTCCTCCTTGTTTCCCAGTCTGCCATCTTTTTGCTAGGCTCTTTGTCATTTCAAATACATTTTTTTAAGCACATCATTCACCTGGCTAATGAAAGAAAGGAAGGAAGAATGAATAGAAAGCTTTGTTGTAAATGGAACTGGCATTTCACTCAGGCATTCTGAGCAGCTCTGACATTCAACACCCTTGTTCCTGAAACTCCTGGACATCTCCCATTCAGGCAGGTCAAATAAAGCTGTTCCTAGGGGGATAGTTTAAAACTACTTGTAACATGTTTTGATTTACAGATTATCAATTCTGCTGAGCAACAGAGGGACATATTTGGGAGTCACATAAACAAATATATTCAGCGGTGCTGTGGATTAACCTAAAGTGACACATTTATTTAAAAATCTGCCTACTACTTGTCCTCATTGATTAAATGCCCTTAAGAAAGTAAGTCTGATGAAATGAAAGCCATTAAGATGCAGCACATCTCCTCTGCTCCTTTTGATGGTTGACACATTCCCTGGAGTGGGAGATTGGACGGCTGATAAGCTAACACTGAATTATAAGCACTTTGTGGAATGTCACTGGCAAATGAAAGATCTACTGTTTTGCTTGCAAAGCAACCGTATGCCTTAACAGCACAAAAATGGACACGGTGCAGAATTATTTCATCCTCTGTGCTTAGAATATAAACGAATGTGTACACCGTGAGTGCATTTTCACAGTAGAGATCAGCTCATAGCCAGCTAGGCTTGTTTCTGGCTGCAGTACCATTGATCATGAAAATAGAAGGGCCTGCCAAGGACTTTGTCAACGTTGTCAGGACTCCAGCAAGCATTGGTTGATTTTGCTGTTGCCTGTTGTTACCTGAGCTTTCACGGTTTTGGAGAGGGGCATGTATAGGGGCCTGGGAGTGTGTTTGTGGTGAAACTGAAGCATGGAGAGGTTAAATGGAAAACCTTTTTTTTTTTTTTTTTTAGGAATTAGAGGTGTAAACAACATTCGAAGTGTAGAGGATAGGATGCCAACATGGAGTTCATGCCATGTGTTTCCTTACTAGCCTTATGGCTTCCAGAAAATCACTTCAATTTGTTGAGTGTCCAGTTTCTTAAGCTGAACAATGGAGCTAATAATGTTTGTTTTTTATTGGATTGTGGAGAGGATAGTGGGGGATAATGTACAAGGATGTGCTTTGTAAACAGTTCAACACCATATAAACATCAGGGTCATCACTAACCTCAATGAACTAGAGCACCAGGTGTTTGCTCCAAGTGGCGGACACTCCCACTGAGGGGCAGTGGGTCCCGAGGACACTCCCACTGAGGGGCAGTGGGTCTCCCCCTGGCGTTGGCCTCCCTGCCGTGTGCTAGTTCTCCTGCCTGGTGTCAGGCAGAATCACTGTGGATCTCCTTTGCAGACTATTCAAGGCCCTAACAGAAACACGGAGAAGATCTGAAACATAGTTTTAGACCTCAATCTGAATGATGTAATGATGTTTAAGATTTGCAGTAATCACACTGTCTAAAATAAAAATAAAGGGACCCTGAAGTGCAATGAAACACTAGTAAATTTTGGAATTGCTTTGAAACTAAATTGGTGACAAGACTTGAGGAATAGTCAAACTACTTTTTTATTGCTGTTTGTCTTTGTGAGCAACAAAAATAAAAATAAAATCTTTAGTGAAAAGTTAATTTAAGGCTGGCCAGTGGCTCACACCTGTAATACTAGTACTGTGGAAGATCAAGACAGGAGGATTGCTTGAGCCAGGAATTCAAGACCAGCCTGAGCAAAACAGCAAGGCTTCATTTCTACAAAAAATTTAAAAAGTTAGCCAGTAGCTGGGCATGGTGGTGCGTGCCTGTAGTGCTAGCTACTGGGAGGCTGAGACAGGAGGATTGCTTGAGCCTAGGAGGTTGATGCTACAGTGAGCTGTGATTACACCACTGCACGCCAGCCTGGGTGACAGAGCAAGACCATGTCTTAAAAAAAGTTATTTTAGGTCTATCCACATAAATATTAATTTTCCTTCAAACCTTTCTCTTGGGTTTTGCCCATTAGGCACAGGCTTTTCTTTTCACCCAAAAGCTGTTTTGATAGCATTATTTGTTCCAAAACATCTGTGATTTGGATCAGGAAGAATTTGGGGCTGAGCTGACCCGTGTCCATATTACTATGGCTCTCATGAGGCTTTCTCTCTGAGGCTGATTCTGGAGAGGGCTCCGGCTGTCCTGTTCCAGTCTGAAACTCAAGGTGGGGGTAGTACAACCAGTCCTGTTTAACCCCCTGCCATGTGGTAGCCATAAAATGAATTTGGCTCTGGTTTTTGCTTAGCCACTGCTAGCTGTGTTGCCCTGGACTTAGCTCTTCAAATTCCCTCATAATAATAATGATGCTACTAACTAGGATAATACAAGAACAATGATGATGACTTCTAATTACTGAGTGCTTCTCATGTGCCGAACATTTTTATAAGGGTTAATATGTTGTATCTAAGGCCGGGCATGGTGGCTCACGTCTGTAATCCCAGCACTTTGGGAGGGCAAAGCTGGCGGATCACGAAGCCAGGAGTTCGAGATCAGCCTGGCCAATACGGTGAAACCCTGTCTCTACTAAAAATACAAAAATTAGCAGGGCGTGGTGGCATGTGCCTGTAATCCCAGCTACTTAGAAGGCTGAGGCAGGAGAATTGCTTGAACTCAGGAGGCAGAGGTTGCAGTGAGCCGAGACTGAGCCACTGCACTCTAGCCTGGGACAGAGTGAGACTCCGTCTAAAAAAAAAAGTTAATAGAATTATCCTAGAAAGCTGACATAGTGGGTACTGTTATCACATCTGTGGTACCAGTTCAAATTCCTCCCTCAGAATCCATATCTGGTAGATTTGAAAAGAGGGATCAAACCCAAGGCTGGGTGACTGAATCCTGAGCTACATCCAACTTGCTCACCTCACTGGGCTGTGGAGAAGATTAAATGTGATCGTGCCTGTGAAATCATTTTTAAAAATATTTATTTATTTATTTAATAATTGTACCAGTGACTGGGTGTGGTGGCTCACAACTGTAATCCCAGCACTTCGGAAGGCTGAGGCGGGCGGATTACTTGAGGTCAGCAGTTCGAACCCACCTGGCCAACATGGCGAAACCTCGTCTCTACTAAAAGTACAAAAATTAGATGAGTGTGGCGGTGCACATCTGTAATCCCAGTTACTCAGGTGGCTGAGGCATGAGAATCTCTTGAACCAAGGAGATGGAGGCTGCAGTGAGTGAGATCATATCATATCACTGCACTCCAACCTGGATGGCAGCGGGGGAGACTCTGTCTCAAAATAAAAGATAAAAATAAATTTCAAAAATTGTTTTAGCAAACCATTTCTTATGAAAAACTTTGAAATCCCAAAAGGAAGGAAAAACCACTTATAACTCTATTGCTTTTTATAAAAAGATGTAAAGTCAAAAGTCCAAATCCCTTCCTACACCTCCTACCCCATCCCTCAGAGATAAACTCTAGTTAATAGCTGTTTTGTGTGCACTTCCAGGTCTTTTTCCTGACGAAAGTTCGTTGAAGAGTAGCACGCTCCAAAATCCAAGTGTGAGCCTGATTTGGTGCTGCTGCGGCATGAAGGTCACAGGCTGTCCTTGACCATCCAGCGTGTCAATTTCAGGATGCCCTGGCTGGCTTCAGCTGTGTGATGCTTCTGCAAGACCATCTGTGTGTGTCGAGGGACCGATGGCCCCCCTGGCCCGTGTGCTGGGGAACGTGCTCTGACCTGTCTAGGATTTTTGTCCAAGAATGTGTCTCTTTGCCTCTTTCTTTCTTCCTCTCTCTCTTCTTTGCCTGCTGACCCTCTTGTTTTAGATTGTCCCCTATCTTGATGTCAGCAGAAAACATTCTGAAGTGAAAGTGACTGGTGGGAAGAGGAGAAGGGGAAGAGAAAAAATTATCAATGTTCTATTGCTATTTTTAGCTGCTGAGACTCCCTTCCCTTGATTTAGCTAAGTGCTTTGGGGCAGAACCAGCCACCACACTTGGTAGCCTCAGCAGATGTCCTATTGCTCCCAAGGGAATAAACCAGATACCTGGAAGGAAGGGGAGACCTTGGAACTTTATAGGAATTGATGAATAGGTGGAAGAACGAGCTCATGTTTATTCTCCAAGTGCCTGGTGAAACCCCTGCCCAAGCTCAGATCCCGGGCATAGAGCTCACCCTGGGCTTCTCCTGGCTGAAAAGCCCTGAGTGACAGTGGAGCTAGTGGCAGCAAGACTGATTTTCAAAGCGTAAGTCCAGTGAATTTACTTGGTCAGATGGGGAGAACCAGTGGCAGATATTTCTGCTGTTAGGGCCATTTTATGCTGAAGATTGTAAGGCATTCCATGGAATTCAGAGCAGCCCAGTGGGCTTTCTGGACACCCAGAACAACACTGCCTCCAATGTGGTCCAGGCGTCCTACCCATCTGGAAAACACAGTTTCTTTTTCAGAATAATTGTTTAAGTCAATACCGAATAGAGGAAATTGTAGTGACAGGACCTGTATACTTGATGTACACATCTTCTGCTCTTCACTTCTTTTTTCTTTTTTTTTGAGACAGAGTTTCACTCTTGTTGCCCAGGCTGGAGTGCAATGGCGTGATCTCACCTCACTGCAACCTCCGCCTCCCAGGTTCAAGCGATTCTCCTTCCTCAGCCTCTCAAGTAGCTGGGATTAAGGAGGTAGAAGTTCCACTAAGAGAGGTTAGTCACTCGTGGCATCATAACCATGAGAGGGAATCTATGAGTGGTTTATCAATGTCAGAAGGAGCCAGAGATCGAATTACAACTTAATATGCACAGTTGGGTGTATTTTATTATTTATAACACATGCTTCATTTTTAACACTCCTCTGAATGCAATATCATTCTTTTGATGGGTCTCCCATCCTGAACCGCTCCCTTGCCCAACCTCCATCATTTAAAATACTGTGAACTGTTGCTGTCAGGCAGGCTAGGGCACATGGAGCCAGGGATATCTGGTTTCATTTGGGCTTTTTTTTTTAAAGAAGTCAAGTCTAGGTCTCTCAGCTGCGTATTCCAAAAGCTTCATGAATTGAAATGAAGAAAAAATATTCTATTTTTGCATTAGTATATAAAAAAAGAGCTCATGCTTACCTAGGAGGTTCAAAAAACAAAAATAATAGACTCATTCAAAACTATCTGTGACTCTCTGGGAGACATTGTGCTAGGCATTCGGGATACAGACATAAGGAGTTAGACAGGGATCTGCCCTCATGGAGCTTACATTCTTGTTAGGCCAAAAGCAAGATAATTATAGATCGCAACTGAATGCTATGACCGAAAAAACAGTAACAGGGTATGATAGAGAATCAGGGCCAGGCAGGGGAAGCGGCAGCTGTCCGGTGACTCTCCGCACAGGGAGGGGGCAATTAAGCTGGTTGGGGCAGAGATGTTAATTTTCAGATCCCTGTTAGACCATTTATAAATTCTGTTGGCAGGTCTCGAGCAGCTCATCATTGTGACATGGACAATGAGCAGGTTGCAGGAGGGTCACATGGAGAGTTCCCCCTGGAGATCTACTGGTTTGCTAGAGCTGCCATCACAAGGTACCACAGACTGGGTGGCTTCAGCAACAGAAATTTATTCTATCATAGTTCTGGAGGCTGAGAAGCCTGATATCGAGGTATTGGCAGGGCTAGTTTTTGGTGAGGCTTCTCTTCGTTGCTGTAGATGGCTGTCTTCTCCCTGGATCTTTATACGTCACCGTTTGCGCACGCGCAAGTCTGTGTCCAGATTTCCTTTTCTTCTAAGGGCAACAGTCATATTGGGTTAGGGCCTAACTTAGCGACCCTATTTTAACTTAATTGCCTCTTTGAAGACCTTATTATCTTCAAATACAGCTACATTTGGAGGTACAGGGGGTGAGGACCTCAACTATGACTTTTGAAGGAACAAAACTGAGCCCTGCAGGAGGGGAAAAGAAGAATGTCCGCCTTTCTGAGAATGGTTGTGGATTTTTGTAGGGATGCAGTTTGGGAACGCTATCTTATCCACTAGGTATCTTGTAATGTCCTGCACCTTGTGTCTAAGAAAAAAATGTCCATCAGATGACACATTCAGGGACCATTTTGCATTCTTCAAGTAGACTGGGCATCAGTGGGTAGGTCCTGTCACGGGTGAGCCTCCTAGGAACCTTGGACTGGGCTGCAGATGTTTTTTCTTTAACAAAGTTTTACATCTGTCATTCAAAATGGGAAGTTGATGTGACTACCAATTCTGAAAAGGTGCTCCCAAACATTCTGTATCTAATTGAATATATATTAAAATTACCAGGCTAAATCATTAGAAAAAGAACACCTACTTTAAAAATTTCTGTTGATACATTCATAATTTTGTACCACAAAAGGAAATCAATTGACAATTGATCGAAACCTATATGGTCAGCACTCTGCTAAGGGGGAACTAGAAACACACAAATTGATTTATTTTTTCTTTCACTCAGCAAATATTGAGTCTTTACTGTAGGTTTGATCTAACATGTCCATTTTAGAAAACCAGAAATTAAAGCCAGAAATTATCTGGCTAAAGATAATTCAAGCATGATCTGAGTTCACTAACTGTGGTGGAGGTGGATATTAAAGTAAACAAAATGGGCCAGACTCGGTGGTTCACGCCTATAATCCCAGCACTTTGGGAGGCCAAGGTGGTCCGATCACAAGGTCAGGAGTTCGAGACCAGCCTGGCCAACATGGTGAAACCCCATCTCTACTAAAAATACAAAAATTAGCCAAGCACGGTGGTGGGCGCCTGTAGTTCCAGCTTCTCAGGAGGCTGAGGCAAGAGAATCATTTGAACCCGGGAGGCGGAGGTTGCAGTGAGCCAAGATGGTGCGTGCCACTGCATTCCAGCCTGGTTGGCAGAGCAAGACTCCATCTCAAAAACAAACAAACAAACCAATTAAAACAATGTGACACCTGAGTAGAGTAAGTGCAAATGCAGGCATGATCTGTGTTTATCCAATTTGTTCCATATGCTTTTTATTGTAAAATTCCTCTACAAACCACTGTGCTGGGGGCGTAGTAGAGATAAGACCGGAAAGGTCTGGGATATCACATAACTCAGAGAAGGTTTCCTGAAAGAGGAATCCCCAAGAATGAGATTGTGAGGGATGTGTAGTTAGCATCTACACAGAACGAAGGAGATGGTAAGGATGGAGCAGCAAGTTGTGAAGAGCTGGGAAAGGAGTTAGAAGAAGAGTGGCTACAGAAAGGGATACTGGCTCCCATGGAGTTTCTGGGCAGAACCTGTGAGTCTGCGTGTTTCTCTTAGTAGACTCGATTAATAAGTATGTATCAAAGAATCAAAGAAAATGGTCAGGTCTTTGTTTTACAAAGACACTCACATGAACATATTCAAACGGATACTCCCAAACTTGCTCTTACTCTACTCAGGTGTCACATTGTCTTTTTTTTTTTGAGATGGAGTCTCACTCTGTTGCCCAGGCTGGAGTGTAGTGGCACGATCTTGGCTCACTGCAATCTCCGCCTCTGGGATTCAAGCGATTCTCTTGCATCAGCCTCCTGAGTAGCTGGAATTACAGGTGTGCACCTCCACACCTGGCTAATTTTTGTATTTTTAGTAGAGACGGGGTTTCACCATGTTGACCAGGCTAGTCTCGAATTCCTGAACTCAAGTGATCTACCCACCTTGGCCTCCCAAAGTGCTGAGATTACAGGGATGAACCACTGTCCCCGTCACATTGTCTTAATTGTTTACTTACATATCCACTTCCCACTTTTAGTCTGTGCTTTTCTGTAGTGCCAGAAGTGAAACCCATTGAATGCTTGATAAACATTTGTCAAATGAATGAATGAATCAATTTGGAATTTCTTGGAAAGCTTTTCTTTGTGTAGGTTCTTTCAGAATTTGTAGTAATTATACACACACACACACACACATATATACCCATATATTTGCATTATTTTGTATTTTTTAAGAGACTGGTTCTCACTCTATTGTCCATGTGAGAGTGCAGTGGCCATTCACAGGTGTAATCACAGTGCACTACAGCCTCAAACTCCTGAGCTCAAGCCATCCTCCTGTCTTAGCCTCCTAAGTAGTAGGGACTACAGGCATGTGCCACTATGCCTGGCTGATATATTTTTGAATTAGATTAAAAATGCATCCCTAAATTGTGGCACACAATAGTATCTAGACAGAGTTCTAAAGTACATTTGGATGCATGCATGACAAGCGCCATCCATTAAAAGGGTTTTGGAAGGTATCTTTTATGCATCGTCTAAATGGAAGACTACTAAAAATGCATGAGAAAGAGAATGAGAGCACAAGTGAGAGTGAATTGAACTTAGCATTTGGAAAAAAAATGAGCACCTTGGCCACATTCATCAATTGTACCAAGATATTGTTCAGGCCTTGCAGAGATGGGAACACAGAGTACTGTGGACTGTTAGTATTCCCAAGTGTCAGAGTTCCCTGATATGCTTCTCTGTCATATTTGTGGGCTCACATAAAATCAATAGAAGTTCCAGGAGAGTCAGGAAAATATGTGAGGATAACTTCTGGTTTCAGGGGATTTCAACTGATTCTAAGAAATTTGGACAAAAGACCAGTGAGAATCGCTTAGCAAAACAAAAACCGCTTTTGGGATGAATTGTAACTAAATGAATGGGAAACACCAATAATTATTCCTATGTTGAAATTAATAGTATCTGGAGACAAAGTGATAGAAGATGAAATATGTACATTGGAAATCCATAATATAAAGTTTATTTAACCTTTATAAAATCATCATATTCAATAATAAGGGGTAATTAAATTATGATACATCCTTATGATAGATTACCTGATAGCCATTAAATATTATATATTTTTTAAATTTAAAAGCTATGAAAAACACTTGTGATGCAATAAACTAAAAAGTAGGTTACAAAAATATATAAATATTAAAAACACAGTTGTGTAAAAATATGTATAGGAGAAAGATCAAAGGCCTGGCTGCCAGAATGTTAACTCTGGTATTTTCATGTATATGTATATGTAATGTGCCTGGGGGAACTATGGTCAGTAGTTTTTCTACATAGCTATTTTCTTATATTTTCCATGCCTTAAAAAAATTTCTTTTAGGCTGGGCATGGTGGCTCATGCCTGTAATCCCAGCACTTTGGGAGGCCAAGGCAGGTGGATTACCAGGTTAGAAGTTTAAGACCAGCCTGGCCAACATGGTGAAACCCATCTCTATTAAAAACACAAAAAATTAGCCAGGTGTGGTGAGGCACACCTGTAGTCCCAGCTACTCAGGAGGCTGAGGCAGGAGAATTGCTTGAACCCAGGAAGCAGAGGTTGCAGTGAGCCCAGATTGCGCCACTACATTCCAGCCTGGGTGACAGAGTGAGACTCTGTTTCAAAAACAAAAACAAAAACAAAAACACAGACAAACTTCTTTTAAATTATGAAAATTTCAAAGAAATAGATAAGATTGGAAATCATGGAAATGATATTTATGCACCCATCACAAAGATTAAACAGATGCTGATCATAGGCCGTGTTTGCTTCTGGTCTCTCCTTAAAACATACAAGAAATTTGACATTATAGGTAACAACTTTAGTCTCACTCCTCTCTCTCCTATTCCCCCACCCCCACTTTGTAGAAGTAATTATGGTTTTTTTCTTTTGGTACATGTTTGCCTAGAATAAACATTGCATCTCCCAGATATTGCCATTTGAGTAAATTCTGGCCAGTGGAAGTGGAATTAAAGTAGAAGTTATATATACAACATCCTGGAAGATTCCCTAAAGAAAGAAGGGCCCCTTCTCTTTCCTCTTCCTTCTTCACACTGGCTAGAGTGGGGCTATCATGGTAGGAGCTCTTTTGGACCACTAGGTAGAAGCTATGGGCTATGGATGGTGGAACTGCGAGACAGAAAAATTCTGTTTTCTTCATGCCTGCAGAGTTGCCATCTCAACTTAAGCAACTTACCTAGACTTCTATTTGACAAATCTAATTCCAATGTATTTATGCCACTATCACTAAATTCCTTGTCACTGGTAGCCTAAGTTAACCCATATACTGTGCATCGTTCTGAAATATGTCTTGTATTTTTTAACACATATGTATGAATCCTAAATAATATATAGTATGTGTTAACATTATAACTAAATATTATACTGTACATATCCTTTTGTAATTTGCTTTTTAAAAGATATAACAAGATGTTTTTCATAATCATTCATGTTGATATCTGTAGATATAGCTCACTAATTTTGACTGTTATATATTATTCTACAGTTTATGTCTATCCCCCTTGAGGAATATATAGATTGGTTTCACTTTTTTATTATTATAAAAAGTGCTATAACAAACATCTTTGTACATGGTTTGTTGTGTAAAATGGTGAGTTTCTCGAAGGTGGATACCTAGTGGTGGAGTTTCTGGGTTAAAGAGTACACATGGCCAGGCTTTGTGGCTCATGCCTGTAATCTCAGCACTTTGGGAGGCCGAGGCGGGTGGATCACCTGAGGTCAAGAGTTCAAGACCAGCCTGACCAACATGGTGAAATCCCATCTCTACTAAAAATACAAAATTAGCCTGGCGTGGTGGTGCATTCCTGTAATCCCAGCTACTTAGGAGGCCGAGGCAGGAGAATCTTTTGAACCTGGGAGGTGGAGGTTGCAGTGAGCCGAGATTGCGCCACTGCACTCCAGCAATGGATAACAAGAGTGAAACTCCGTCTCAAGACAAAAAAGAAAAAAAAAAAGAATACACACACTTTTAAAATTTTACTAGGTCTTACCAAAGTGGTTGTTCTAAAATCTACTCTTTCCAGCAATATAAAAGTTTCTATTTCTTTTCATCCTGATTAACATTTGATATTATTGGGCTTTTCAGTTTTTGCCGATCTGATGAATATGAAATGGTGTTTTACAGTCATTTTCAATTTCTCCATTTTTCATGATGAAAATGTATCACCTTTATAATTAAGAAAGATAAATATTAAAACCTCTCCCAGCTTGAATCTCAAGATGTACATTAAGTTGCTTCAGGGAGTCTAGACATGTATCAAGTATCAGTGGGGAATCTTTCTCATCCATATGGTTCTCTCTCTAAGCTCCTAGAGGCATCTAATCTATTATTCTAGAAATGCTGTGTACAGTAATCCACGACAATAAACTTTTGTTCTGCTTAACACACTTTTTATGAGAGTTTCAAAATCATAGTGCTGAAGGCAACTGAATTGGTGACCTGTGACTTGGTGTTTCTGGATGCCTTGCTACAAAATTGTCTTGTTCTGCTGCCATTGTAAGCAAGTCTCTTAGCTCCCTTGTGTTATCTACCCTTCCAAAACATTGTGAAATGGAGAAGCATGGTTTTGCTTGATCCCCCTTCTCCCCAACAGTGTCTTCTGTGATTCTCTCCTCTTGGTGAATATCTGCCTTCCTTCTTCTGCTTCCAGAGTCATCTCCATCTTACCCACTTTCCCTTTTTCCTCCCTCTACTGATGGCCCTATCTTGATTCAGATTTCTATAGATCAGGGATCTGAGCCCAACTGACAGTTCATCATGCAAAACTGCTCTCTTGAGGTCATTGCTTTCTGAAGGCCTTTTGTACTTTATTTTATTTTTGAGACAGTGTCTCACTCTGTCTTTCAGGCTGGAGGGCAGTGGCATAATCACAACTCACCACAGCTTCAACCTCCTGGGCTCAGGTGATCCTCCCACCTTAGCCCTGGGGGCGGCTCTACAGGCACATGCCACCACAACTGGCTGTTTTTGAATTTTTGTAAAGACAGGATTTCACCATATTGCTCAGTCTGGTCTTGAACTCCTGGTCTCAAACTATCCACCTGCTCCGGCCTCCCACAGTGCTGGGATTACAGGCGTGAGTTACAGTGCCTGGCCAGCATTTGCACTTTAATAGGGGACCCTGAAAGACAGAAGTGTCTTTTGAGAAAGGACTAGATCTCTTTGAGTAGAATTTAAGATATTTGATTAGTGCGACAGGTAAAGGTTTGAAGCTTACAGACTTCGTTGAAGGTGCCCAAATTATAACATAAGATTTAACTAATGTGAATCAACTTGAGATTGGCCCAGCACTTAAAAAATATGTGCCGGGCGTGGTGGCTCAAGCCTGTAATCCCAGCACTTTGGGAGGCCGACACGGGCGGATCACAAGGTCAGGAGATCGAGACCATCCTGGCTAACCCGGTGAAACCCCGTCTCTACTAAAAAATACAAAAACTAGCTGGGCGCGGTGGCGGGCGCCTGTAGTCCCAGCTACTCGGGAGGCTGAGGCAGGAGAATGGGGTAAACCCGGGAGGCGGAGCTTGCAGTGAGCTGAGATCCGGCCACCGCACTCTAGTTTGAGCGACAGAGCGAGACTCTGTCTCAAAAAAAAAAAAAAAAAAAAAAAAAACAAGAAAATTAGCTGGGCATGGTGGCGGGCACCTGCTGAGGCAGGAGAATCACTTAAACCCGGGAGGCCTCAGAGTTTACAGTGAGCTGAGATAGCGCCACTGCACTCCAGCCTGGTTGACAGAGCAAGACTCCATTTCAAAAAAAAGTGTACATGAAAATAATATGGTAGTCAAGTCTTGTTAAGATAAGATTTCACATAGTGTATGTTTATTTCCAGATCTTTAAGGTAAAATTCTGGCAATGACAAGAAAAGCCACAGTTGTATAAAGTCCGAAGGTGCTGAAATGATAGCATAAGTTCTACTAATGTGAATCAATAGGGTTTTTCTGTGTCACCCAGCCTGGAATGCAGTGGTGCCATGATGGCTCACTGCAGTCTCTACCTCCTGGGCTCAGTTGATTTTCCCACCTAAGCCTCCCAATTCGCTGAGACTACAGGCCCATGCCACCACATCTGGCTAAATTTTGTATTTTTTGTAGAGACAGAGGTCTTTCTGTGTTGCCCAAGCTGGTCTGAAACTCCTGGGCTCAGGCATGCCTCTCACCTCGGCCTCCCAAAGTGCCAAGTTTACAGGTGTGAGGCACCACGCCTGGCCTAGAAGCACCATGTCTTATTGTTTCTGAACATACAAATCAAAGACACAAAGGGTGACAAAATTTAACAATAATTTTGGTCTAATACAATTTAGATATGATTGTTTTCAATATTTATAATTTTGTTCCCTCTGTGAAATAATTATTTTTTTGAAAAAGAGAAGAGTGAAACACTGTAGAATTTGTAGCTGAATTTTGGACAGATTAATGCAGTCTTCTTTTCCAAGCCTCAAGGCCACCTTTTATCTTACATAAAAGTTAAAGGCATTTACCTGTTTTTTCAAATCCAATGAAAACATTCATGTTAAAGAGGTTTTATACAAGTCAGCTTCACTTTAAAAACACTTCCAAGGGCAAGTTGATGATCTAAGTGTCCTCATGTTCTGTTTTACTCCTAGAGTGTATTTAGACTTTTGAATTATAATGGGCAAATCTATGTACCAGAGGATTTTAGTGTTTGAAATTTATTTCACTTTGTTCATACAAACTCAATTATTCCAGAAATAACAATTCTGGTGTGAGTCACTTTTACAGAGTTGGGGCTTTGCTGCATGTGAATTTCTGGAAGCTCAAAATAAGGTTTCTCTAGGGGAAATATGTAAATTTGTTTGTTTTACTAGCAGCCTTTAAACTTACATGATATTTGACACATACGGAAAAATACACACACACACACACACACACTTATAAGCATGAATAAAACTACAACAGTTATCCACCAAATTACCTGATCTCCATCATTGTGTTATCAAAGGCAAACCACTCTCCTAAACTTTTGTGTTTAAATCATTCCCTTGCTTTTTTCTTTAAACAGCTGTATTGAGATATAATCCACACCCATACCATATGCCCATTTAAAGTGTACAGTTCAAAGTTTCTTTTTATGGTATTCACAGAGTTCTGCAACCATCATCACAATCAATTTTAGCATATTTTATCACTAAAAAAGGAAACATTGTACCTGTTAACAGTTAACTTTCTTCCCCAACTCTCAACTCCTCCTCCCCATTTTAAAATATAACTTTTAACCACAGATGCACAACACATATGCCTTTATCACTATGTATTTAGCTTTGATGTCAAATATAATACAATTTTTTCATACTTTACTTTTTTTCATTCAACGTTTCTAAAATTCATCCATGCTCTTGTACATAGCTATAGTTAATTCATTTTCATAACAGCATATTTTTACTGTTTGAATAAACCCACAATTTGTGCATATCCTTAATTTGTTTGGTTTATTTTTAGTTTTTTTGCTACAATAATTGTTATGAATAATTGCATACATGTCTCCTGGTATACATACGCAAAAGTTCCTCTAGCATGAATTGGCACTGCAGTTTTTGGCTGCAAGTTCACTTTTCCAAACAATACAAAATTTCATTGCAAAGTAGTTATAATAATTCATATTCTCATTAGTGGAGAGGTAGATTCTTCTTCCACACTCTTGCCAACATTTAGTGTTGTCAGGTTTCTTAATTTTTGCTGTTCTAATGGATGAAAAATGGTATCTCATTGTGTTTTAATTAGTGTTTCCCTGACTGTGAATGATGTTGAGCTCTTTTCATAGGTTCATTTGCCAGTCTTGTCTCCTCCTCTGTAAAATACCTGTTCGTATCTTTTCCCATTTAGTTGCGTGTCTTAATGATTAACAGCACTTCTTTATATATTCTGAATACCAATCCGTATTTGGCTATGTATGTGGCAAATACCTTCTTCAAGTTTCTAGTTTGTGTTTGTGCTTTTCATTGGTGCTTACCTCTCTCAAGTTAACATTTACTTGTAAGTGATTTGCTTTAATGCGACCCCCAGAGCAAACGGCAGAGAAAAGGCAAGTAGGCAAGGCAAAAAAACTTTATTTACAAGCCAATGTGAGGGAGGGGCGAGGTTCACCGGTCTCCGGCGGTGGAGGCCGACGAAGTCGCTCCGGCGTTCTCGGAGGAGGTTCCTCGGTCTTGCGTAGGAGGAGGGGCCGAGGAAGTTCCCTCCGGCGTTCTCGGAGGAGGCTCCTGGGTCCCGAGCACAAGGAGGCGCCGAGGGAGTTCGCTGCGCGCGGCCCCCCTACCCCACCCCCGCCCCCCCCACCCCAGCGGCTTTTATGTCCTGGGCCCGGAAGTGGGAGGGCAGTGGGCGGGACGTAGGCGGGTCGGGGGGGCGGTAGGCGTGGCTAGGCGGGGTCCGGTTTTTCGCCGTCGGAGGTCGGGTTGCGCCTGCGCGGTGGGCCCGTGTCTTTCCCGGGTGCCGGAAAGTTGACGGTGAAGAACCTGGAACTGCGCCATCTTGCCTCCGTCTGTCCAAACAGTAAGTATTTAAAAATATCAATTATAATGTTTCTGACTTATGCGTTACTTAGAAGTCTTTTAAAAATGGCTATATGAATTTTTGAAAAACTCACATAACTTATTTCTAATTATTCATTTCTAACTTGATTACATTATGGGTAAAATCTGAAATTTGTTGGTGCTTGCTTTATGACTTCTTTGTGGACGATGTTTTTGTAAATGTTCCATGCGTGCTTGGAACATTATATATTCTCCAATTGTTGGGCACAGCATCTTATTTACATCTTTTTATTATTTTATTTTATTTTTTTTGAGACGGGGTCTTACTTTGTCGCCAGGCTGCAGTGCAGTGGTGCGATCTCGGCTCACTGCAACCTCCGACTCCTGGTTCAAGCCTCCCTCAGGCTCCCGAGTAGCTGGGATTACAGTCGCCCGCCACCATGCCCAGCTTTTTTCCTGTATTTTTAGTAGAGATGGGGTTTCACCATGTTGGCCAGGATGGTCTCGAAATCCTGACCTCGTGATCCACCCGCGTCGGCCTCCCAAAGTGCTGGGATTACAGGCGCGAGCCACTGCGCCTGGCCCCTATTTACATCTTTGAAGTCATGCATGTGGATTGTGGTTTAAAATTTTACATATTTACCACTCTTTTGTAAGCTTGAGCCATCAACTATGGAGAGATATATACTGAAATGTTCCACTATAATGATGGATTTGTTACTTTTTATCTGTAATTTTATCACTTTATTGTTTTGTACTTTTTGAGTCCCTATTTGGTACATATACATTTTGAATTTTTACATGTTTCTGTTGAGAAGAACCTTTACCATGGTGACACATTTCTTTTGAAAAACGTGTGCTTCTTAAGGTCATTTTTTTTCTGATTTAATGTATTTAACCCTGTTTTCATTGGTTCATTTTAATCTTACATTTTTTTCTCCTTTGACTTTCAACTTGATCAATTTTCATCCTTTTACTTTCAATCTTGCCATGTACTCATTTTTAAACTTTATTTTGTGACCAGCTGGATGCTTTCTCACCCAATCTGATTATCTCTATTCCTTAGCTGGAAAACTGAAATCATTTACATTTATTTTTATTAGTAATATGTTTACATTTGTGTTTTCTGCATTACTTTGTAGTTTTCTATATCATGACTTTTCTGTGTGTACAAATTTGAATTTATTTGTTTATGTTCTTATTCCATGTTTCCTTCCACTTATTTGGATAATATTGAGAGGTGAAGCCGGTTGGACTTTTCAGTCAGGTGGGAACTTGGAGAACTTTTCTGTCTTACACAAGGATTGTAAAATGCACTAATCAGCACTCTGTAGCTAGGATTGTAAAACGCACCAATCAGCACTCTGTGGCTAGCTAGAGGTTTGTAAAATGGACCAATCAGTGCTCTGTAAAATGGACCAATCAACATTCTGTAAAATGGAGCAATCAGCAGGATGTGAGTTGGGACAAATAAGGGAATAAAAGCTGGCCAGGACAGCCAGCAGCAGCAACCTGCTTGGGTCCCCTTCCACATTGTGGAAACTTTGTTCTTTTGCTCTTCACAATAAATCTTGCTGCTGCTCACTCTTTGTGTCTGTGCCACGTTTAAGAGCTGTAACACTCACTGCAAAGGTACATGGCTTCATTCTTGAAGTCAGCCAGACCAAGAACCCACCAGAAGGAACCAACTCCAGACACAATATGACTGTCTGTTTTTGTAGTGGCTACACTTGAAATTTTACTATGTATTTGGACTACCACTACTATTTGGACTTACCGAAGTCCAAAGTTAGTCTTATCTAAATGTCTTTCCAAACCATACACAAACTTAAAACATTTGTTATTCTGAGAACCATCCTCCAAAATACCTTTTATTTTTGTTCATTATTTTAGTTTTTAATCCAATGACGTCAGACATTAGCATCATTATTATTGTATAGAATGTTTGCTTAAATTTAAATACATGTTTTCCAGTTTCGTTTTTCTCATTTCCTTCTTCTGTATTGGGCAGCTTTCTTTTTTTCTGAAATGCATCTTTTAAAAGTTTCAATGGTGAAAGTCTACTGAGTAGACTATATCAGTATTTGCTTATTTAAATATGTCCTTATTTCATCCTCATTCTTAAAGGATATTTTGCTGAATATCCTGTTTTAGGTTGATGGTTTTATACCTTAGCATTCGGATGGCATTCTTTCACTATCTTCCAGCTTTCACCGCAGCTTTTGAGAATCTTGCTTCCCATTTAATTGTTTCTCTGTGAGTGATTTGCAGTTTTCCTCTACATGCCTTATAATCCTTTATTTCATCATTGATACTCTGCTCTTTGACTATAATATGTCTAAGTGTGGATTTGGCTTTATCTATGCTGTTTGATACGAGTTTTGCATCCTCTGTCTGAAGATTCTTGCATTTCATCAGTCATGGAATATCATCAACCATTACCTTTCTTAACATTCTTCTTCTTATTATTTTTTGAGACAGAGTTTCACTGTTGTTGCCCAGGCTGGAGTGCAATGGTGTGATCTTGCACTGCAACCTCGGCCTCCTGGGTTTAAGTGATTCTCCTGCCTCAGCCTCCCAAGTAGCTGGGATTACAGGTGCCCACCACCACACCTGGCTAATTTTTGTATTTTTAGTAGAGATGGGGTTTCACCATGTTGATCAGGCTGGTCTTAAACTCCTGACCTCAGGTGATCCACCTGTCTTGGTCTCCCAAAATGCTGGGATTACAGACGTGAGAGATTGCGCCCAACATGCCATTGCCTTTAAAAATATTGCCTCTCTTCCATTCTTTCTCTTCTTTCCTTCTAAAAATTCAATTAACTGATTCTTAGTCTTCTCACTAAGTCTTCTCCATGTATTCTCTGCACTGCATTGTGAGTAACTTTTAAATATCTATTACTACATTATCTAATTTTTTCTTCAAATGTATATGATTGACTGTCTCATACTTCAATAGAGGTTTAAATTTAAATGCTAATAATTTTTATTTTTGAAAGTTGGTTTGATTCTTATTTAAATCTTTCTGATAATTTTGTAAAGTCTTGTTGCTTGATAAACAAAAAGTTGTTTTTGAAAAATTATGTATTTTTAAGAAATACATCATACCTATTTTATATTCTCTATCTTAGAATTATTCCAACAGTAAAATCATCAAGACACTAACTTTATGGATTTTTGTTTCCATTGAATTCGCTTATAGCTGCTTATTTTCTTGTGTGGTTGGTAATTTTTGTTGTTGCTGTTGTGAGCTCCTATTTTGCTCAACTTAATCTCTAAGAATCATGTGAGACTAAACTGGCAATACTTTCTTTCAGAGAGAATTTGTGTTTGCTTCTTGGAGCTGGGAGTGGGGTGCTTCTAACCTGGGATCTCTCTAGCTGTGTTGGAGGATCCATACTAATGCATATTTCCCAGATTCAACTCCGTCAACCTGCGACAGTGACAAAATTTAGCCACCCACGTCCTGCACTGCTGTTGAAATTTACTCTAGGTTAACTCCAGATTTGGTGATATCGTTCACCTATCTGACTTCAGTTTCAGCTTGCTACTCCTTTTCTATTTATTTTTATCTCTTTAAATTGTTTT
The DNA here is from genome assembly GCF_002776525.5 of Piliocolobus tephrosceles. Taxonomy (NCBI): domain Eukaryota; kingdom Metazoa; phylum Chordata; class Mammalia; order Primates; family Cercopithecidae; genus Piliocolobus; species Piliocolobus tephrosceles. The sequence goes on from NC_045437.1 coordinate 165,332,817, forward strand.
TTTCTTAATTCCCCACACTACATTAAAAAATTGTTGTTGTTGTTGTTGTAGTTTACCCAGGATCAGTGTGTCTCTAGTCCTATGTATTGCCAAAATCTGATATCCCAGATCTTTTTCACTTACAGTAGTAAACATGGCTTGGGGGCTTTCTTCTCACATACGCTGTTTCGAAAAGCGCTTACCATGTGTCAAGCTCTGTACTGGATGCTGTAGAGAATGATATTTTTGTTTCTGAGAGCTTGGAATCTGATGGGAAAAATGGACATGTGCACCAGTAATGATTCTATAAGGCAGCCTGAGATGTATGTTGAAATAGCCACAACTACCAAGCATGGCAAAGGCTAAGGAGGGAGGACTTCGCCGTCCCTGGGGAAAGCTGAGATTGTAAGGCACAAGCTCGTGCATTGAATATAAGCTTCCATTTCATAACAGTCCAAGGGTGTACTGCTGGGCAGAAGTTAAATCAAGTCTCTTTCATGTTAAGAGTGACTGAGGTGAAGGGCATAAACTTACTGCAGAAATCTGAAGAAACATTCGAGACAGCCCATGCTGTTCTCCCAGTCACAAACCTCCACTTGTACTAGGAAATTATTTAGAAGGTGCATGGCTGAGTAAAGATGGAACACATTTAGGCATTTCAAATATTTCCCAGGAAGAAACAGCCAATGCTTATACTGCTATTAAAGAGAACTTCTGAAGTGACTACTGTTTGTCTATTGGTGTTTTCTATTATAACCCTATTTTAAGAGGGTTATAACTTGACTGTAGAAATTTCCTCTGGGTGAAAACTTGGCATACCAGAGTGCTCCCTTTGAATAATGCTTACTTTTTTTTTTTTAACAGATTTTTTTTTTTTTTTTTACAGTAGCCAAGGTTTTTGAAAGGTAAAAAAAAAATAAAAAAAAAAAAAAAAGACAGTGAAGCTCTTAGTATTGGAGGGAATTGATTCTTTCATTCTGTACTGCATGGAAGATAAAAAATAAAACAAGAATCAAACCTATTTGTCTTCTTAATGTACAAAGCAAATATCCAAGTTTAGATAAGAGTCTTCATGCAGTGTGCCCAAAATTTCAATAACAAAGCTATATAATGTCTACTAAAGGAAAGAGTGTTTTTTATTTTTTTTTTAAGTAACAGATGTAGTTGTAAGACACCAGCTGGCAAAAGTAGTATAACCCAATAGATGGAACTTACATAGAAGCAGACAGCAGTTTTGCTCTTTCTACTGAGTTAGATGAGTTCTACCAAGACAGTGAACAATATTGTAAAAACTCCGGTGATAATCAAAGAAATCAATATATTTAACACTAGGCATTATGTGCTTTGCATTAAGGAACAGAAGGAGACAGTGAGGGATGGAGAAGATATTCTACTTAATGGGCATCATATAAGGCATAAGGGACTTGAGATAGGAACCTGAAACTGTTGTGTTTTTTTTGGTAGCCTCAGTTCCCACATGCTTCTTTTCTTGAAGTGCTGAGTGTAATTCCAGTGACTGAAGATATATAATCTGAGTATGAGTAGGTGCCACAATAGAGACAAAGCCATCTGGTCTACCACTGAAGGAAGTGCTGGCTTTACTCTATTTCGAGTGAGTTGGCATGTATATCTACAAAGTGGTGCCTTTCTAAGAATTGTTAAGGTTAAGTTTTCTTACATACAATTAAGTTTTAACTCATTTATCAGTTTTAGAATCTAACGCAGAGTAAGATGTGACTTTGTATTCTGTGTTAACAGAAATCATAGTAGGAAACAATGTGTTCTTATCCTTTAAAGTTATAGAGATGAGAAGGAAATTATAAAAATAGAATTATAGAAATAGAGATTAGTGGTTGCCAGGGGTCAAGGAGGGGCAGGTAGAGAAGGCAGTGGGTGTGGCTACAGAAAGTCAACATGAGGGATTTTTGTAGTACTGGAAATATTTTGTATCTTGCCTGCATCAATATCAATATTTTGGTTGTGGTACCATGCTATCATTTCTAAAGATATTACCACTTGGGGGAAAGGTGCACAGAATTCCTCTATATTATTTTTTACAAATTAATGTGAATCTATAATTATATCAAAATAAAAAGTTTAATTGAAAATAATATCAGGTTTACTTTAATAATACATATAATAAGAAGTGAGACCAGTAACAATATGGATTCTAGTAGAACAGGGATCAGTCAGTTATAGTCTACAGGCCAAGTCTGGCCCACTGTTTGTTTTTATAAATAATCTTTCATTGGAACACTGCTATCTTCCTAAATTATCTATTGTCTATGGATGCTGTTGTGCTGCAATAGCAAAATCAAGTCATTGCATTAGAGACTGTATGATCGACAAAGCCTAAAATATTTACTATCTTACTCTTTACTAAAAAATATTTGCCAGTATAGAACATAAACTAGGCTGGGCTGAGTGACTCACACCTGTAATTCTAGCATTTTGGGAGGCTGAGGTGGGTGGATTGCTAGAGTTCAGAAGTTTGAGACCAGCCTGGACAAACTAGGGAGACCCCCGTCTCTATAAAAAATAAACAAATTAGCTGGGTATGGTGGTGTGGGCCTGTAGTCCCAGCTTCTTGGGAAGCTGAGGCAGGAGGATCACTTGAGTCCAAGAGGTTGAGGTTACAGTAGTCATTATCACACTACTGTATTCCAACCTGGGCAACAGGGCAAGACCCTGTCGTAAAAAAAAAAAAAAAAAAGAATATAAACTCTACCAGGTTAAGTACCTTGTCAGCTTTACTTATCACACTTTCTTAGCACATTGCCTAGCACATTGCTGGTACACAATAATCATTTGCTAAATTAAGGAAGCAGCATACTAAGGACATTTGAGGGTGCTAAGAAGAGGATGATTGAAATAATTTAAAAACATCATCTTGGGATCATGACTACATTTTCTAAAGCCCATGGCACTGAAAAACAATGCCTTCTGCTTTTTATAGACCAATAGAGGAAGAGGAGTGTAGGTCTCACATAAGCCCACAGGATCCACATGAGACCTATGAAATGAAAAGAATTTTTAAAGGCATGAACTAACTGTGTAGAGGGTCTAATGTAATTCAGGCATCTTACTTCCTTTTAGGTGTATAACATGTAGCAATAGTTCAATCTTTGAGATACGCTTATAGTTAAGTCACTAAAACCGATGAATTTGATCAGAAGATTTCTACCTGTTTTGGGGGAATGCTCCTGTTATCTCATTACGCAGGCATCTCACTTTGTTCAGGAGAAGAATTATTAAAAACAAGAGTGAAAAAAATCCAAACTTTTAAGTTGACTCTAGTTTTGAAATTTTGGTTATACCAATGAAGGTTTCAATTTAAATGGACTCTTTTACAAATACTCCGTATGGTGAAAATGTTCTTTGATAATATCAAGAATAAACTTCTAAATTGTTCGCTAAATTTTGGCTTCCTCCAAGGCAGGAATAATATTATCATACTGTAGTCTCAAGAATAGTTTCTAGGAAATACAGTTGGCGCTGGGAAGATGAGAAGGGGAAATAATGAAAGCAGAGTCTGGAGCCAGACAAAACTGGATTTGAATCTCTGGGCCTGGAACAATTTAATTTTCCTTGCTGTGGCTCATCTGAAATGAAGCAAATGATTCCTGTCTCATAGGTTGTTCTCAGGATTGAATCAGGGTGGAGAGTGCTTAAGCCATGGAATATACCCATAGACAGTCATTTCTTCGAACTAAAAGACAAAGGACATAGGGATAAGAGAGAGAAGGATCTTCCAGGATCTGCAGTCAGCAGAAAGGAATACCTTGCCTGCGTGACACTATCTCCTAGCTGTTTCCCTGGGAAGGAGCAGGACTCTTCTTTGTGTTGTGCCTGCAGCATTGCTCTGCAGTTTATCTAAATGATTGGTCGGGCACGTTGGCTCAGGCCTGTAATCCCAGCACTTAGGGAGGCCAAGGCACGCAGATCATTTGAGGTCAGGAGTTGGAGACCAGCCAACATGGCAAAACCTCATCTTCACTAAAAATACAAAAATTAGCTAGGCATAGCGGTGTGCGCCTGTAATCCCAGCTACTCAGGAGGCTGAGGCAGGAGAATCGCTTGAACCTGGGAGGCGGAGGGTTGCAGTGAGCCAAGATCATGCCACTGCACTCCAGCCTGGGCGACAGAGAAAGACTGTCTCAAAAAAAAAAAAAAAAAAGATTGGCCTCCATGATGTTTCTAAAAGATCATTTTTTTTCATGGAACATAACATAGCGGCCTAAACAAATCAAACAAACAAAACCCTCTTGTTTGTGTGGGATGTTGGGCTGAAGAGAAGTTTCCAATAAAACTCTCATTTGCAGGTGCTAGCCTAACAGGAATGACTGTCACGAGCTGACCATGCTGGAATCCATTCCTTTGGTTTCTTGAGGTACCCTCTGCCCTCCCTTTTTGGGGCTCTGTCTAAACCCACAGGAAAATTGTTTCCCAATTTGTTTGATTAAAATGTTTATTTAAAAAAAAACTATTTGTTAACAAAAAGTCTTTCTTATGCCTGGTTTCCTTTCCTTTTATCGTGTTAAACACGAAACAGTAAGAAACAGCATTCTCTGAGAGGCAGTGTTTTTGTACTTCCCAAGATGAGGGTTTGACCTTGAGTCAGTTCCGTGGCAACTCTGTTTTGTTGCTGTTACAGACTGCCCGTCAACGACTGTGGCCGTTGACGAATTCAGCATGAAGCAAAATTATGATGAAGCACCTTTACTATGGATAGCAATTCATTATTATACTAAAACATCTTTAAGGAGAAAATGTGACAAGAAGAAAGGTAGACAGAAGGTACTATGACTATCTGGGGATTATTACCTTACCTAAACTAGGGAGAAATAATAAAGCAGGCTTTAGACTGTGGACTGTGGACTGTGTCAGCTCTGGATAAATAGCAAGTCGAAGACCACAAGCTTACCCTGTGACAAAATACTTAGCAGCCACCAGGCAAAGTGAGTACAGGGCATACACCAGCTTTGCATTTTTAAGAAATGTTTTAAAATTATTAAATACAGCCGGTATTTTTTCCTGCATTTTCTTTTGTAGCTCTGTTAGTCATTTTTGTAATATCCAAGACCAAAAGCCACATTGCTAGAAAAATAATCCACCCCAGAACTCCTGTTTTCTCTTCCCCAAATGGCTGTTAGTTTCACTCTGAATTATTGTATTTGCTTTACAAATAAACGTTGAATATTATAGGAAGAAACAGAACTGAGGAATGGGGTGCTTCCAGCTGGTATGTTAATTGGACACTGTTTATTCAACAGCAGCATTAAGAATATAAAAACCTCATCACCAGTCTTCTCTGGAAAGAAAGCCTCTGCAAATAATAGCACTTATGTAAAACTTAAGGCCTGAATGTTTCTTGTTTATGAGTAACATAGTATTAGCATATTAAAATCATTACTAACCAGTGCTGGAAGATGTGTTCGGAAGCCTGTCGATGTGCTAATGGTAGTAGTCTTGGAAACTCCACATCTGCTGCAGGATTAATTACTCACATAAAACATTATCATTTCCCACATATCCTATGAGAAGGAGCTGCTGCTGGAGTGATTAATGACTCTGAATGATGTACAAAGGAATAAATAGGAAGGATACCCAGCAGAGGGAGAGATCTGCTCTTGACTCATACGAGAACACGTTGAAGGACCTCAGCGGTGTAACATTTATTTCTTGAGGCCTTTAAGCAATTAAAAAGAAATATCTGGCACAAGCTCTAAGAAACTTATTGTTTAAATGGCCAATAGTGCCTTCCCCCAGAGGCCTTTAAACAGGAGAGGATGAGGGTGGAGAGAAAGTTAGGTCAGAGTGAAACTGGCCACTCGGGGTTGGTGAACTAGCTACTGCTTGTCGATGCCACGTTTTCTAGGTCCTTCTGTCAGTGTGTCATAGTCATTGAAGCTCAGCTCAGAGGTGACTTCCAAGGTCTGTGCTGGCTTCTCTCCTTCTCACCACTACACCTTCTGTTAGATGTCAAGCTGAGGCGGATTCAGTTTTGAGAGGATGGAGGCAAAGAAAAGCAAAAACATTTGAAAGACAATTTATTGTGTACAATTAAAACTAGGGGATTATAGTTCAAAGGTGAGAACCCAGTCTGCAATTAAGGCCTGCGAGAAGACTTAAACAAGCTATTATATGACAATTACCACAAATGGGAATAGGAGGTAATCTATTGATTGCATCCCTGAGCACCCCTCTATGTTGTCCATCATTCCAGCCAAGCACCTCTGTCAATTCCTATACACTACCTCCAGTTTACAATAAATTGACCAGCCTGATTGTTTGTTGGCTCTTCTGTGTTTCAGAAAGGAGAGAAACAGACTTTCCAAACAAAACCAGTCTTTGAGTTTTGAAAATGTATCCAATTTCATTGCTTCTATCTTTCCTTTATTTTCCACAGGCCTTTTCTGTGGGGGGACAGACTCTCACAGTTGGGATTTGGGAAGTTAAAGCTATAAGTGCTAAAGAAGTCAAGACAATTTTCAAAGCCTTTCAGCATCATTATAATTAGAGACAGAATTATAGTGAAGTTAGTGGTAATTCAAATTGATCAGCTAGATAGCAGATGATGAGTGGTTTGAAACTGGCAAATTTAATGCATATCTACTTGGTGAGTGGATGTGGGTTAGTTGGCCAAATTTGTAAGCCCTCGAACCTATGGAAATGCTACTTATGCAGGTGACAAAGCTTAACACTGTAGGGTTTTCAGGGAAAATGACAGTGGCAGGACGTCCTGTTGAGTTTTCTTACTCCCTGCTAAATGACTTTGATTAAGCAATTAAATGCACTCTTTCTGCAGAAGATCTTGGGAGAACCCACTAAAACCTCAAGTTGTGTTCTTAAAGTGTCTCCATTTTTATCTAGTTGAGTGTTATTTTTTCATTAGGTGGATCCATTGTAGCTCACAGGCACTCTGATTTTCCAAGGACTTACATAAGCTTGGGCAGAATCATCTTGGCCTCAAGGATTGAGGTAATGAGGGGGTGGTGGTGGAAGTGGGAAGAAGAGGGGGGAGAGAGAGAGAGATAGAGAGAGAGAGAAACCCCAATGAGAGTCTTCTTAGAGGATCATCTGTTTTCCATCACAAAAGTATTCCTTGTTCCAGATCATTCTTTTGAAGTAAAAGGAGATAAGAAGGCAACCTAAATCACAGCTTATTTTCTGTTATGCCATTATTTTATTTTCAAGTCTCTTTTTTTTTTTTTTTTTTTTTGAGCAGGGAGAAAAAAACAAGTCTCATGAAGAAATAAATAGGAGTCAATACAAGTATAGTTGGGAAATTATACATTCAACCTGAAGGATGAAGGTTTGGACTTTTGTTACTGGGTTTCCAAGAGCTGTGTTGAAACTTGAATTTCGTGGTCAGACTCTTAGCATTTTATAGAACTCAAGAAAAAGATTGGTGTTGAATTCTTCAAAGATTTTGGCTTGAATAGGGTTTAGGTTGGAGCTTCAGCAGGGGCTTGCCAGGGATTGGAGAAAATGTCCCTTGAACCCTATTACCCATGCATTGTTACATCACTGATCTCTCAAGGTGGTGGTGCTGCTACTCATGACGTTGACATGCAGTCTCATTATACGTTCTTTGATACAAGAGATCTTGATCTTGAGTGATTTAAATTGTTCCTTTTTGGCTTTAAGATTTAGGAAGCAATAGATCTAGTTACTTATTGTAATTTCCCAAACCTTGAAGAAAAACATTTTAAAAAAAACTAGCAGAAACTGTGGTTTCCTTTTCTCTTTCTTGTTTGTAATTCCAGTTATAGGGCTTATTATAATAAGTAAAAATCCTCTGAAGTTGACATCTCCTATCACACGATATTATTGCTTCAGAATCCATGTATGTATTTTCACCAGAAGTGCTAAACCTTTGAGAGAAGCAGGTCTGACGATTGAGTGTCTGGCTGGAAATCATTTACTATTGATGGTCACTCAGCTCAAGATTGTATCGCTGAAATGACTTAGGAAGAAAAATCAATAATACTCACAGACTGTGCAGTCCTCTTAGAGGATCATCTGTTTTACCTCACAAAAGTATTCCTTGTTCCAGATCATTCTTTTGAAATAAAAGAAGATAAAAAGGCAACCTAAATCACAGCATATTTTCTGTTATGCCATTATTTTATTTTCAAGTTCTCTTTTTTTGAAGGGGAGGAAAAAAACAAGTCTCATGAAGAAATAAATAGGAGTCGATACAAGTAAGATGGAAGGCTAACGTGGATGTGCTTGTATTATAATTTCAATTGCTCATGTTTTCAACTGAGAGAAAGCTTGCCTAGTGTATAATTAATAATATCTCAATTTCAAATTGTTGGATGAAAGGTGAATAGTTTTATCTCCATAAAATGACTTTTGTGAGTGGAGGATTGATTTTACACACACGCATACACACTAGCACAAACATACACAGGGCACACGTGGGCCACCATCACTTCCATTCTCAGTTAGACATTACACTTTCATTGTTCCTCTAAATTGAATTCTTTTGTTTTACCCCAGCCTGGATCCAGACCACATTTTGGAACAGCATTCTGGTGAAATGCAGTGGGACGGGACCTGCCTTATCTGGGAGAGGAATGACATAAGTTATTGAGATATAAAATTGAAATCCTCCTGGAGTACATGCACACCAAAAGCTAAGTGAAGGAGTAAGATGGACTGGATTTTCCTTAGTTGCTCAGAAGGAAAAGCACAAATGGCCTACTATCGCAATTGGCCTGGAGCTCTCCTTGGTGCTGAGATAGCACCCGAGGGAGTTTCTCACATGGTGCTGACCTATGCGTGCCTCATGGGTTACACTGGATCAGTCATTTTTATAGGGGGTTGTGTACCACAAAGGCATAGGAGGTGGTTTGACAAGGAACAAGGACAAGAAACAGCATGAAAAGAGTTTGAATTTATGATGAGAACATTATTCCTTTACTAAAGTCCTCATCTTCACCTCCTCACCATCAGTGTTCATGTGACTGTTAGAACCCAGATGATCCCATCTCATTTCACCTCCCTCATCCTTGTCTTTTTTTTTTTATTTTTATTTTAATGAGATAAAAGCTCTGGGGATGGTTATTCCTTTATCTGGATTTTACCTGCATTTCTGGTTGCTAGCTTTGGAGAATTTCTGCTCTGGTTTTAATTTGAGAGACCTAATGCATATCTTAATAGAAAGTGCAAAGAGATGAATCCATTCTACTCTTCTGGTCTATTTTTAACACCATGGCTGATTTACTGGCTTTAAGAGCTATGATATTTTTCAATGTGTTAAGCTATCTGAGGAAGCTGAGGGTGTAGATAAAAAGGCTAAAAAAATTTCTTTCTGTAGGCCAGGCACAGTGGCTCACATCTGTAATCCCAGCACTTTGGGAGGCCGAGGCAGGTGGATCATGAGGTCAGGAGATCGAGACCATCCTAGCTAACATGATGAAATTAGCCAGGCGTGGTGGTGGGTGCCTGTAGTCCCAGCTACTTGGAAGGCTGAGGCAGGAGAATGGTGTGAACCCAGGAGGCGGAGCTTGCAGTGGCCGAGATTGGGCCACTGCACTCCAGCCTGGGAGACAGAGCAAGACTCCATCTCAAAAAAAAAAAAAATTCTTTCTGTATTAAAACAAAGGATATAGTTTTTGGTTTTGATGAAACTGATCTCTATTAGAAGCACATCATGCCTTCAAGAGCTTATTTCATTAAGGAGGAGGAAGCAGAAGTTTCAGGTTAAGATTGCAAATGATAAACTATGGCGTTGGGTGCTAATGCCAATAGAAAGTTAACTGTGACTGTATATTTGTGAGCGTTGTTATTGTTTTTCTTAGGGCTTTAGTGACAAAGTTCCATAGATTTGTCCCAACACTATCCCCAAAGCCTTATTATGTATAGCATGCAATTGTACAGAATCTATGGCTTTTGGGTGTGTGTTCTTGGAGTTATCACAGAAATGGTTGTAAAACATCTTGAATAGCTCAAGTTTATATCCTTGGGCACGAATGTAACCAGTCTTTTGCCAATACAGAAAAAGCAACTGAAGAGAGCATTGCATAGACATGAGGCACTTTACAAAGTCCAAGGGCCTCCAGTATTCAGCCCATGCCACAAATTCACATGGGCCTAGACACTAGTGATTTTGGCTCGTGGACCAGCCGCAGCCTTTGTATTCTCCTTCCTACCCTGTGGGAGAGAGATGCTGCTGGCTAGGCTCAAGGACTTACAAACCTTCTAGTCCAGGAGAGTTAGCTCTTGTTCCTTAATGCATTTTTTTTTTTTTTTTTTTTTTTTTTTGAGACAGAGTCTTGCTCTGCTGCTCAGGCCGGAGTGCAGCATTGCCATCATGGCTCACTGCAGCCCAAACTTCCTGGGCTCAAGCAATCCTCCCACCTCGTCTTCTTAAGTAGTTGGGACTACATATGTGCACACTACCACGCACAGCTTTTTTTTTTTTTTTCCGTAGAGACAGGGACTCACTATGTTGCTTAGGCTGATCTTGAACTCCTGGGTTCAAGCAGTCTTCCTGCCTTGGCTTCCTAAATGCATTCTTGGTTGCATTTGAGAACCAAGTCATCTGCTTTTCAGGTATTGTGCCTTCTGCATGGGCAGTGCTGCCACATCTCTATCTGGACACATCAGAAAAAAAAAGGCATTGGAATTTTGGCAAACTTGACAAGTGTTATGTATGCCCCTCATTTTATACGTGTACTGTATACTTTGAGTTCTACAGTAAAACCTATTTTTGTATTCCAGATGAGTTGTGTGACATCAGCTGGATTACTTCACCTCTGGCTTTTGGGTCCTAGGAACTGAAATGCAGACAGCATTTTAATCCTAACCTCCTTTCCTAGCCTGGCATGTAAAGCACCTGACAGTTACTCTGTTTCTTTCTGTGAAGTCTCAGCATAGTCACCGCACCACAGTCCTTCTTGTGGGTTTGGCTTCACTGGACTTGACCAGTAACTGGTGTTCTCTCCAATGGCAGCTGACTCATAGGCTGACCTGTGACCTAAAAAGAGTATGGCCCGAGAGTTCAGTTCAGCTCTTCATGAGCTAACCGGCCAAGCCTGCCACTTTGTCACTTGAGTGGCTTTGAACTTCAGACTCTTGGTATTAGTTGGTTACAGCAGGGGGAGACCAATTAGAGACTCAGCTACAGGGAGAGAAGCTGCATCACCCACTCTTGTGCAGCACCTGAGAGGGCAACAGCAGAAGTTAGCTGCTGAGGGGACAAGATGATTTCATGGCTTCTCTTGGTGGCATTGTGTCTTGAATGATATTCTGGCCTCTGTGAGGTTTGGCTGGGCTTAATTGGGATGATTTGCTGACTTCCTGGCTTTCCTGTGAGTTCTTATTTAATAGTGTGTTTTACGATTTCCTGGTTCAGGGACCGAGGGTGAGAAGGAAGTGGGGTTTGAGGAAGCTTAAGCCCAGTTACATCCGCGAACAGGTGCAGGGACGTTTCTTTCCATCCTACTCGTTCCCCACGGTGTATCCAATTCTCTGTCCTTCTTTGAGACTTATTGAAACTGGGTAGGTTGTTGAGACTGACAACATCTGGGGCCAGATTGGCATTGTACTCCCAGAGGTTCACTGAGGATGTACTGCCTGCTGTCACAGGAAGTTTTTGTGGGGTGCAATATGGGAAGGAGAGACAGCACAGTTCTTTAGAGAAGCGGGGTGCATTGCTTGCAGGCAAGGACTAGACAGTCTGCAGAGGTGAGCAGTTCCCAGAAGCTGCTTGCTGCTGGCAATACAGGGGATATTGAAGGAGGAGAGGCCAGGCAACCCAGGGACCTGATGTCACTACTGCCTCATGGTCATTCCAAGCCCCTTCTCATTGCAAACCGGTACGTGTTCCTTTCCTTTGGTTCCTTCCCTCAGCATCCTTCTTTCCCCACCCTTGGGAAGCCAAGGTGATCTTGATGTATATGCAGGGGAAGGGGCAGTAGTTCTTATTCCTTTTGCTTTTTCATGTATTTGATTTCTGGCTCTTCTCAGGATACTAGAACCTTGAAACCCTACCCAGTCAGACTTTATTTTTCTTTACTTTTTACTGCAGTAACCCTCCCTTGAGGCAGTGAATGCCATGAGCCTTGCTATTTGAATGAGGGAAAGAGAGTCCAGGGAGTGAGGTTGGTAGGGGAGCCTCTACCAGAATGAAGAGAGGATGAAAAGAACTCTGGTTAATAAACATGTACAACAAATCCCATGACCTTTTACAAGTAACCTGAGGACGTCTCTTTTGTGCATCTTGAAAGAGCCTAACATGTATCTTTGAGTCTCTATAGAGCAAAATATTTCCAAACCTCAGTGAGTGGGCCATCTCTTTCAGATGATAGGATAAGCTATAGTACATCTGAGCTACTTGGAAGGCCTTTGAAGTTTAAAACACACCTGTAAAACTGAAATGTAGGAGAATAAATGAAGGCCATTAAACTCTTAAGATATTGATCAAATAATATCCTGAATACCAGACTTCCATTTAGGATGGATCCAAATATAACAATTTATTCAAGTGGCCAAGTCAAAGAAATAACTTAGGAATGAGCAAAATCAACAGGATAGAATCTCTGATTTGGAGCATGAAAGCAACTGCAAGTTGTGTTAAAATACCCACCAGGCTTTCTCTTGAATACACTCAATTACAGGTGAAGCTCCTAATGAAGATGAACAATTGCAATCAAATGGAACTAGCTAGTGAAGACCTCAAGGCCAGAGGCTGTGTTTACCAAAGAGGCTTTAAAAAATAACAAAAATACATAATAGTGAAATCTTCCAGTTTTTGTGAAGTGCAATTATGATCATCTGGTGGCAAATGTATTACTCCTTTTGTAGATAGTTACCATCAAATACACATCTCTTCTGTTTTGCAATTTGAGTCAATTAAATGTTTTATACAAAGAATGCACAATCAGTTGCTGCACAGCCCTGTAAAGTGCTTAAGTTTGCACAGCGAAAGTTTATAGTACACCACCTTTCCCAGGAAGGCAGAATTATTTAAGAGGGTTATGCTGAGGACAGAAGGGACAAGAATAAAAGGTCATTTGTGTTCCATGGTTACTTACCAGGTAAATATGCAAATAGGAGATGCTACTAAAATTAAATGCATCTGAATGTAATCAGCCATCATAATTATATCTTGCACCAAACTTCTCTAAAAACTATGAAGATACAGGTCGGTTGTTCACGGAAAGCTTCCCAGAGGAACTGACTTGTAAGGTAAGTACTAATGAGTAGGAGGAGGAGTGTTCAACAAGGTAAGGGTAAAGTATTCAGCAAGGTAAGGGAAAAAGTGTGGCTCATTCAAAGAGCTGAATATTTAATGTGGCTAAATCATGGAGTGTATTATGTGTTTGCATGTGTGTTTGTATGGGTGAGGTGGACTGGTGTGTGGAGGGATGAAATATAAATACAAGGAGATGTGATCGGAAACACTAGCAAAAGCTGGACCATGAAGAGCCTTGCTGGCAAGAGTCAGGAGTTTAGACTATCCTAATGACAACCAGTGAAAAGGAATTGATAGATTTTAATCTGGAAGAGGGTGACATAATTCTGTTTACATTTTGAGAATATACCTCTCTGGACCTGTGCAGAATGGACTGGAGATGATGGTGGCCGAAGCTAGAGTTGAAACAAGGATGACGTTTAGAAGGCAGATTCAATAGGATTTTGTGATAGATTGAATAGGAGGTGCCAGTTGTAGAGACAGAAAGTAGGGTTTGAGTTTCCTGGATTAGGCAACAGGGGTGTTGGTTGTGGCATTGATTAAGTTGTGAGGAACAGGAGGAGGGAGAGTTGAGGGACGTGACTGGTTATAATCCTAGGCTTTAGTCCATTCATCTGAAGGGAGCCTCTCACCTAGATGTGGAGGATGGTGTGGGTCTAAGAGACACTAAAGAGAGGTCCTTAAATGTCTTTTTTTTTTTCTTCTAACAAATCGCCTTCATATGGTGGATCATGAGAGCTGAGGAAATCTTCCTTTTTATGCTCAGTAATTAAGTTCCCAGCATAAAACCCCAGCTAAAACAACCAATGGACCATCCTGTTGCTTCCAGTATGGTAGCCCAGGCCACTCCCCTGAGGACAGCCCCAGTGATTGCCCTCCAGTTCTAAGTGTGACAAAACTACCAACACTGTGGCTATACAGGCTCTTTCAGATCAAAGCCATGGAGAACCCAGTTTACTGGCTGAACTTGCCATGTTGGCAAAGCTGGTTGCACTTTTCTCTTCCCTATGGAGAAGATGGACTAAATTGAACAAATTGTCTCATTTTATTTTTTTATCTGACTTTGAAAGAGCAATAACTTCAGGGCTGGCACTCCACAAGTGCACCCTACTGAACCCAGACTGATTCAACCCCCCTCCCTCAGCCCCTTTGTCTCTCTTTCCCAGTGTCCTGACTCTCTCAAAGGGCAGAAATGTTGATGTCGCTTGTCTTCTAGTTGGTCCTGGGATATATTGATTCCTACTCAGTCCTGTCCCTGCATAGCTGGCAGCAGAGCAGATCTGCTCAGTGATTATCGATGTGAGCTAATGCCTTGGAGAGGTGTAATGCGGGAAGGCAGGTGTAGTGGGGAAGGAAGCTGTGCCATACACAGCTGTCAGGAGCAGTCTCAAGCAGGCTGATGCTAAGAGGGCTTGGAAGTGAAGTGAGAGGAGCAAGGGGCTGCTCAGGGAAGAGCAGGAGTGATGAGTAGCCAGGACCTTTGTAGGTCTCAGTGACGCACTGATTGCCTTAAATGACACGTGGCATAGGGAGGAGTCAGATTTTGCTAGAAACTATTGCCTGAGTGGTGTCAGTTGATTCTTTCCTGTGGTTTTAAGCCTGAGCACAGGACTTAGAAAAGGAAAGAAGGGGGAAACTTCTGTTATTAGAGAATAGGCAGCCCTCTTCAAGAAGGGTAGATTCAAATTGGGTTGTTTCAGAGTTGGTGAAAACATGGCTATTGCTACTCCACACAGAAACTCTCTTCTACGTAGGAGCTTGGAGAGCTATGGGGTCATGGGGAAAATGACAAATAGTCATCCATGGTATGAGTGTCTGACTCCACCCCTGCTCTGTTACATGTTACATTTACTTCTCACTTTTCTGTGTGGTCATTAATATCCCTTGAGTCACTTAGAGAGTTTCTTGAAATTATATTCCATTCTTCTTTTAGACAAAATTTTCACATAATTTGTTTTGCATTCTTATTAGCTAAGCATAAAATTCACACTTATTTGTATTCCCCCCAACTTGTCAATTAAATGCTTTCCATTGTCCAATTGGTACCCAATAAAAATATAGAAATGTCCACAGAGTAGCCACCTTAGAAATTGTTCTACTAATAGCTTTCTTAGTAACCTTTTAAAACCAAATCCCTTTCATCTTCTGAAACCTGGCCTACTTAAATTTTAAATATCTCTTGTCCTATAGCCTTTGGGAAAAAAATAAGTCTGATCCAGACAAACATGTCCAGTATATGTGGTATTATATTAGGAATAATGCCTTTATTAAAACAGAGATGGGATTTTAAATGAAATATGTACTTGTCCAGTAACATACATTTTCATAGTTCATAAGACAGGAATCCCCAGAAGGTTTTGGGACAAGAAAGAAACTTTTGACTTTTCGTGAAAGGATGGCAGTGGGGAAGGGTAGCCAGTGACGAAGTGATGACGAAGTCCAACTATGGAGATCAAATTTCGTACAGTTGCTTCCTTCCTGCTGGAAATCCTGGTAAATCTCAGAGAAGCCACATGGAAGTAGCCATTGGCTAGAACTTTTACCAAAACATGCTTCTTGACTTACAACTTCAAGTGCCAGTGCTAATTTATGTGGTTGCTCTAAAGGAATCTTGCTTGGAATGCTTCTTTAGGAAGGTACAGTATTGTATCTGATAAGAAGACATCTGTTTGTTTAATTAATTTCTCTTTAATAACTGGAGAAGTGGTGACCCTAGGATGGGCTAACTGACCAAATTGTTTATTTAAGGGAGACACAGATTTAGATGATCTCGTCAGATTGAAGGTAAGGAAAAACTACAACCTGAAAATAGAATTTTTGTTCTGTTTTACAATTTACAATACAATGTCACAAATTCCACATTTAACAGAAAAATAAGAATAGTGGTTGAGCTAATTCTGCATTTCTTTTTCTTTTCTTTTCTTTGTTTTTTTTGAGACTGAGTCTCACACTATTGCCCAGGCTGGAGTGCAGTGGCCCAATTTCATCTCACTGCAGTAATACTACATTTTTTGTGGATGTCAGAGGCTCTAGGGTAAGATACTAGTGTGGCCAATAAAGACCTCTCCTGCCTCAATTTCTGTTTCCTATTTCTTGGTTTTCAGGCCTTTGGACAACCTCTTCTTGCATCAGGAATACTTCTCTCCTTGTTGGTAAACCATCACTCATGTATAAAGTTCTGTTTATTCTTCACCTCCATAGTGGAATGGTTCCTGGCCAGGTCCCTCTCTGTAGAAGTTGGCTGCCATCCTTAACTACCCTGCACAGAGTCTGGAAATCAGTAGGGGTTAAATAAGGGTTTGTTGGGTTAAAAAATATTTACTGTGTAACTATTAGGTAAAGGGTAGTGAGGGAACCATGTAAAATATAAGGCAAGATTTCAGTTCATTTTGAGCTCATATCTAGTTATAGTGGCAAGACAGCATCTAAAAATGCAAGTGAACAATGCAAGGCAACAAATGATGAAAGGCAAGAGGGATGACTCCAGGGCCACAAATAATAATGTGATAGAGATCAGCATTCCTTCTAGACTGGCACAGCAAACAAATCCTTGAAGCAATTTCCCTGGAGAGAAGTCATCTGTCTCCTTCTTTTGAATTATAAAATTATGTATCTTTTATGACATTCATCATATTCTACATTGTTGTATAGATATTTGTGTCATGTGATATCTTTTCTTCTTTGATAAAGTAGATTTTATTCATTTAGAAAATGTCATACAGTGCAGGGCTTAACATTATGTTAAGGATATAGTAGGTGCTTAAACAAGTTCTGTTGCATGAATGAAAACCTTGCTCTGGACAGTGAGTGCTACATGAATTCAAGGCAGAAAAGTCCATGACCTGCTCTTTTAATCATAGAATGCTTAGAAAAAGAGAAGCAATTAAGCTGTATTTTGAAGTGAAGAGTAGATTTATATAAATAGATTCAGGGAGGGCATTCTGTAAAGGGAGAATGGTATGAGCAAATACCTGAAAGAAGGGTAGCAAAGACGGGGGAAAGTGGGTAGAAACAAAGAAAACTCATGAAAGCGAAGAGCAAGGAGTTTGCACAATGCAGTGGTTAAAAATACACAAGCATGACGGCAAAGTAATAAAATAACATGATTATAGTTATTTTCTGGGCACCATTGTTTTAGAGAGGAACCATCTCACACTTAAATAACACTCACTTCCTGATCATAAGGCATTTGCTGCCATGGATTCTGAGCACGAGATCGTTTCCCAACAACTCTTTTTTGTCTGCTTGGTTATAAAGAATGACAGGAAATTTGAGCTGCCCTATGAATGTGTGAGGTTCATTTGTGGAAAAATGAACAATGTTCTTAGAAATCTGACATATGGCACACAAGGGCAAGCTTGGAAGCTGGGCAGTACAAATGTACCCATCCTGGCATTTTATCTTGCCACGTGCAACCTACGGGAAAGGTGGAGCTTGATGACATAGAATCGATATGCATTTTCCATGTTTATGGGGATTGCATCCCCTTGTCTGACTTCCCAAGTAAGTTTAGTTCCTGCTGATACCACAATGGCAGCCATCTTTGCCCACCTTCACCACCGAGGTGTGGTAGATCAAGAAGGATATAAAGGAGTAGAAAGTGGAGGAGGCAGAGGAGAGAAAGAAGAAATAGACAAATAAATGTGGGAAAGGTCTGGTGTAAAGAATTAAAGGGTCCTGGAGAGTTTTCGAGCTAATCTGGCAGCAGTAATGAACTGGCTTCTGAGGTTAATTGAAAGTTGATGGAGTTGCTGAACTAGAAAATTTCCAGAATTATGAATGTTTTTTCTTATTTGGGTAGATCCATGGCAGCATGGAATTTATATCTCTTTTCTGTGTAAAGCAATTGCTATCTCAGCAAAAAGACTCATTTATTAAAATCTTGCTATGGTGAATTGTTTGACCAACTATTGGTTTCTGCTCTGGTGTTTTTTATAAAGAACAAAAGGGACTCAGTGCTCCACATTCTTTGATTATCTTAACATAAGCGTAGTGCTACATGGTCGAGTTCAACACCATGACTGTATTAGACACGGGCAGGCAAATTCACTGGCCATAAAATAGTAGTGGGGCTTTCTCTGTAGGTAAAAACAGTTGTAATTGTATCCATCACAGAGGGCAGAAAGTGATTGTACACAGGGGTCAGGAGAGCAATCTGCCAGCCCAAACCTCATGGCATCATTGGGCGGTGCATTCATTGTAAGCCTGCTTCCCCTCCTTTGAAGCCGGAAGTTATTGGCTACTGCCGGAGGCCTGTTATGACCATGTGAGGATCAAAAGCCCGACCAGGGGTGGGAAATCCTTTGTTCCTGGCTCTCTCATAATAGTTTTTTCCTTTTCTTTGACTGAGAGAAGCAAGTCAAATAGGATTATCCTAATGGAACAGAAGTGTTTTATATAAAAAGTTCAAAAAAGAAATCCAAACAAATGCCAATGTCTTTCATTTACTGAATACTGTTTTATTACAGAGCCAAAATGGAAAATATGTTGGTGGCCAGAGGGCCATTTTCTGAGGCTCTAAAGAAGCTATCCTTTCTCAGATTATGACTGATTAACAAGCAAATGTAATGGTCCTTTTAACCACAGTAAATAAGTAAAACAAATGTTTTCCCCAAACTCAAAGTCTTTAAAAGTACAGACTTCCAAGACTGGCTTGTAATCTCAAATTACTTTACCACAACTCCAACTTATTTCAGTTGTTGAAAAACTGCAAACCACATGCCCTAAAATGAAAATATACCCTTAAGTGATACCTTCAGGATATAATAAAGTACAGTATAGGTGCAAAAAGCACCATGCAGTGGTTAAAAATATACAAGCACAATGGTAAAGTAATAAAATAACATGATTGTGGCTATTTTCTGAACACCATTGTTTTAGAGAGGAACCATCTCACACTTAAATAACACTCACTTCCTGATCATAAGGCATTTGCTGCCATGGATTCTGAGCACGAGATCATTTCCCAACATTTCTTTTTTGTCTGCTTGGTTATGAAGAATGCTTTGGTGGGGACAGGAAGTTCCTATGAATGTGTGAGGTTCATTTTTGGAAAAATGAACAATGTTCTTAGAAATCTGACATATGGCACACGAGGGCAAGCTTGGAAGCTGGGCAGTGCAAATGTCCCCATCCTGGCATTTTATCTTGCCACGTACAACCTATCTTGACTGTTTCAAAACAAAGGACAGACTCAGGAGTGCTGGGGTATGGGTAGGCGTTCTTCAGCAAGGGGCTTGGCAACGTGCCTTGGTGAAAATCCTGGAGAGAGTTTAGCTATCTCTTGAGCTGCCTCCAGAGAGCAAGTTTACAAAGAAGGCAGAGGAATAATTAAAGCAATCTACCGTTTATTTATTTATTTATTTATTTATTTATTTATTTATTTATTTATTTATTTGAGGTGGAGTCCGGCTTTGTCACCCAGGCTGGAGTGCAATGGTGCGATCTCAGCTCACTGCAACTTCCGCCCCTCAGGTTCAAGTGTTTCTCCTGCCTCAGCCTCCCGAGTAGCTGGAATCACAGACACACACCACCATGCCCGGCTAATTTTTTTGTATTTTAGTAGAGATAGGGTGTTGCCATGTTGACCAGGCTGGTCTCAACCTCCTGACCTCAGGTAATCTGCCTCCCGAAGTGCTAGGATTCCAGGTGTAAGCCACCATACCTGGCCTAATTTACTCTTTTTTTTTTTTTTATTATACTTTAAGTTCTAGGGTACATGTGCATAACGTGCAGGTTACATATGTATACATGTGCCATGTTGGTGTGCTGCACCCATCAACTCGTCAGCACCCATCAATTCATCATTTATATCAGGTATAACTCCCCAATGCAATCCCTTCCCCCTCCCCCCTCCCCATGATAGGCCCCAGTGTGTGATGTTCCCCTTCCCGAGTCCAAGTGAGCTCATTGCTCAGTTCCCACCTATGAGTGAGAACATGCGGTGTTTGGTTTTCTCTTCTTGTGATAGTTTGCTAAGAATGATGGTTTCCAGCTGCATCCATGTCCCTACAAAGGACGCAAACTCATCCTTTTTTATGGCTGCATAGTATTCCATGGTGTATATGTGCCACATTTTCTTAATCCAGTCTGTCACTGATGGACATTTGGGTTGATTCCAAGTCTTTGCTATTGTGAATAGTGCCGCAATAAACATACGTGTGCATGTGTCTTTGTAGTAGCATAATTTATAATCCTTTGGGTATATACCCAGTAGTGGGATGGCTGGGTCATATGGTACATCTAGTTCTAGATCCTTGAGGAATCGCCATACTGTTTTCCATAATGGTTGAACTAGTTTACAATCCCACCAACAGTGTAAAAGTGTTCCTATTTCTCCACATCCTCTCCAACACCTATTGTTTCCTGATTTTTTAATGATTGCCATTCTAACTGGTGTGAGATGATATCTCATTGTGGTTTTGATTTGCATTTCTCTGATGGCCAGTGATGATGAGCCTTTTTTCATGTGTCTGTTGGCTGTATGAATGTCTTCTTTTGAGAAATGTCTGTTCATATCCTTTGCCCACTTTTTGATGGGGTTGTTTGTTTTTTTCTTGTATATTTGTTTGAGTTCTTTGTAGATTCTGGAAATTAGCCCTTTGTCAGATGAGTAGATTGCAAAAATTTTCTCCCATTCTGTAGGTTGCCTGTTCACTCTGATGGTAGTTTCTTTTGCTGTGCAGAAGCTCTTTAGTTTAATGAGATCCCATTTGTCAATTTTGGCTTTTGCTGCCGTTGCTTTTGGTGTTTTAGACATGAAGTCCTTGCCCATGCCTATGTCCTGAATGGTACTACCTAGATTTTCTTCTAGGGTTTTTATGGTATTAGGTCTAACATTTAAGTCTCTAATCCATCTTGAATTAATCTTCGTATAAGGAGTAAGGAAAGGATCCAGTTTCAGCTTTCTACTTATGGCTAGCCAATTTTCCCAGCACCATTTATTAAATAGGGAATCCTTTCCCCATTTCTTGTTTTTCTCAGGTTTGTCAAAGATCAGATGGTTGTAGATGTGTGGCATTATTTCTGAAGGCTCCGTTCTGTTCCATTGGTCTATATCTCTGTTTTGGTACCAGTACCATGCTGTTTTGGTTACTGTAGCCTTGTAGTATAGTTTGAAGTCAGGTAGCGTGACGCCTCCGGCTTTGTCCTTTTGACTTAGGATTGTCTTGGCAATACGGGATCTTTTTTGGTTCCATATGAACTTTAAAGCAGTTTTTTCCAATTCGGTGAAGAAACTCATTGGTAGCTTGATGGGGATGGCATTGAATCTATAAATAACCTTGGGCAGTATAGCCATTTTCACAATATTGATTCTGCCTATCCATGAGCATGGTATGTTCTTCCATTTGTTTGTGTCCTCTTTGATTTCACTGAGCAGTGGTTTGTAGTTCTCCTTGAAGAGGTCCTTTACATCCCTTGTAAGTTGGATTCCTAGGTATTTTATTCTCTTTGAAGCAATTGTGAATGGAAGTTCATTCCTGATTTGGCTCTCTGCTTGTCTGTTACTGGTGTATAAGAATGCTTGTGATTTTTGCACATTAATTTTGTATCCTGAGACTTTGCTGAAGTTGCTTATCAGCTTAAGAAGATTTTGGGCTGAGACGATGGGGTTTTCTAAATACACAATCATGTCATCTGCAAACAGGGACAATTTGACTTCTTCTTTTCCTAACTGAATACCCTTGATTTCTTTCTCTTGCCTGATTGTCCTAGCCAGAACTTCCAACACTATGTTGAATAGGAGTGGTGAGAGAGGGCATCCCTGTCTTAATTTACTCTTTTAATTAAAATTTATCTGGGTAGCTGGCTGCCAGTTTCTATTTTTTCAGAAATTTAGGTAGAAAGTGAGGAATAGGTGGATTGCTAGATGGATGTATGGAGTAAGATAAATCCCACCATTTTTTTTTCCAACATCCATGCCATTTTAATATTGGTAACACCAGGGTAAAATGACGAGCTACAACAGCCTGGAAATGGGAAAGGTATGCAGGCGTTTGGGCATGGGCAGTGGTGCCCTACTTTGGCCTTGATGCTGCGGTTTATGGATTAATTTTGTAATTAATGTATAATACATAATGTATAGGATATATAGTATATTGTGAAAGAGAGTGGTAGGGAGAGAACAGGTTGAAACAGTGCCAGGTCATGAGGGAGATTTTGTGTGTGTTTGAAGTGGCCTCTCCTTCGGGCAGGTGGTGAAGCAAGACCAGAACAAATAGGAGGCTGGAGGGGCAGGGTGAGCTCAGGTTTCCCTGTAGAAAAGGCAGCTCAGTCTGGGAGAGAAATCTTAAGGCAGAGGATGAACTCAAAGGCCTACAGGACCCAGTGCTAATGCAGTAAGTGCCAGAGGGCTGGAGATGAACTGGATGTGAATTGCAGAATACATGAAGGCCAAGGTGGGCAGCCCTGCTACTTGTAGCTCTGGACTCATGCTACTACGCCAGAAACCAGGCTAATGTTGCCAAAGAGAAGCTGGGAATTCCGATTTTTTAATATACGAATCTCCTTGTTTTAAAAAAATGGCAATTGGTTAGATTTTTTCTTAAACATTGCAAAAGCCAATTCAAGCTGTAGTGTTAAGTATTGCTTCTGATTGCCAGTAAGACCTCTGTTTTGGTATCTTAGTCCCAGGATGGTCACAGTCAGGTGATATGGGAGCAAGGCAGGAAAAACATCCCAGGTAGAAGTTTCAGGAGGGGAAAAGACATAGGGGTAGAAAATAGCCTTGGGTAGGACTGGAGCACAAAGCCAGGAGGAGAGCCAATGATGATGGAGACAGCCAATGGAGGGGAACTAGATCGAAGGAGGATGGGCCCAAGTCACAGTAATCATGGGATCAAGATTTACAAGGGGGGTGGGCACAGTGGCTCACACTTGCAATCCCAGCATGTTGGGAGGCCGAGACAGGTCGATCACCTGAGGTCAGGAGTTCAAGACCAGCCTGGCCAACATAGTGAAAACCCGTTTCTACTAAAAATACAAAAAATTAACTGGGTGTGGTGGTGTGAACCTGTAATCTCAGCTACTTGGGAGGCTGAGGCAGGAGAATCACTTGAATCCAGGAGGTGGAGGTTGCAGTGAGCTGACCACCATTGCACTCCAATCTTGGCAACAGAGTGACACTCCATCTCCAAAAAAAACATTTACGAGGGCTTGGGATTTATCTTGTAACCATTATTGCATATATTGGATGTTGTTAGTTAAATTGCATTCCCCCGAAATATACGCCCAAATTCTAATCCCTGGTACTTGTCAATGTGACCTTATTTGGAAACAGGGTCTTTGCAGATGTAATTAAAGATCTCAAGATATCATTTTGGATTAAATGGGTAGATTAATTGGATCCTAAATCCAATGACTAGTGTTTTTATAAGGGAGATTTGAGACATACAGACCCTAAGGAGAAACACAGTGGAGAAGGCCATGTGAAGATGTAGGCAGAGAGTGAAGGGATGTGTCTACAAGCCATGGACACCAAGGATTGCCACAGCTAGCAGCTGCTAGGAGAGAGGCATGCAATGGACTCTCCTTCAGAGCCTCCAGAAGGAGCCAGCCCTGACCACACTTTGATTTGGGACTTCTGGTCTCCAGAAAGCTGAGAGAATTAACTTGCGTTGCTTGAAACCATGAAGTTTGTGGTAATTTGTTACAGCAGCCCTTGGAAATTAATACCCTGGGCTTCTATGTAAGTTTCATTAGGAAACCACAGGGGTAGATGAAGGAGAACTCCTGCAAGGTTGAAGAGTGGGGAGTGACCTGGTCAGATTTGAGGGAGGGGAGGATCCTTCTGGCAGCCACTCAGGAGGGAAGAAGGCACAGGCCGGAAGAGCCTCTTAGAATCCCTTCGGGCTCCACACGAGATATGATGAGGATCCTGCCCTGTGGGACTAATGATGGAACTGAAGGGACAACTTAGAGGAACACTACATTTAGGAGGAAGAATTGGCAGGATTTGGCGATTGCTGTGGGATGGGTGGCACTGAAGGTGGGAGATGAGATGAGGGTAGGGATTGGTTATTTCGAGGTCACTAGGATGATGGCAGTGGTGGTTGCACTTGCTGAAATAGAGACTCCAGGAGAAGTAGTAGGCTCAGTGCACATATGGTGAGGTCTGTTGTGGGCGAGTTCAGCTTGAAGTGACTGCTGATCATGCGGGTGAGGATGAGCAGCAGGCTGCTTGGTTTTTTCGATCTTACATGGAGGATTTGGGGAACTCTAGGAGGGACGGCTGTAAGGTGAAATCGTGAGGTAGTTGAGGTAGCCCAGAAGTGTGCATCTGTTGAGAAGAAACACGTGCCCCCTGCCTTCGTTTCTGCTTTTTCTTTTAATTATGTAAAAAACATGTTTACATCTTAGAAGAAAAAGTGTGACTCAGTGTTGTAGTCAACCTTTTTGTTTTTTTGGCCTTGTCAGCATCTTTTCCCTTCTGGATGCAGTGCCCTGATTTTTTGTTAGAGGATTACCTGTTTCATTCTCAGTAACCCCCTTCCCAGCTCCAGGAGCCCCCAGCTGACCTAGGCCTGGCAATCAGAGCACTATCTCTCTGGCTACAGTGACCAGGAATTTTGTGGTTATTTTGTGATAGGCATGTGATCTGGAATGGACAGTGGCAGCCCTGCCTGGGGCCTTTGTTCCAAGTTATCATGAAAGAGAAGATCTATGTCGTGGATAGGTTGCTAGGCTGAAAGTGTGTCAATCTGGGCCATGACACAGGAGATCCTGCTGGAGATAGGAGCTGATGGAGAGGAAAGCAGAACGGAGAGATGATCAGGCAGGCTCTTGATGGCTTTGAGTCACCAGATCCCCTTTTGCCTTAAGTCAGTGTGAGGTGGCATTGATTTCTTTTACAACTAAAAAGGCTGCCGATTAGCGCATCAGGAATGTAATGCTTTCTGCTAGCTCCTGGCACCTGGAGTGGATTTCTTTGGCGGCACTTTGCCGGACGTCAGCATACTCTGGCTTATGCATTGAAGAGAGGAACCTCAAACCAAGCTTTCAGGGCCATAGTGTGAGGGAGGCCAGCATCTTTCTCAGAGAAAAGGAAGGCTGGCACAGCAGAGGCAAATCAAATGCTATCTTTTTTTTTTTTTTTTTCTTCTCCTGGGAAGTTTGGCAATATTTCCCTTGACAGACAGCTACAAAGTGATTCTTTTAGAGCCTACAATTACTCATTGGTCTGCCTGGGAAAAAAGTGAATCAAGCATCTCTACAACTTCATTACTGTCATGTTCATCTTTTCATCTGTGGCAAAAACAACCAACTAAGAATGTACGGGTGCACATTTTAAAGCTATCACAAAAAGTGTGATGCTTGTATGTATATTATTTCATTATGCTTTGAGATATTTCCTCTAGAACTGACTAATGAATGTTAATTTTCCCTCTGCTATGACACTATTCTCCCATTAGACATTTGACTTTGAAAGTGGCTCTCTGGGATCCCTTTGAGCTTCCCCACGTCTCTTATTGTGCAAGATGAAGCCCTGAAAATATGATGCCAATGATATGTTTTTCTCATGTCAGTCAAATGCAAACTAAAATGAACTGTCATTGACTTTTTAGTCTTTTGAAAGTAATTTTTTCTGATCATCAAACTAAGAATTCTATGGATTGATTCCAGTGTTGCTATATAATTGCTGTTCTGATCCTATCAGTATGCATATGTATATGTAATTAACAACGACTTTAGCTATTACATCTATCTACCTTGATTTTAAAAAAAGGCCTTAGAAACAGGGGCACAATGCCAAGATTTACATTTATTATTCAAAGTGGAGGATATAACAAATAAGGTGATTGTATTCATTCATTTATTCGTTCATTCATTGAATGCTCCCATCTTCATGAGCATGGAGTGGCCTAGGTAGCTTGACATATAAAGAACCAGAGGCCACAGGTCGTCCTAGCAGACTTGTGTTCTGGTGTTCACAACTTGAAGTGTCCTTCTTGAAAAAAGAAAGGCCATCGCTGCTATCCTAGACATCACAGATTTGTAGAATTTTATTTGGGAACTGGACAGAAAGATCCCTTTTAATCATTTATTGTCATAATTTTGTATTTAAAGATTCTAAGCCTTAAGGAGGTTGAATAGAATGTTGTACTGCTGAGAAAAGAAGCCTGGATTTTTGTGTCCTCGTCTATGAAAATGTCGGCAGACAATTAAGCCATTAATATGTTAACATTTATTGGAGTATGGTTTATGCCAGGCACTGTGCAGCATGTGTGAATGACATCATGGTCCCTGTCCTGGAAGGGAGTCATGAAGTCGTAGGAAGACAGGCATATCAACAAACAGTTTCAGAGTATTGGAACAAGTGTTCAAAAAGAGGTATATACTAGGATGTGAAGGGATTTCATAGGCAAGGTGGCAACTGAAGTGAATCTTGGAGGGTAAGTGAAAGCCTGCCAAGTGAACAAAGCAGAGGTCTTCCCCGTGAGAGATGAGTGAGCATGTCCAAAGATGTGAAAGGTGAGACATGGTCGTGGAGCTGAAAGCCTGGCTGACCAGTGTTTCTCACATGGGAAACACTTGTGAGAGTCATGGGGCATGAGATCAGAAAGGTAGACAAGGATCAGACCACTTTGTGTGCTGTGTTAAGGACTTTCCACTTTAGCATAAAGACAATGGGAAGCTAGGCACAGATGATAAACAGAGGCCTGATTGGATTTGTGTATGGTAAGCATGGAGCATGGATTAAAGGAGATGAGGAGTAGGAAGACGAATTAGGAGCTGACCCAATAGTCCATTTAATACACAACAAAAGCCTCAACAATGGCAGTGGCCTGGGAGTGATGCAGGATTGGGATGTAAAATAATTTGAAGAGCATTTAGACAGGAGAACAAAACAGGACATGGTGATTAATTGAATAGTGGGGTGCTGGCGACAGGAGCAGGAGTATGAGGCACATGGAGTTTTGTAGCTTGAGAAATTAGGGATTTGGTGGAGCTATTTCTCAGGTCAGAGGCTAAATGAGGAAGCCAACTTGGAGCTGTATGACTCATAGAGGGCTCTGAAAAAGTCTGCAGACTTGGGGATGATGCCTTCCTATGGTACCTGACAGCTAAGTTTCCGGAAAAGATTTGCCACTGTCTAACGCAGCGTTCCAGCTCTCAGCTATAGCTGGAGTGTAAACAGCTTACTTTCTTTTCATTTTGTACTTTTTTATTTTGAGAAAATCAGGAAGCCCAGTGTTCTATAGACCTAACTTTGGAGGATTTTTTTCTCCATTTTGTTCATGGATGAGGTCTTGCAGAATAGCCTGACATTGCTGGCAAAAATAAACAAACACACTTGGCGTGTTGGCTCACGCCTGTACTCCCAGCACTTTGGGAGGCCGAGACAGGCGGATCATGAGGTCAAGAGATTGAGACCATGCTGGCTAACATGGGGAAACCCCGTCTCTACTAAAAATACAAAAAATTAGCTGGGTGTGGTAGCACGTGCCTGTAGTCCCAGCTACTCGGGAGGTGAAGCAGGAGAATTGCTTGAACCTGGGAGGCGGAGATTGCAGTGAGCTGAGATCGTGCCACTCTACTCCAGCCTGGGTGACAGAGGGAGACTTGGTCTCAAAAGTAATAATAATAATAATAAATGAAAAAAATGAATAAATAGACACTAGGTTTAAAGGAAGACAACTGTATTTTAGCAGATTTGTTGCATGGTATGTTGAAAGCAGAGTGCAATGTGGCTAGAACAGAGAGCACATTTAACCTCTGTGTAATGTAGAAAGTGTCATAGATACTTCCAGTTGCTTTTTCCTGCTTATTAAATAAGAATGATGAAAACCAATATTTTAATCTATCTCCCCTAATCTCTGCTCGACAGGCAGATGGGATTCTCCTCTTTTCAAAGCTCGTGTACACACTAGAGATAAATTTATATAATACATTAGATTCTCACTAAATTGGTATAAGCCCCACTCTCCTACTGTTAAAACATCTTTTGGATTTTTAAACAAACAATATTTCATTTTAGATTAAGTCTTTATTATTGTTTGACAATTGGATATGAAACTGGAATGAAAATCTGAATATAAAGGCATGCAAAAATAAAACGAGTCAAGCTAAAAGTGTTAATGTCATTTAGCACGAACACACTTGATTGGCAGGGCTCAGAAATGATTGTCTAGTGACTTGATTTAGCATTCTTTGGGCAACCAATAATGAAGGGTGTTTGGAAGAAACTTAAAAAAATTTTTTGTTTTTGGGTAACAGTCTCTAAAGGTGGTTTTCACTCCTGTTTAAGGAGCAGAACTCTTCTTCAAGTGAAACCATAGGAACCACCCCATATATTCAGAACCCAACTGATGAAAGTAAAGTTGTGACTCATAGCCTGGATGGAAAGGGACAGTCAAGCTCTATATCCCCTTCTGAGTCCCTCAGCATCCTCCCCAAGGCAATTAGTGGAATGTCTAAGGCAACTCAGAGAACACTTTGAAAACCACTCTTAAGGAAAAGCAGAGATGGCCATGATCTCCCACATCTTAGAAGATTCACATTTCGGCCGGGGGTGGTGACTCACGCCTGTAATCCTAGCACTTTGGGAGACTGAGGTGGGTGGATCATGAGGTCAGGAGATAAGACCATCCTGGCTAACACGGTGAAACCCCGATTCTACTAAAAATGCAAGAAATTAGCCAGGTGTGATGGCATGTGCCTGTAATCCCAGTTACTCTCCTGAGGCAAGAGAATTACTCGAACCCAGGAGATGGAGGTTGCAGTGAGCCGAGGTTGCACCACTGCACTCAAAATGGCAATTCTCTTGGTAATACTTGGGTGTGCCTTATAAAAATTACTTCTGATTGCTTTAGAAGATGGTATGTTTTCAGGGCTGGCCACAGCTCTTCCTCTGTCCAGGTTGGTGCATTCAGGCAAATTATCTTTTCTATAGTCACATGGAGAAGTTACTTTGATCATTTTGAAAATGTAAACATGCTACATAAATGCAAGGCAAAGAGTGCTCATAGAGATATTGGTGACATTCCATTGTTTGGTTTCTATCATAGTAGGTATGAATCTTATTCCTGGACATGAATGTGTGAGAGATGTCATGCTACCTTGTTTTCCTAAATTAAATGGAATCTGTCTCTGAGTTCTTATCCCATTGCAACTGCAGGAAATTTAATGTCATCCATTGCTTCGGTTTCAATCTGCCTCTGCCTCAGGGTTGTAGGAAAGTCCCAGAGATCTTGAGGTGGCAGATCATTTGATGTAGTTGTCCTCCCTGGTCACAGGCGAATTGCTAATTTCCTAAGAACTTCATGTTAAAAACCAAATGTTCTTGAATTTGTGCCATTGCTTCTGAATCTTTCTGGGGGCAAGAATGCTGTACATCCTCAAGGTTGACTCATCCCAGGATAGTTTCCCAGGGAATTTATGAACAGACCACACTAATATTCTCCCAGGATGGCTATAGGTATTCTCTACTCAGTGATGAAACTCTTTATAGTAGGTGATTTGATTCTTTACCAAAGGATCATGAGACCATTTTGCCCCAGTTCTTCCCTCATTTCTGATTTAGTTCTGAATGCTGCTGCTTTTACCTAACTATCATTATCACTTGTTTTTCTATCACCACACAAGTAGTGTGTATGCACTCTGAGTTATTTAAAATATTGGCAATCTTGGTTCCTTCCCTGCACCCCCACACCTCCAGTCTCTCTTCCAGGAGTTATTTGCTGTGATAGATGTGCTGGCTATTTTCTCACTGGCACTCTTGATAGTAGCTGCCTGACAGTAAATACTGCATACTACTACAGACTGCCTCCAACTGGATTTCTTAATCCTTAGCTTGTTCCAATACTGGTATGGCTGAGTTAGCACATGGGGTGCAATAAAACACGGGCTGGTCTGAGATAGAGAGACAAAAAAGCCTTCCTCATTCTCCAAATTCTTTCAAAAGGCTTTTTTTCTGGAGTCAGAGATAAAACAAGCTAAAGTCCATGTGCAAACGACAAACTTTGAAGTCCATGCTGCTGAGACTCAGGAGAGCTTTAGATGGTGAATGCAATCATCATTGCTTGTAATAAGTTGGCGTTGCCATTTTGTAAGCTGCCTTCTTATGTGTAAAAATGGAATGGAGGGCTTTAAAAAACATCTTACAGCCTCTTGGCCACCTTTAAAATACACTGGTCTCGAAAGCCATTTTTCAATGGAGCAGAAAATATGGGGCCATGTAGAATCTCCAAATTCCATTAGTAAATAGAGTGAACAAAGAAAAAAAGGACTGATATAAAAAAAATTTAAAATCTCCCATTTGCACAAGAAGTAAGGTGATTTCCATAAGGAGATTTCTGGTTTGTAAGTCTGTGAAAGGCATACAGGAAAATCAGAATTACTGACATATGTGTTTTTAACTAGTGAACAAGTTGTGGAGACTGCTAGCTGTCCACCAAAACCACTTTTCTATTTCCTTCACGGTAACGGAAGCTGTACGATGACTGCCTAGACAACTTACACTTCCCAGTTGCCTTTGCAGTTCAGTGAGGCCAGGAGGTATAAAAGGAGAATATAGTAGTTTCTAGTCTCATTCCTGGACTTCAGAATTTTTTTTTTTTTTTTTTTTGGCAGTAATGATATGACTTCAGATTGCAGGAAAAGCAATCAGAAGTCATTATTTCCTAGAATAGCAAAATCTTTAAAGCACAGTATTGTTAGGAATGCATCTTACCGATCAAAAGCTAACAGCATGTGTGGATGTGGTGAGCATCCAGCTCATAACTATATTTGATTGTACTCATATTCCTCACCAGGTGTTCAGTTCAGAATAACATAAACTCTTTGTAAGGTGTGATCATATCCTTAAGTCAGTGAAAAATGTAGGGGTTAAGCTGGATAAAGAGCCATTTAGAGAAATATTGAAGACAGATGGAGATTTAATTCACATTGAGAGACCAAGGTCAGGGTGTGCTGGCCTGGCAGGGGATGGAGGCTTGGCATGGTGGTGGAATCCTTGAGTGTGGGCTGGGAACATGGGGGAGAACGCTTATATTCAAAGCAGAACTGGAGGACCTGGGGACAGGTGAGCAGATAAGAGTATAAATTGACAGCAGGGCTCAGAACAAAGGTTTCTGGAAAGAGTCTAGCAGTTTGGTGTTAGGAGGAAGTAGATGTCAAAGGGATATTAATGCAGGTGGCTGCAAAGCCTGAGCAGGTCGTCAGCAACCTGGAGATTCACGGAAACTGAAGAGGCAAGACAAAGAAGACAAAATGGATGCACAGTGAAAACATAAAGGGGAGATTTTGACAGGGAGGCCAAGCTGACCTTAGCCAGAGGCTTTCTCAGATTCATTTAGGGCAGTGCGAGACCTGCAAAGGGAGCCACCTGCTGCTTCATCTCTGCTGCCTTTATCAGCTCTGGTGGAAGGAGTCATAGCAGAAGTAAAACTCAGAGAGCTCCTGGTGGCCAGAAAGAGAGTCATCTCATTGTTCTCGTAGTGGAGAAAAGAGGTGCACCACCTCAGAAGGTACAGTCGTAATGGCATACCGCTTTCAGGGCTTGATGGGCTTCAGTCTTAGCCCATGTCAAAGTCCTGGTGCCGTTTCCAAACGGAGTAGTCACACCGAGGTTAAAAGCAGAAAAAATACAAAGGGGGCCTTCACAGCCCTTTGGGAACCCAACCATACCAACTGTTTGGCCTTTGTTCCTTAAAGTTTTACATGGAAGTGATTCCAGAAAGAGAGTACTATAGCAGTAGACTTCTCTCATTTCCAAATTGTGGTTGTGATCCTAGAATCTTCCTGTCAACAGGATAACTCACTCTTTCAAATGGGAAATAAGCTGTCTTCCGATCATTCCTAATAGAAAGTAGGCCAAAGGTTTTTCTAGGACAGTAATGTCATTTTGAATTTCATGGTTACCCATGGCAGCTTCCAGTGGAGGCTTGATTATATCCGGATCCTCGTGATTTTAGAGATGAAGTCAATTTTGCTTTGGGATTCTAATTTCCAATTAACAAACACATTATTTTATGATAACTCTGGTTTAATGACTAACAAGGATGATTAACAGCAGGTCAACTCTATTCAAAATGGCAGGGCAACCCTCAGAGTCACATGTACTTCTTTCCTTAGAGATAACAATATCCAATGTTGTTATGAATTTTCATGAGAATTAATACTTGGATTTGCGTCTCTGCTGAAGGTCTTTGATGATGCAACTAAAACAAGCAAGCAAATAGCTCTTCAAGCTTCGTATGGGAAAGGCCCTTAATTTATTACTGATGTCTTATTAATTGTAGAAAAACTGGAGCAAGGGAAATGGGACCAGTTAACTGTGAGTATGTACAGTGCTGTGGCGGTTTTGTACCTTGAAGATAATCTTAGTCAGAGCGGAAGCCAAATACCTGAGTCCCAGCTGGGCGCAGTGGCTCACCCCTGTAATCCCAACACTTTGGGTGGCTGAGGTAGGAGGATTGTTTAAGCCCAGGAGTTCAAGATCAGGCTGAGCAATATATTCAAACTCCATCTCTACAAAAAAATGAAAAAAAATTAGCTGGGTGTGGTGGCATGCACCTGTAGTCTTAGCTGCTTAGAACACTGAGGCAGGAGGATTGCTTGAGCCCAGGAGTTTGAGTCTGCAATGGGCTACTATTATGTCATTGCACTCTAGCCTGGGCAACAGAGCAAGACTTCATTTCTAACAAACAGACAGACAAAACCTGGGTCTAGATTAGTAACAAAACACTTACGCTCTGCTTCTTTTTATCATAGTCTTATTGCTCCTGACCCCAAGCTTTCCTCCCATTTGCACTCCTGGGACAGTCCATGCACATTTTAAGTGGCCTAAAAGGAATCTTGCCAATCAGATGGTTTGTTACTAAACTCTCAGAATCCCTAATTAAATGTCCAGCCCCTGAGATCAAGGCTTTGGCTATGACTGGATATTTTACAGAGCTTTTGTTTAATGAGCTTGAGAAATATTCCTGTTCTTTTCTTCATGCCAATCCACATCTCCAGAAAATTGAGGAGATGGCAGTCCCTGGGCAATCCTTCTTGCTTTTACTCAGAGACAGTTTTTTCTTGCCAATTTTCCTGATGGTTTTTGCCTGAAGAGGAAGGGAGTTCCAGCGGGAGCCTGATTTATGCGTTTAAGATGAAATCTGGATTGTAATTTCCCAAGAACAAACATATTACTTTATAACAAGCAATACCCTTGCAGCCTTGTCTTTAGTTTAGAGCTGACAAGCATGAGTAGCAGAGGGTCAATGTGGCAGATCCTGCAGATCTTCCTGCTTAAGACCTCTTCTTTCTAGCATGTCCTCCTGGACATGGTAGCCTGGAAAGCTGGAAACTGTATCTCACAGATTCCTTTGCAGTTAGAGGTACCTCTTACCCTCATTCTTCAAGTGGACACATCCACATGAGATTTGGAAGGAGGAAAAGAGCAAGTGACTGTGGCTATATGCCTAGAGATCTAACCTTCTGGCCAGCGTAGGTCAGAGGCAGTGTAGTTCTGGGGCTAGTGGCTGCAGAGGCATGTCCTTGTTCCGGTACCTCGTAATTGCAACAGAGGACCGTGCTGCAACCAAATCTTTTTTTTTTTCTTAACCAAATCTTTTAATGTGGAAATTCTCTGGAGGAGTTAAGGAAGTTGCTTCTGAAATTTCTGTTTAGAGCCTGTTCTTTCAAATCACCCAATGGCTTTGTGAGCTCAGTTACTTTCTATAATAATTCCCTTTCTCTTTAAATTATCAATAATAGATTCTGTTGTCTGCAATAAAAAGCACTGACTGATAAAGTGAATCTCTTTGGGTAGTCTGGATGATGGAATCCTTTCAGTCATGTTAAAGGGTCACACGTAGGCTTCCCTGCTCTGTCTCTCTTCCATTTTTACTGCTGGCCTCACCCCAGGGATGTGGCCTATACACCATTTTTTTTTCTGGCTATCATCTTTCTTTCGTTTTCTGGGATCTAATTCTTAGAACATTATCTGCGAGAGAAGGATATGAATATTTACACATCTGTAAGCTACAAAACTCATATCATTTTCAATTTCTTGTTACCCTCCATGAGAGAAAGCAGAAAGGGGCCGCTCATAAACCCAATGATGGCAGAGGTTTAGGCCTCCTTCATGAAGTTCCACAGGAGTTGCTCCCTGTCCACAGTGAATAGTAGCAGGACTAGAATTTCACACTGCTCATCTCTTCTTTCACACGCTTCTTAAGGGAGTCTCACAATGTTGTTATACCATCTTCAGTCCCTAGGAATGTTCCCCTTCAAAATTACTCCTTCTTCTAATGAGTGAAGTTCTCTAGCAATTACAACTCTGCTTTCAAATTCTAGTGGTTCAATTGTGTATAAAAAGGAATGGAAATATGCCTGTTATTCTGGTGTCATTATTCATGCTCTTGCTTTGTTCATCTTACCTTATAGCCACAGTCATTTAAATCCATCTCTGATACTTACTAGCTTAACCAACCCTCAGACCCAAGTGTGGTCTACCCCTCACACACCACTTGCAGCTGGGGCACTATCTTTCAAACTTGTCTCTCCAAGTTGCTTAGTTCAGGTAACTTTTCCTGTACTCTGTCTTTGCCAAAACATCAGCGTTTTTAAGGCCTGCTCATTGTTTTAAGAAGCAAGACTAAAAGACAAGTGTTTAGATTAGAAGAAGGTGTACAGGACAGACTTCAGACAGGTGGAAATTTAGAAAACAGGTTAAGCCTCTTGGATGGCATTTTAAAGAATTTGTACTTCTAGAATTCATACTCCATCTAGATCCAAAAGAAGTCAAAATAGCAGGGACAAAAGAGGTGATATGACAATGTCAAAAAAGTTACAGGCCGAAATGAAATAGTGAAGAGGAAGTTTTCCACCTTTTTAAGGGGTCACAATCAGCAGAGCCATTTGGTTTCTGTGGCTCTGCTAACCACATAGACTGTTAATTGTCATGAACCTGCTTCTCCTCTGAGGGTCTATTTATATCCTGTTGGAGAGCCAGTGGCACTGAGTCATGGCAGTGTGCAGAGCTAGAATTAAGCAAGGTGCTGATTACTTATGCTAGTACAAGCAAGGGGCCAGTCCTTTGGGGAAAATTCCAGGAGCATTCCCTTCCATCTGCTGATAAAAAAGCCTTTTCTATGTTGGGCTATTGCAGTTAAAGCAACTCCTTTGGAGAAGACAAGGTGATATAGTAAAAAAGGACTGAACATGGAGAGATTAGTTCTGGTTATGAATCTTGATTTATTCCTTAATACTACATTGACCTCGGTCAAGGCAATTACTATTTGGGAACCTTAAACTTACTACCATTGAGTTAGAAATATTTATTTATTTTTCTTTTTATTTATTTATTTATTTATTTATTTAGAGTTGGGGTCTCACTCTTTTGACCAGGCTGGAGAACAGTGATGCAATCCTAGCTCACTGCAATTTCAAACTCCTGGACTCAAGTGATCCGCTCCCCTCAGCCTCCAAAGTAGCTAGGACTACAGGTACATGCCACCATGCCTGTTTAATTTTTACATTTTTGTAGAGACAAGATCTCGCTGTGTGCATTATTTAACAATTGAGTCATTTGGACGATTAGCTGCTTGTTTCTAACATTTGGATTTCTGAAGGAAGCATAAATATTTGCCCATGGTTGGTATTTTGGACCTTGATCAAGTGTCTGTTCTGTACAACCATGTTGACCTCTTGCTGGTCTCAAACTTCTGGCCTCAAGTGATCCTCCTGCCTTGGCCTCGTGAAGTGTTGGGATTACAGATGTGAGCTGCCATGCCTAGCTGGAAATACGGAGTTACACATGTGAGTTTCCATGCCCAGCTGGAAATACTTCTATTTTTATGTCTTGTGCTCTTCTGGGATTAATGAGAGAATCAAATGGGATAGCATATTTGTTGACACTATAGAAACAATGACATGCTTTAGGCAGATCAATGGTCAAACCAGGCAAGTTCTGTTAAGAAGAAATGTATTCTGGTTAGAGTAGCAAACTATCTAATTATCAGCCACAACCTCTAAGTTCATTAGGAATCTTTTAGTTGTGAGGGACAAAAATGGTCTCCAGTATTGTTAAGCAAATAGGTGAAATTCACAAAGTTCTTGGGGGCTTCAGAATTGATAGGAGGTTGAAGAACTAGAATTGGGAAAGTGGACAGAAGCCAGGAGAGTCAACAATCAGGGAGTAGTGCCGTCATGGTTTGGCAGAAGCAGCCTGACCAGAATATCACAACCACCAGTACTGTAGGACAGGACCTCTGCTACTGAAGGGACAACCTCTCCATCCGCAGCCTCCCCCTCAATTAATGAGGATATTCCTTCCTATCACATCTCCTGCTGTAGGTAAATCCAAGCAGTCCTCGTGCTTTGGCATTACTAGGCTAGGATTCAAAGCCCTGGACAAGAGCATCTTATTGGCCAACTCTGGGTCACATACGCATAAGGTGGTTACCACTGTTTGTGGCGAGGGAGGATCTGGTGCTTTCAGCTTCCCGAAAAGGATGCAGGGAACTGCTACCATCAAGTCTATACACACTGGGGAATTCCAAATGTTTAGCTGACATTTATTATTTAGAACGTAGCTGATTCCTATGTCAAAGGAAAACAGGAAAAATAAATAAGCTTTGATGTGAATTCAGGATAGTGAATTTTCAACTAAACAATAATGGAGGAAGAGGGAATGCTGGATGACCAAGGGCCACAGTAAGCAGGGCATGGAAATAAAAAAGGGCCTTAACAAGGAGAGGTAAGAGGATGCTAAATATTACTTTTTCCCCAAATTTTCTTACTCCAGATCTCATTAACAAACACCAGAAAGTTTTTGAAAAAATTATCTAAAAATTCCTTTAGGTTGTGCAATTCATGCAGTATTGCATGTGTGAGCTGGAAAGGACTTCAGAGGTTCGACTCCATCCCTTTATGTCTAAAGAAACTGAGGCTGGGTGAGTTGATGTGAATATGCAGGTCCCACAGTGAGTTAAGGCCAGAGTTGGAACAAGAACTCAATTTTCCAGACACTAGTCCAGTGTTATTTTCATAGCATCCCATAGCATCTCTTTTGTGAAACTGCCTTTTTATTTTATTTTATTTTTTCTGGCAGAACAAGAAAATATGCTCAGTACTATTTACTGATGCAGTCCAGGTGGGCCACTGAATTCTGCACTTACCTATAACTTCTGTGTGTCCAGGCACTGAATAATTTTCCAAGGATTGTGAGCTGATATTTAAACCAAGAAAAGACAGAGAAACCTTTGTGATTTCTTAGGAAGAATAGTTTCATTTAGTTAGATTAATATTTATAGAGTACCCACTATATGCAAGGTCAGTGGGGTATTAAAAATTGAGCAAAATGTATTTTCTAATCTCGAAGATCTCCCATGCCATCAAGAATGAAATAGATAAGCCTACAAAGAGACTCCAAAAATGAATGTTGAATATGATAGGCAAAGTACTAAGTATACGATAGATTTTTTAAGGAGAGCAATCCCATTGAATACCACTATATTATTCTGTGCTAGAGACTTTCTTACATATCTACTTCTCTAGGCCCTCTGAGAATATGGGCCGGTCACATATTGCTCTTACTGCCATGTGACTAGTTTTGGCCAAAAGGGTGCAAGAAAAAATGATGTGTACTACCAAGCCCAAGTATTTAATTGCAGTTGCAGCCCTCTTCTCCCACTGTGGCAACAGAGAGGCCAGTAGCCTCAGGATGGTTACAAGAAAGTGGACCCCTCATGAGTCTGGATGACTTGAGTCACCAAACAGAGATCAGTTACCCTGCAAACTCTCCTGGACTCACAGTGGATATTGACTGAGCAAGAATAAGAATGAATTTTCATTGGATTACATCAGTGAGAATTCTGGGCATTTTTGTCATGGCATTATCTAACTTATCCCGAGGAACAGATCTTCCTCCTGGCCTATTCCTTATAGAAAAGAGAACATAGAAATATAAACACACATATATTTATTAATAAATATGTTTGATAATTTAAATAATATTTAATAAATATATAAATAAATATTTGAAATGATAAATATATTTAATTTAATAAGCTAATAATTTAAATATGTACATCAGTATAAATAAACTGCAGACTATGTATCTATTAATTCCAATGGACAATTTAATGCTTGGAAACCGAGTCTGTTCAAAGTCCAAGCTGTTTCCATTTCTCTCCTTGTTCTTAACCTTAACTCTTTCTGCTATTCAAGGAAAAAATTTTTGTACTTTTTCACTTTCTAATACCACCAGATGTCCCGGCATAGAGTTAAATCTTTTACAGAATGTATCCAACTCTGGTTATAGTCTAAGGGTTTGAAAATCAATGGCAGAAAGCATGCAGATATGGAATGTTTGAACTGGATGAGTAGGAGAAGTAGACAAATAGTCTTAAGATTCCTAATGCTATCTCAAAGAGCAATAAATAGAAGAATGGGAGAATTGGTGTTGAAAAGAAATATATATTTAAATAAGAAAAGATTTTCATTGTGGAGAAAATAAACATAGTTCATTGAGTTAATTTTTGTAAAGGTTTTATTTTCTTTTACTCTTTTTTCCTTTTGGCAAGGCGATGGTGGGGGTTGGGTGGGAGGGTTGTTGGACTATATGCAGCCAAGGAAATAAAATGATCTTTCTAGCCAGTTGCACTCTCCAAGAAATGTGAAATCACTCCAAGTTAAAGAGCATATAATACTGCCTGAAGTCTATTGAAATCCTTCCAAAATATGTCCAAATTAAGTCTTCCAAGTTCCATGGCTCTGTTGGTGCTGTCAAACGAAGCAACCGCAAATCATGAAACCTACAAGAAAACTGAAGCTTTTTTTTTTTCAAATATAACAACCTGTGTCACAATTTATCCATTTGGAAGTATTTGACACCAACAGATCTTTTTTTTTTCTGTTCATATATCATTACCAGCCCTTTGGCCTTGTTATTTTGCAGTCATTTCTTGTCAACTTTTTTGGTTGCATCCAAGGGAAACTTGGAGAGGTACCTAAAATAGAAATAACTGGGAAACTCTAGGATGTTCTGCTTTTCTTAATGCCAACACTTAACCTTTGTTGATGTAATGTTTTCTCTGCAAATAGTGCAAATTGGAAATTTCCCTAGGATCACAATCCAGCCTTCCCCAGAGCCAAATACAGTCTCAAAGTTGCTGTTCTCAAGTATGGTGATATTTATTCAGTCTCAGCTCATTTCCTACTTTTTTTTGTTGTTGTTGAAACATTCTCCCTACAGCACTATTTAACAATTGAGTCATTTGGACAATTAGCTGTTTGTTTCTAAAATTTGGATTTCTGAAGGAAGCATAAATATTTGCCTATGGCTGGTATTTTGGGCCTTGATGAAGTGTCTGTTCTGTACAACTACTTTGACCTCTCACTTCTCCTAGAGACATGTGTAAATTCTCCCAAATTCATTCATTTGGTTTCAGCTGCTGGGAATCGTGTTTACAAACAACAATACTGTAAGAACCTATTGAGAAATCCTCTGTGCTGTTGTTAATGTGTTTTCATTTTCGTGCAGGGGAGGTTTTAATTGTGCAGCCCTCTGCTGACACCCTATTCATGCTTTCTATTATCCCTTTGGCTTTGTCTTCAGCTAAACACATTCTCTTTTTTTTCTCCTCCAAATTATTTGCATGAAGATTTGCATTTAAATGGATGTGGAAAGTACATTAACAACACCTACACTAACCATGTAAAAACTGTACAGTATTTGTTGCTGCCAGATGTGAATGGGAAAAAAATTCAATGAATGTTTTGGAAGGAGAGTCCTCAGGTAACTGCACTTCAGACACAAAGACACTTCATTAGATTGTATTTAATACTGATTATGCATATAGAGGTATATGAATACAAATGCCCTATTCCCAAAAGGGATGTTGTGAAATTCTATTACATATTTGTGCACACCCCAGAAACCAAATATATTTCAGCATTTGGGGTGAATCCAAAGGCCCCTAAGTGGGTTGAGAGCACATTCCAGGGTTGGTCCATTTTGAATGACCTTTATGTCCTCGCTAATAGAACAAGGAAGAAAAAGGAGAGAGAATTAAAATATACTGTATTTTGTGTTTGCACCTTAGGACATTTTTTCCTGAGTAGCTCAAACAATAAACATTTTATAAGAAGGCTGGATACCAAAGAGAGGGAAGGGGAAAAAGGAGGAGAGAGAAAGAACAAAAAATAGGGTGAGAAAGGAAAGAGGAGCGTGTGTAGTGAGATTTCAGATATCTATTCCTTTTTTAATCAAAAGAAAACAATTGGAAGAAAGAAAAAGACAAAGAAAGAAGAAAAATGAAAAGAAGAAAAAAGTATAATAAAAGGTCACATAAATCAGAAAACAAGTCTTCATGAAGAAGATGGAGAAAGGGATAGAGAGGAGAGAAGAAAAAGGGAAAAGAGGGGAACTGAAGAATGACTATAGAAGAACACTTGCGTTTCATTTATGAAGCAGAGACCTCGAGTTATCATTCAGTATTATGAGAAAGAAAATTAAATTGGTCTTGGCAAAATGATTCTATTAAGGGATAATATCTTCCCTTTTATTGTTAATTATTTTATGTTTACAATAGTCAGTGTAAATGTATATTATTTTTACAGTAACACATGGCTTAGCATAAATAATTTACCCAGGATATATGGTTAATTTCTAATTAACTTCCAGCTCTGTTAGTTTGCTTTAGATTAAAGCCCTTTCTCTTTCTAACAAGTCCTTGAAGGGAAGCAGACAACCTAATTACAGACATTCATTGTGGAATATTTATATTTAGCAATTTAAAAAGGTAATATCAAACGAGAAATGTAGTGGAAAATAAAGTGGAAGAGGAAAAGGTTGCAGTAGAGGGAGGAAAATTTATTGTTTGTCTTTGTATTTTTATGTCTGCATAAGAAAAAAAATAGTCCAGAGAAATTTATCCACAAGCTGAATGTAATACGGCAGCAGTACCTCTGTGTCCCCAAATACAATTATTGTTTATTGCTTAAAAACAATTTTCCATAGGCTGTATGCACTAAAGAGAAATCCATAAACATCAGAAACAAGTCTCTAACAAGTCTTCATTTCTTATATGGATAAAAAAATCCATATTTTCCTTCCTGTTATTCCAGAATAGACCTGAATAAAGCAAATTCGCTGCATCCAATGAGATTTGTAATGCAACAGTAGAAGAATCTGATTTCACACATTATGGTTAGGGTCCTCCATATCCCAGCCATAACAAGGATAATAAATAAAGTCTACTCTAAAACCAGGCATGTAGCCTCAGTAACTGACCCGCCGTCTGCATGAAACACAATGATTTCCAAATGTGAAGGGCTAACCTGAGTCAGAGGGCTTGCAGAAATTCACCATGGGAATATCCTGGCTTAAACATTCCTTTGTGCGTACAACCTCATCCTAGGTGCTGAAGCTTCTTTAAAAAGCAACAAAATGGGATCAGGTCTTTGCTTTATACCTGTATCATTGTAATTGACACAGCAGAGGAAAGCCCTCTCCCCCTGGGGTCTTATATCTTGAACTAATCTGAGTCACGTTTGGACTTGTGATACCATAGCTCTGAATTCATTGAGGTTTAGATAAGTATGCTGTGTTAGTCTTAATGCGCATTTACAGTATATGGTGTAATTGCTCCTTTGGAGCTGTTAATGCATTTTTATAGCCAAAGACAATTTCCTGTGTACTGTATGTATTAAGGAGAAATGTCTGCCTGAAAATTTATGTTGAGAATGCACGAAAACAAAGCAAAACATCCTAGTGTGTGCATTCATCTTGTTAAAGACCATACACTTGGGTGCATTTGTTCTTCAAAGAACGTGATGAACGTCAAACACTTAGAGTTCTTTGTCATCCCTGAAGCTGGCTTCAGAGCTTCCATACTCCTTTTCTATTTTCTTCTATATCCTCAATATATAAGGCTATCTAGGGAACAAGTGAGAAAATGCTGAGTGAAAAGGCTTATGTGATAATGTTAAAACAGAAAATGATAGATTTTAAGTTTTAAAATCATCTCTGAAGAGATGGTGCAGATTCATACGTGCAAAGACAAGAAGGAAATTTTGGACGGTGATCATTCTTGCACCAAGGCATGCAGGGTCAAAAACAATGGGCTCCCCCCACGTTTTATCCCAATGATTCTTTAATGGTGTTATATAATTTTTACCAAAACAGGGGGTGGGTAGGTGTCCCATTCATTCTTGGTTTCGTTTGCTGATTCTTTTTCTGCACTGCTGTCTGTTCAAGGGAACTGACTATTTGAGGTCTGCATCACTGGACTCCCTGCCAGTTGGCTTCCAGTTGGGTTTGGCCAATGGCACACACAGGCAGATCAGAAGACAGAAGGAGAGAGGGGTTGGGTCATGTCTTCCTTGCTGCTTCCCTCCCTTGGTGCTGTATCTCTGGCATGCATTCCTCCATGATGGCAGCTTCTGCTGAGGGGCCCTACCAGGGTTCCTGCTCTCTCTGAGGATTGTAACACAGGTTGGTAAAGCCTTCTTATTGTTGCTTGTCTCTGGGTACCCATGCTTGTGAAGCCTGCTCACCTCTCCGTAAGCTAGCACTTGATTAAGTATACTTGTTGGCACCCTGACTGATACACTGGCTATATAGGCAGGAGAAAGAGACCACAAAATGCTCAAACCAGTGAAATCACATGGTGGCTGAGATACTCTAATAGCTCTGTTGACTGTAAGGCTTTGGCAGACGCAGCCTTGTAGCTGCCAAAATGATGCATCCTCCTAGGTGTTCAGTGATTGTGTTATCATGTAGCTGGGATGCTTTGGTTTGGTTTGACCTAAAGCAATTGTGTATTAATTAGGACGTTATAGCTACAACTGCAGAAACCCAATCCCAAACAGCCTATGAAGGAGTGGGGAGAAGATCTTATTGACTCACATAACTGAAAAGTCTAAGTGGCACTGAGGCCTTAGATCCAAAGGTTCAAATGATTTTCCTGGGTCATATGCTTATGCTGAGTTGGAGGAATTGGAGATATTTCCACTAAATCCAGAAGTGAAACTTTCTCCAAGGATAAAATAGGACTGGGCAGAACAAGGTAATATGAAGTAATAGATGTACACTTTGTATCTTCTAAAAGGTTCTCAGAAATATTCTATCACTGTGTGCAGAAATGACACACGAAGGCCATGTGTATATGCCACTGAAGAAACCTGTGAGCAGTCTATACTAAACACATTTGTGACCTTCCTAACTACCTTTTAACACCTGCCTGTTGTTCGAAGATCAATACCAGTGAAAGCAGCTGTGGATATCTAGTCTCTGCTTTATGGGAAAATGAAGATAAGAGATTTTTGGAAAGAGCACTGAATATATTACCTTATGTCCAGTGGATGCTCATTCCGTTTTAATTACCCCACTTATGAATGGGAGGGAAAGATAAGAGATGTAAAATCATTTCTGAAAAGGAAAACATCTGGCTTGGCAACATGACTTAGAACTCACATCTCATTCAGGCACTGGTTTGTGGACCCTTGAGCATGTTCATGAAAATCCATGGCTCTTGGTTTATTCCTATGAGAAATGGGGAGGAGTCTAGAATTAAAAGAGAGGAAGAGTTCTCTTTTTTTCCTTTTTCATGAGACTTCTTTGACAAAAAGCTTAATAAAGCTTTTGGCTAGACAAAATCAGCAGGCATTGGACTTATTTCTGATTTTACTTCATTATTTGAGAAACAGATAATATATTTCTACACAATATTTACTACCTAAATATTTCTTTTAGGGAAAACATTTAGACAGAAATGAACATTCTGGTAGGTGTCGAAATTCCATTTCAGACCAGGGGAAGCAGATGAAGTGTTGGTTTTTTTTTTTTTTTAACTTCTTACCTGTCATTTTTGCTTAATAACTTCTCTGTCCTTCAAATGGCTTGTTTTGATTGTGAATTTCGAAATCTTAATAGAAATTTCTTAAATTCCTTCCTTGATAGGCAATTTTGTCCAACGATTTTGAGGATTTAACAAAGACAAAGGCTTTTACAAAAAGTATTTTTGGTTTGCCCCCTTTCCCATCTGAAATTGGCAGGAAACTGTTGGCAAAAGATGAGATGTCTTCCCCCGGCTTCCACATACACATGAGCCAGGACTTGCCTGAGAACCTTTGAGGCTATGGTAGTTACTCTTCAAAGATAACTCCCTCCCTAATGAAGCATAACTGGAAATCGAGCCCTTGTGCCCCTTGAACCCGGATTGTCTGATAAAATGAGGCAGAAGTGCTGCTGCCAGACTCTTAAAGTGCA
The DNA here is from genome assembly GCF_002776525.5 of Piliocolobus tephrosceles. Taxonomy (NCBI): domain Eukaryota; kingdom Metazoa; phylum Chordata; class Mammalia; order Primates; family Cercopithecidae; genus Piliocolobus; species Piliocolobus tephrosceles. The sequence continues at coordinate 165,377,213 of NC_045437.1, forward strand.
TTATGAAGCCCTGTAGATTTCGCGTGGGTTTCTTGGGATGCTTTCTCTAGGGGGAGCAGCCACCATATAAGAAGTCAGCCTGCTAGCCAGGTGTGGTGGCGCATGCTTGTGGTCCTAGCTACTCAGGAGGCTGAGGTGGGAGAATTGCTTGAACCCAGGAGGCAGAGGCTGCAGTGAGCCAAGATCATGCCACTGTACTCCAGCCTGGGTGCCAGAGCCAGACTCTGTCTCAAAAAAAAAAAAAAAAGTCAGACTTCCCTGAGACCATACATCCTGAAGGTGTCTAAGCTAGCCATGTGGAGAGGCTGCATGGAGACAGAGGTGTCTGAGCACTGCCCAGCTGTGCCAGCCGTCCGAGGCATCATACATGTGAGACATGAAGCCATTTTAGTTGGCCTGCCCAAGTTAAGAATTCAGGTGACCCTAGCCCCATCTGCTATCTGATTGTAACTGCTTGAGAGAACAGCATGAGAAAAATGTCCCACTGAACCTGTGGCCAAGTCAAGAACGACATGAGATAATAATAAATTGTCATTTAAAGCCACTGAGTATTGAGGTGGTTTGTTGTGTAGCAATAGAGAACTGAAACAGAGCTTATAAGCAAAAAGGTAGATGGGTCCATAGGAACTGAAGTGATCCACAAAGGATGGGTGACTTGCTGTTGTCTGAGTCTCCTCACTTGGCTGCGATGAATGAAATGGTGACCTGAAGACTGGACTGCTTCATCTGTTGGGCCCTCTGTCCAGGGTGAAGGCCCTTTTTCCTGCTCTGGGCTCTCCCCACCTGACTTCTTTGTACTCTGGGTACCTGGTCTCCACAGATATTTATTCCTGAACATTACAAATAATTCTCCCCGAGTGCAATCTCTGACCCCAATTTATCCTTAATCTGTTTAATTGTCACCCACTGTTGTGTAGAGCTAACAAAGGTGAATTTGTGCTATAAACGTATTTTTTGAGTAATATAAATAAATAAATCATTTGTAGTTGATATGTAATAATAATATACTCAGCAACATTTCACAGTTCCTTAAAAGGGTGAAATGAGTGGTGTTATAAATAGAAAATTTCCTGCTGAATGACCCATAGAAAGATATTGTCTAGTTTAAGGGAAGTGCTAAAACTGCCCAGCAAAACTAACAACAAGCCTTCCAAACCCTATCATTACTATAAAGTGAGGTTAGATGGCAAGTTCTGAGGATGCAATGTGGTATAAAACACAACCTCTGTCCTTAATAAATTTAGAATCTAGTTGGAGAGATGATTGATGACAATGATGATAACAACCAGCATTTATTGAGCACTTATGTGCCAGACACTATGGTAAGTATGTTACATGCGTTTATTCATTTAATCCTCATAACAATCTATCAAGTATGTAATACTATTTTGAGTATATGCATCATAAAAATTCAGGAATAGAGATTATGTAACTTACCCAAGATCATGCAGCTAGTAAGGGTGGTAGTAAGTAGATAACTACTATGCAGTATTACCATACGTTCTGAAAACAGTGGTCCCCAACCTTTTTGGCACTAGGAACTGGTTTGTGGAAGACAATTTTCCCACAAATGGTGGGGGTATGGTTTTGGGATGAAACTATTCCACTTCAGATCATCAAGCATTAGATTCTCATAAGGAGCGCACAACCTAAATCCCTCATAGGTACAATTCACAGTGGGGTTTGTACTCCTGTGAGAATCTAATGCCCTCACTGACCTAACAGGAGGCGGAGCTCAGGTGGTAATGCTTGCTTGCTAGATGCTCGTCTCCTTCTGGGTGGTCCAGTTCCTAACAGGCCAAAGAGCAGTAGCAGTCCACAGCCTAGGGGTGGGAGACTCCTGCCCTAAACCCCTGCAATGCTCCACCTCACGAATTCTGGCCCACATAATATGTCAGCTTGGACCAGGAAGATGGATGGACATCCACATGGCCCTTTGGCTGCATCTGGTGATCTGAGAATAGCTGCAATACTTTCTATCCAGTAGGAAGTGTATTCGTTGCTTCAAAAAAAATTTATTCCAATCCCTGAAGAAATTTGACTAGGTCGTAAATGTTTAAAAGACAAGAAAGCATTATATGTGACATTACTGATCAAGGAATAAGGTCAGTAAATCTTTGGTATGTGGGAGCAGTTAATAAAAGAAGGAGAAGCGAAGGGAGTGAGAAAAGTCATGTTACATAATTTGCTGTCTTGACTTTGTATATGGTTTTGAGACCTCCAAAAGAACTTTAACACTGTTGAGACAGTTATTAGCAGAAGAGGTGAGGAAACTTAAGAAGCTAAGGCAAGGGAGTAGAGTCCAGGGGAAATTTATTTTCACTGGTATGTAAAAAGCAAACCAATGGACAGATGCTGCAGAAAAGGAATTTTGTCCAGCCAACTTAGGAGGAAGAGGAAGACAACTGCATAAACTACAACAGAAAAAAAAAAAAAAAAAAAAAATCCTCATCATCCTTTACAAAGCCAACAGGGGAATCTTGGTTAAAAAAGTAGTAGTGGTAGGAGAACACAAATGTCATAAGGGTTATGATGCCTAGTGGAGCAGGAAGTATAATAATAAAGGTTAGTTCTGTGAGCAAAAGTTAAGAACAGAGAAAAAGAAGGACCGATACAGCGAGAGAATGTTCACACATATGTGGGTGAGAGTGTTGAAGGTCATGTTCTGCTTCACATGAAACTTGTTTCATGGAAGAAGACATGGGCTTCTAACTCAGACATGGGTTGGAAGTCTGATTTTTGTCCTTTTTTGCTTTCTGAACGTTTACTTCCTTATGTATAAAATGACAATAATCTTATCAACCTTACAAGGCAGTTCTGGAAACTATTCTACAGAGTGGATACAAAAGATATCATTCCTGCATATTCAATTCATTTCATGCTCTGTCTGTTGACCTTGTTAAAATCTTCTGAATCTGTCTACCTTTTTTTTTTTTTAATCATTATCACCTCTTCTGTAGTCTAAGATACCAAGATCCAAAGTCCTTCTGCCTGAACTACTGCTATAACCTTCTAAATGGTCTTTCCATACCCACTCTCTTGCTTGCTTCTAGACCACTCACATAGCAGACAGCAAGGATCTCTCTCATATGCACATCTGTCATGTTACACACACCTCCCCAATACACACACACACACCCCTTAAATGACTTCACACTAAACTTAGGAAAATGACAAAATATGGCCTGAACTTGCCCGCTGCTTGAACATTACTTTTCACAACTCTTGGTCATTTATCACTTCATTGAAATTCATTTTGTTGCTGGGTTAATGTCTCTTTCCATCATTCGAAGTTTAGGTTCATGAGCTCAGGGTCTGTGTCTATTTTGCTCACAACTGTATCTCCAGTATCCAGCACAGTGCCAGATACATACGACGTGCTCATTTAGTGTTTCTGAATGAATGACAATGCCTATTTAGTAAAATCTGTCTCTTTCTTCCCAACCAGGAGGGACAACAAATCTCAAAACTGTGTGAGGCATTGATAATATGTGTTTGGTTACTAGTCCGTCATTACTGGCCCCACCCTCCATACACTTGAAGGATAGGAGTGGTGGCTGTAAAGATGCCCTACCTTGAAAACTTCTAGAATGGCATTCTCAATCAGACACACTTATGAATTTCCTAAAAAGGAGTCAATTAAAGAATTGGGAATGATATGTGATGCCTTATGTTGGAGTAAAACTTCCTGGGTAAATAGAATTGTGCTATTTTATATCTCAGTTTTCACAATATCAAAATATTCTTCCAGCATTCATTTATTTCTTCTCTCTTGTAGAACTTAAGGTAAGTGGCAAAAACAATAGCACAAATGACTTATCAAACAAAATACTGCATTTTTAAATACATAGAGATTTAAATGAAGAACATCTTAATTGCCTTACCAATTCTTAATTTTTATTCTATGCTTTATGTTTTATTAATCCCACTTGGAAATAGCCTTCTGTCACTTTAATATTGGCTTATTCACATTTCAAAATTATGCCATGTAATCTAATCTCTGGAAGTTTAGCTTTTGCAGTTGTTAATAATAATATGATATGATTAATTTCCAAAGACTCTCATTAGTAATACTATTCATTTCAAATCCTCATTAACCTGTCAGATAAGAGCTTTGGATTCTTCACTGCTAGAATCAAGACAGGTTCTAATATGCTTAATTACTTGAAATGAGGTGTTGCATCTTATCTTTTAGAGTGTTTGTTGGTTCAGGGATTGATAGCACTTGGGTTAAATTTGGTCTTAGGTATGTTTTCTGGAATCTGTTGAATTGTAGCACTATTTATAGAATAGCAAAATTGAGACTATAATATAAGAAAAAAACATTTTTTTTTTTTTTTTCTGAATGCTTTGCCTAGCCCTCTCTGTTGGGGTGAAATCTCTTTACACACACTATAACAATCTTGATTATGTCATGCACATGTAGTTGTGGATGTTAGAAACACTGCACCTTTAATCTCTCAGCTGGTCAGACTTTAATACCGTGTGTGGGAAAGTTTGAGAATTGGTAGAACACAAGACTATGCAATGAGGCAGAAACAGAGAAAAATGTTCCTGTTGGATTTTACGTTTGAGTTCTGAGATAGCACTAACAGTGGTATAGCTTGTTTAAGACCATTCTCATTCAGGCCTGTGGTGTCTGGTGGAATCTTTTGAGAATGCTCAGAATGTAGTCATCTCTCCCTAGATACATCATGTAGAAAAGAGAATTTTTAGAAGATGCATGGCCAAGTAGTGCCAAGTAGAAGTCTGGACCTCATCAGAGTTTGATAATTTTGAAAATAATAATCTTTGGCAAGATAAATGGATATTTATGCCATTGTCATATATCTCCAGTTGAAAGAAGGGGTTTCTGGGTCCTTCTGGAAGGACCTGCTCCTTGTGAGAATTGACTTAGCCTTGGTTTTAAGCCTTCTGTTTTCATACTTAAGGTCATCTGTGGCCAGTCACTGGTCAGGGGTCCAGGAAAACCAGGGGAATTAAGTTTTCATCCTAGATTCTTTACAAAATGCACCAGGAAGAAGGCTCGGTAGCTGTCTAGAATATATAAAGGGGCACCTTTGAGAAGTGGTGAATTCTCATTATTTTTGAAAAATAACTCTCTTTACAGATGAATTACATACCATTAAAAGTAGATTCATTATTCTAAATTTAGAAAAAATGAAGGAATCAGCAGAAAGGAAAAAAATAAAACTTTTCTATAAACCTATTATCCAGAAAGAAACACTTCTGCGTTTGTTGTTTCCAGTCAGTCTCCCTGTCTCCTTCTCTTTATGTAATTTTGTGTGTGTGTTTGTGTGTGTATGTGTGTGTGTGTGATACGTATACACACACAGAAACACGCAGATTAAGGTCACTAAATTACATGGACTCAGATTACCAAGACAAATGTACCTTTATTCTCCATTATTCTTCTATAACTGATATGATCTTCTCTGTGAGACCCTATGTACTGTCTGTGGGAACAAAACCCAAAAAATGTAGCTTACTCTGATAAACTCTGTCTGAGCTGATGCAAAGACTTGCAAAGATTCTTTGGATAAACCAGCCTTTTCCTGTTTGCCTCAGGTAAAATTTAGACTTCCAGAGTTCTGTGCCCTTCCTCTCACTTTTCTCCAAAAAGTGTCTGGGTGATGCATGTGACCTCAGGGCAGTGGGAGGAAGGGGTTTCTGGGTCCTTCTAGAAGGACTTGCTCCTTATGTCAGTGATCTTTGAGGTGCTATAGGTCATAGGTGGCTGTTTCAGGTCAGGTATGACCATCTCTGGGCCTATTTGTTCACAGTGCATGGAAGTTTCTTCATCCAGATTGCAGCCCTGGGATCCTTTAGAGAGGTCTCATCCCCTGAGTCCCATCATCACCAACTCTAGCTCTTTTGTACGTGGTGCATAAACCTTGGGGAGCCAGGAGGTCTGCTCCCTTGCCACACCAGAAATCACCAGAAATCTTGCCGAGCCAGGTTGTATCTTTACACCCAAGGAGGGTGGGTGGAGGAAGCGCAACCGTGTGAAAATAGTACTGCAAGTCAGTCTGGGATTTAGAAATTACTTTAAGTATTGCTCAGAGTGAAAAACGAGTGGTCTAACAATTGAGCATAGTTAAACTGTCCTTTTCCGAATAGGCTTTATTCTGTTTTGTAAATTCCACATTCCCTGCCTTGACCTCTCATGTGGGTCAAGATTTGTTCTTATAGAATGTTGCTGGGGTAACAATGCCTGTGGCTTTTCAAGGAATTTCAGGAGTGACTGAAGAGCTCTCTTCATCTGCTGGTGAAGCTACTTGGGGATAAGAGAGAGGCCTTATGTCAATTTGTTTCTTATTAAGATCACATTAATAAGCATCACTCATGCAAATCTCGCAGGCTAGTAGTAATTCTTGGGCTTGTGCTTCTGTGTTTCTTGACAGTATTCTCTGTTTCTATGCCCATGTATCACAACAGCTCAACTCTAAAAAAAAAATAGGTTAATTCACTTTACTTGCTCCGTGTCCGCTGAAAGTTACAATCCAGTTTTGTTTAAGTGGCCATTGAAGACAGTCTGGAGAAGTGTGGATCCTGTAAGAATTCAGTGGTGGAGCACATACTGTGTGCCTGATTGTATATGGACTGACATTTAGGGCAATTAAACGATGTACTCTTTGACAGGCACCAATAAATTCCTGGAATTGACATCAGGAAGTTGCCCCTAAATCAGGATGGTGGAGTAGGTGATGGAGGAAGCTGGAGACCACCCCAGTGCCCTATACCCAATCTGAAAGGAACAAACCACAGGGGTCAATTCTGATTTGGGTCTAATTGACCATGGAGTAGCCTGGAAGAGAGGCCGGTGGCAAGGGTTGGATAGAACAGAGATAAAAATCTAAATGCTCTACCAGTTTCTCTTTGTCGGAAGCAGATATGCCCTGGTTCTTATGGTGTGTGCATTTAAGGGATAAAAGAAGAAATTGACCTCCTCTGATTTGCATTTGTGAGTTAAATCACTTATGTACCATGACCCCATCCCCTCAAGAAAACAAATCTCTATTAACATGCTTACAAAATATAGCATACAGCCATGAGCCAGGCTGAACTTGATGGCAGAAATGCCAGACAAGGAGAGGGGAGCTTGTGGCTTTCTGACTTTGACTTTAATCTGGTCGTCTTGATTACACAGCACAGGCAATGAGAAGCTTGATTAAATGACTTTAGTTCATTGACATCTTTAAATAGCAGAATATGTAATTTGCAATTTTACCAACTCACTTACCTGTGGGTTACCATGGTGATAACGTATATACTGAAATGACATTTGACATTAATTTTATTATTCTAATTTACAATCAGTGAAACAATAGCACTTCCCTACCAATGTACTTCATTTTAAGGTAACTGTGGAAGACTAAATGTACTCACATCCTCAAAGTAGTTATGAATTACGGCATATTAAAGATAAAAGGTTAAGACCAATTCATCCATCATCCAAATTAAACTTTAAATTGATGTAGGTGGTTGGGTTAAATGGGTTCTCTTGAAACAGGTATCCATTTGGCTTTTTAACCTGTGGATGGGTGGTATTTGGTCTTGAGATGAGTTACATTCAAATCCAAAATGTGTTATAATGACATGATAGTACCCTAGCTTTCCATGTTTAGTATTTCAGTGCAAGATTGAGGTATATTTATACTTTGGTGGCAACCCATGGCTGTGAAAAATAGGCCTTGGTTGAACTTTAATGGCTTAGTTAGTATTCTAGGAATAATTACTCATACATAATAGAAACATAGGGAATTTTGGACATGTTTTATCTAATGGTAGATTTGTGACAAAAAGGTAAAATAATGAGATAACTTAAAAGCTTTTTTTTTTTTTTTTTTTTTTTTGTTATGACTACCACTAATAACATAGACTTCTGTAATATAGAAGATCAGCATGAAAAAGGACTCAGGCCTTCATACTCATTTTGGAAATGATTCCACATGGATTTACCATCTTCCAAGGAAGGGATACAATGGACTTTGCTTATGTCTTGTGAAAAGGGTGTTGGGTCCTGGCCCCCATTTTTATCTCTGCTCTTGACCACATCTGACTCTCAGGGTGTCCATATTGCTTCTCTTTCTCTCAGCATTCATGCAAGTTTGTTGAGAACTTAACTTTTTTTAAAAAAATTCTTTCTGTGAGTGATTATTGTAGTGGGAATACATTTCAGGATACTTCTTTTGCTTTTGACTAATAGAGGAAACTAAGTCCTATCAAAAGTAGTTAAATATTTCCTCCATGTTTTACAATGGTACATATTTTCTTTTAAATTTGGGGATGAGGAAGCATAAAAAATATTTTAGGTCTGGCTAATACATTGTCTTGTCAGACAGCTATGCGCAGAAATACTCATAAAAATAGATCCTATAATATATTTTAATGGTAAATGTAATCCCTATAAGCTGTGAATAGTGATAGAAAATATAGAATCCAACTCTTTTTCCTTAAAAGAAGCATTTATCTCAAAAGCCAATAAAAAAAAATTGAACTCAATACACCCCAACTACCTTTTAGTTATTTATTGAAAAGTTAATTCAAATTTTGTTACCAAGTCCTCACACTGATTATTTTTCCATGTCACCACTCATACAGCCAACAATAAATAATCAAACCAAAACAACAATTGGCAGTCATAGAGAGAATGATATCAAAAGGTAAAAAATAAATGTATCCATCAGCTAATGGAAATAAAACCAATAACCAACGAAAACAGTAAAGAAAACATTAATTCAGGCGGCACCCTTTCAGCTTGCCTTAGGAATCATGAGTAGCAATTTGAAACCCTGTTTTTCTCCTGGGAAGAAGTGCTGCCTAGAATATGATATAAACTATAGTGATCAAATAAAGAGGAGAGCCTCAGGCTAAAACAGAGAGAAAGAAGTTACAACAAAGAAAAACAGCTAGTTGTATGAAATGACACATTTATACACCAGCGAAGTAAAATTAGAAATCTCCCTCCACATAAATGTTATATTAGCTGCAGAAGAAAAATAGCTGTATAACAGAGACCAGACTTGAAAAAGAGGACGACATAAAATAGAAGATGACTTCAAATAGTTCCCAGAGCATGCCTCCTTAATATATACATATATTTAGATTTTGATCATGATATAATAATATTAGTTTTGTTACATGATATATAGAGTTACCAGAAATAAAATGAATATTTTAGGAAAAATATAATGAGAAACAATATGAAAAAGTACACATTGGAACAAAAAATTTGATGAATATAGATTATTAAATTTAAGCAGGGATTTGACATTCTCTTTCTTCTTTGGAAATGTAAAGCTCTTGATTCAAGCCAAATGATATCCTATGGTTTTTGTGAGCATCATTGAGCTTAGAAACGTGTAGCCAAAGACAATGCGAAATATTGCAGAGGTATGCTTTGGATGTGATGAATTTGTTATTGCAGAAGTTCCCATCAGAAATTCAATGTCATCTACTAGGAAGGCCTCTGTGCCTAAGTTTATGCAGTACATGGCTTCTGAAAGGCAACAGATAAGTACAATTTTTGTAAATTAAATGAATGTACTTGTCATTGGTGGTTCATCATTCTGTAAAACCATAGTACATTTGTAATGTCAATGATTAGGCCTAAAATATCTAATTGATTAGATTTTCTAAATCAGATTTTATTACAGTAAAGCATAAAAATATTACTGACAGCAATTTAAATGTCTGTAAGGATACTAAAATGACAAACAGAAAAGATAATTATAGGAAATCATGAATGATTCACATCATAGTCAATACAATGTAAGTAAGATTTTATGAGTGTTTAATCTTTGCACAACTAGTAATCACTTCACTTTTCTCCCTTCCTCAAGCTAAACTCTTTAGAGTCTCAGTTCACATTTTGATCTATCAACAGCGTTTTTTTAAAGTTGATCACTCCTTCTTACTTGAAACACTCTTAAGACACTACCCTCTGCTAGAAGTCCTCATGGCTCACTGAGACGTTTTTTTCATCTTCTTTCTGGTTGTGTGTCAACATTAAAATGTCTAGGACCTAATCCTTGGATCATTTATCCTCTATATGACCTCATACGCTTAATGATCTCATTGGACTTTACAACTTTATTTGCCATGTATATGTGAACTGCATTCTCTTCATCCCTGAGCTCCAGACTACTCACCCATGCAACACAGGCAGCATCTCCTCTTGGATGTCTAATAGGTGTCTTGAGCTTAAATATGTGCAAAACTGAATGTTTAATTTTCCCCTTCCCCCTACTTGCTCCTTGACATTATTTCATTTCCGTAAATAAAAACTCCATCCTTTCATTTACTGAAGCTCCAAACCCAAAGCCATACTTGAAGCCTATCTTTTTCTCGCACCCCACATCTAATGCACTAGTAAAGCCCTGCCTCTGCTAATATCAGCCTGACCTAAACCACTAACTTTCCCGTTTTATTGCAATGGTCTCCGAAGCCATCTTTCTGCTTCTTCTCTTTTCCACATACAGTTTTTTTTCCCCTCAAAGCAATCAGAGTGATTTTAAAAAAAATCTAAGCAAGATTAAGTCACCTCTCTACCCAACCCCCTCCAATCACTTCCTGTGTCATTCAAAATAAAAGACCAAGTCCTTGCATCAACCTATAAGATCTGTGTGATCTGACCATTGACCTCTCTGATTTTGTTCCTTAAAATTGTTGCCCTACTTCCCATGCTGTTCTCCAGCCACAGCCTCCTAGCTGTCATATCAGGATCACTCCCACCTCACAGCTTTTGCACCCTCGGTCCTGACCACTCTTCTTTCAGACAACTACATGACTACATTCATCTTTACTCAAATGTCATCTTCTCCATGAGGTCTTCTCTAATCATCCAGTGTAAATGGAAATTTCCACCCCTGCATCCCCTACACCCCCTACACTCCCTATCCCTTTCTTATCATTCTCCAGGGCGGTTATCACAATCTGGTGTGCAATATGTTTTATTTCGCTTAATGCCCATCTCCTCCCATTCTGACATATATTCCACGAAGAAAGGAAGTATTGCCATTTTTGTTCACTGCTCAGCACCCAAAGAAGTGCCTGACATAGAAGAGGCTTAATTAGTATTTGTTGAATAAATGACTAAGTGTACCAATAGGGTTACTTTGAGTATTTAAGGAATCTAACCTAGATGTACATTCTATTGTAAGATCTGAACTTTGTGACTTACGGAATCAATAATCTAAACTTGGGACCAGCGTTTATGTAGTGGAGTATATACCACCAATATAGGTGGATTGGAGGCTATTCAAGGAAAATAAATGCAAAATCAGTATCTGGCCAAGGCATTTGATTGCTCATCCAGCAGCTCTTTCCTCTTTTTTTCTTAGTGAAAGACTTCTGATTTTATGACAGTTATAGTGAATTCCATCCAACTCTGGAATGAATTATGGTAAATTTAAGGCAATCATGAAAATGTCATTTCTCTTTGCCCAGTGACTGACTAGGACAGTTCTTAGTCAATGTGATGTAAAGTTTCTGGGAAAAATTTTCTACCCTCATAAATTAGGTAGTGGTACACAGGAAAAACTCTCTATTTGTCATCTTCCTTGCTTCTTGCTTTGGATATTGCTTTTTGGAATGCACTGCTTGGAGTTGGAACAGGCAACTTGTAACCATGAAGGAAACATCACCAACATACTGAGGATGCCTGATCGGAAACATGGAAAAAGTTAACATGCTTGCTGATAGTGTTGATACTGGTCAACCTCATTATAGCCTGCTTGCAGATTTCTTGATAGGGAGGGTAATTAATGTTTATGTGGTTTATGCCACTCTTAATTGAGTAATTTTTTTACCTTTTGCAAAATTATCCTAACTGAAACAAAAGACTTGAAAAAGAGAGGACATGGCACTGATTCAAATAAACCTCAATTGTAACAATTTAATCAGGGAAAACAAATACATAACTGTTCTGGTGAAAAAATCCTGCAATCATTTAAAATCTTGGAATCGAGAGATGTGGGGCCAAGATGGCTGACTAGAAGCAGTGGCGATTGGAGGCTCCCGTGGAAAAGAACCATAACAGCGTGCGAGTCCTGCACTGGCATAATCAGTTTAGAGAGGAACATAAATGACCTGATGGAGCCGAAAAACACAAGATGAAAACTTTGTGAAACATACACAAGTATCAATAACTGAGTCAACCAAGCAGAAGAAAAGGTATCAGAGTTTGAAGACCATCTTGCTGAAATAAGGCATGCAGACAAGATTAGGGAAAAAAGAATGAAAAAGAACATACAAAGCCTCCAAGAAATATGGGACTATGTGAAAAGACCAAACCTTCAATTGACTGTAGTACATGAAAGAGATGGGGAGAATGGGACAAAGTTGGAAAACACAGTTCAGGATATTATCCAAGAGAATTTCCTCAACCTAGCAAGACAGGCCAACATTCGAATTCGGGAAATACAGAGAACACTACTAAGATACTCCATGAGAAGATCAACCCGAAGACACATAATTGTCAGATTCTCCAAAGTTGAAATAAAGGAAAAAATGTTAAGAGTAGCCGGAAAGGCCAGGTCACCTACAAAGGGAAGCCCATCAGACTAACAGTGGACCTCTCAGCAGAAACCCTACAAGCCAGACGAGAGTAGGGGTCAATATTCAACATTCTGAAAGAAAAGAATTTATAACCCAGAATTTCATATCCAGCCAAACTAAGCTTCATAAGCAAAGGAGAAATAAAATCCTTTCCAGACAAGCGAATGCTGAGGGATTTCATCACCACCAGGCCTGCCTTGCAAGAGCTCCTGAAGGAAGCACTAAATATGGAAAGGAAAAACCAGTACCAGCCACCTCAAAAACAAACCAAAATATAAGGACCATTGAAACTATGAAGAAACTGTACCAACTAGTGTGCAAAATAACCAGCTAGCATCATGATGACAGGATTATATTCACACATAACAATATTAACCTTAAATGTAAATGAGCTAAATGCCCCAATTAAAAGACACAGACTGGCAAATGGGATAAAGAGTATGCATTTACTATCGTGTGCATATTCAGGAGACCCATTGATATGGTCTGGCTATGTCCCTATCCAAATCTCAACTTGAATTGTGTCTCCCAGAATTCCCACATGTTGTGGGAGGGACCCAGGGTGAAGTACTTGAATCATGGGAGCCAGTCTTTCCTACGCTGTTCTCATGATAGTGAATAAGTCTCATGAGATCTGATGGGTTTATCAGGGGTCTCTGCATTTGCTGCTTCCTCATTTTCTCTTGCCATCACCATGTAAGAAGTGCCTTTCACCTCCCACCATGATTCTGAGGCCTCCCCAGCCATATGGAACTATAAGTCCAATTAAACCTCTGAAGCAACTTTGGAACTGGGTAACAGGCAGAGATAGGAACAGTTTCAAGGGCTCAGAAGAAGACTGGAAAATATGGGAAAGTTTGGAACTTCCTAGAGAGTTCTTGAATGGCTTTGCCCAAAATGCTGACAGCAATATGGACAATAAAATCCAGGCTGAGGTGGTCTCACATAGGGGTGAGGAACTTGTTGGGAACTGGCACAAAAGTGACTCTTGTTATGTTTTAGTAAAGAGACTGGTGGCATTTTGCCCCTCCCCTAGAGATTTGCAGAACTTTGAACTTCAGAGAGATGATGTAGGGTATCTGGTGGAAGAAATTTCTAAGCAGCAAAGCATTCAAATGTGACTTATGTGCTGTTAAAAGCATTCTGTTTTAAAAGGCAAATGGAGCATAAAAGTTTGGAAAATTTGCAGCCTGATGATGCGGTAGAAAAGGAAAACCCATTTTCTGGGGATAAATTCAAGCCAGTTGCAGAAATTTGTGTAAGTAGCAAGGAGTCTAATGTAAATTCCCAAGACCATGGGGAAAATGTTTCTAGGCCGTGTCAGAGACCTTACAGCAGGCCCTCCCATCACAGGCCCTGGAGGCCCAGGAGGAAAAAGTGGTTTCATGGGCCAGACCCAGGGTCCTCATGCTGTGTGTAGCCTAGGGACTTGTTGCCCTGTGTCCCAGCTGCTCCAGTCATGACTGAAAGGGACCAATGTACAGCTTGGGTGGTGGATTCAGAGGTGGAAGCCTCTATCCTTGGTAGCTTCCATATGGGGTTGAGCCTGCAGGTGCAAAGAAGTCAAGAATTGAGGTTTGGGAACCTATGTCTAGATTTCAGAAGATGTATAGAAATGCCTGGATGCCCAGGCAAAAGTTTGCTGCAGGGGCAGGGCCTTCATGGAAAACCTCTACTAGGGCAGTGTGGAAGGGAAATGTGGGGTCAGAGCTCCCCACACGGAGTCCCTACTGGGGCACTGCCTAGTGGAGCTGTGAGAAGAGGGCCACAGTTCTCCAGACTCCAGAATGGTAGATCCACCGACAGCTTGCGTGATGCACCTGGAAAAGCCACAGACACTCAACACAAGCCTGTGAAAGCAGGTGGGAGGGAGGCTGTCTCCTGCAAAGCCATGGGGATGGAGCTGCCCAAGACCATGGGAACCCACCTCTTGCATCAGAGTGACCTGGATATGCGACCTGGAGTCAAAGGAGATTATTTTGGAGCTATAAAATTTGATGACCCTGCTGGACTTTGGACCTCTATGGATCCTGTAACCCCTTTGTTTTGGCTAATTTCTTCCATTTGGAATGGCTATATTTACCCAATACCTGTACCGCCATTGTATATAGGAAGTAATTAGTTTGTTTTTTTATTTTACAGGCTCTTAGGCAGAAGGGATTTGCCTTATCTCAGATGAGACTTTGGACTGTGGACTTTTGGGTTTCTGCTGACATGAGTTAAGACTTTGGGGGACTGTTGGGAAAGCATGATTGGCTTTGAAATGTGAGGACATGAGATTTGGAGGGGCCAGGGGCAGAATAATATGGTCTAGCTGTGTCCCTATCCAAATCTCAACTTGAATTGTATCTCCCAGAATCCCCACATGTTGTAGGAGGGACCCAGGGGGAGGTAATTGAATCATGGGGGCTGGTTTTTCCCATGCTATTCTTGTGATAGTGAATAAGTCTCATGAGATCTGATGGGTTTATTAGGGGTCTCTGCATTTGCTTCTTCTTCATTTTCTCTTCCTGCTGCCATGCAAGAATTGCCTTTTGCTACCTGCCATGATTCTGAGGCCTCCCCAGTCGTATGAAACTGTAAGTCCAATTAAACCTCTTTTTCTTCCCAGTCTCAGTTATGTCTTTATCAGCAGCATAAAAACAGACTAATACACCCATCTCATGTGCAAACACACAGAGGCTCAAAATAAAGTGATTGAGGAAAATTTAACAAGCAAACAGAAAGAAAAAAGTGCATATGTATTTAGGTGTACTCAGATTCATAAAACAAGTTCTTAGAGACTTACAAAGAGACTTAGACTTTCACACAATAATAGTGGGAGACTCTGTCACTCCACTGTTGAAATTAGACAGATCAATGAGATGGAAAATTAACAAAAATATTCAGGACTTGAACTCAGCTGTGAAGGACCTCTTCAAGGATGACTACAAACCACTGTTCAAGGAAATAAGAGATGACACAAACAATGGAAAAACATTCCATCCTCATGGATAGGAAGAATCAATATCATGAAAATGGCCATACCGTACAAAGCAATTTATAGATTCAATGTAATTCCCATCAAACTACCATTGGCATTCTTCATAGAATTAGAAAAAGCTACTTTAAATTTCATATGGAATCAAAAAAGAGCCTGTATAGCCAAGACAATCTTAAGCAAAAAGAATAAAGCTGGAGGCATTACGCTGCCTGACTTGAAACTATACTACAAGGCTACAGTAACCAAAACAGCATGGTATTAGTACCAAAACTGATATATAGACCAATGTAACAGAACAGAGACCTCAGAAATAACACCACACATCTGCAACCATCTGATCTTCAACAAACGTGACAAAACAAACAATGGGAAAAGCATTCCCTATTTTATTAATGGTTCTGGGAAAACTGGCTAGCCATATGCAGAAAACTGAAAACTGGACCCCTTCTTTACACCATGTACAAAAATTAAGATGGATTAAAGACTTAAATGTAGGCTGGGCACAGTGACTCATGCCTGTAATCCTAGCACTTTGGGAGGCAGAGGCAGGCAGATCACCTGAGGTCAGGAGTTTGAGACCAGCCTGGCCAATATGGTGAAACCCCATCTCTACTAAAAATAAAAAAATGAGTTGAGCATGGTGGTGGGTGCCTGTAATCCCAGTTACTTGGGAGGCTGAGGCAAGAGAATTGCTTGAACCTGGGAGGCAGAGGTTGCAGTGAGTCGAGATCATGCCACTGCACTTCAGCCTGGACGACAGAGTGAGACTTTGTTCAAACAAACAAACAAACAGACGAACAAACAAAAACAGCATAAATGTAAAACCCCAAAACATAAAAACTGTAGAAGAAAACTTAGACAATACCATTCGGGACATAGGAGGCGCGGGCAAAGACTTCATGATGAAAACACCAAAAGCAATCGCAATAAAAGCCAAAATTGACAAATGGGATCTAATTAAACTAAAGAGCTTCTGCACAGCAAAAGAAACTATCATCAGAGTGAACAGCCAACCTACAGAATGGGAGAAAATTTTTGCAATCTACCCATCTGACAAGGGTCTAATATCTAGAATCTACAAGGGACTTAAACAAATTTACAAGAAAAAAAAAGTGAGCAAAGGATATGAACAGATACTTCTCAAAAAAAGACATCTATGAGGTCAACAAACTTGAAAAAAAGCTCAATATCACTAATCATTAGAGAAATGCAAATCCAAACCACAATGAGATACCATCTCATGCCAGTCAGATGGTGATTATTAAAAAGTCAAGAAACAATAGATGCTGGCGAGGCTGTGGAGAAATAAGAATGCTTTTCCACTGTTGGTGGGAATGTAAACTAGTTCAACCATTTTAGAAGACAGTGTGGCGATTCCTCAAGGATCTAGAACTAGAAATACCATTTGCCCAGCAATCCTGTGACTGAATCTATACCCAAAGGAATATAAATCATCCTACTAGAAAGACACATGCACATGAACATTTATTGCAACATTATTTACAATAGCAAGGATGTGGAACCAACCCACATGTCCATCAATGATAGACTGGATAAAGAAAATGTGGTACATATACACCATGAAGTACTATGCAGCCATAAGAGGGAATGATACCATGTCCTTTGGAGGGACATGGATGAAGCTAGAAGCCATCATCCTCAGCAAACTAATGCAGGATCAGAGAACCAAACACCACATGTTCTCACTCATAAATGGGAGCCGAACAATGAGAACACATGGACACAGGAAGGGGAACATCACACACTGGGGCCTGTTGGGGGCAATGGGGCAAGGGGAGTGAGAGTGTTAGGACAAACAGCTAACACACGTGAGGCTTTAAATCTAGATGATGGGTTGATAGGTGCAGCAAACCACCATGGCACATGTATACTTATGTAAAAAACCTACACAGTCTGCACTTGTATCCCAGAACTTAAAATTAAAAAAAAAAAAAAAGAATTAGAGGTAAATTGGAAAATGTTAACAATAACAAATAAATAAAAAAATAAATTCTTGGAGTCTGCAGGGTGATTATCCTGCCCTATGGGCAGTGTTTTGGGGTCTCTGCATAGAATTGAAAATATCATGAAGCAGTATACAAAGTAGTGCTACACTCTTTTCTGTGGTCTAGGCTCTGGGGCCTTCCTTCCCCCAGAAGAGGCATGCCTTGTTTTATTGCTCTGTGCTTTATTGTGCTTCACAGATACTGCATTAAAAAAAAAAAAAAATTGAAGGTTTGTGGCAACCCGGCATTGAGCAAATCTATTGGCACCATTTTTCCAACACTCTGTGCTCATTTTGTGTCTCTGTGTCACATTTTGGTGATTCTCCTATTATTTCACACTTTTTCATGATTATGTTATCTGTTGTGGTGATCTGTGATTAGAGATCTTAGATGTTACTGTTGTCATTGTTATAGGGCATCACAAACTGTGCACACACAAGACAGCAAACTTGACAGATAAATGTGTGTGTTCTGACTGCTCCACTGACTAGCTGTTCCCCTTTCTCCCTCTCCTCAGGCCTCCCTATTCCCTGAGACACAACATTATTGAAATTAGGCCAATTAATCACCCTATAAGGGCCTCTAAGTTCAAGTGAAAGGAAGGGACACATATTTCTCACTTTAAATCAAAAGCTAGAAATGATTAAGTTTAGTGAGGAAGGTACTTTAGAAAGCTAGGCCACTTGTACCAAATAGCCAAGTTGTGAAGTGAAAGAAAAAGTTACTGAAGGAAATTAAAAGCACTACTCCAGTGAATACACAAATGATAAAACTATGCTGAGTATCAGTCCTGGATGCAGCTGGAGGCCATCATCCTAAGCAAATTAAAGCAATAATGGAAAACCAAATACTGCTTGTTCTCACTTATAAATGGGAACTAAACATCGGGCACACATGGACATAAATATGGGAACAATAGACACTGTGGACTACTAGAGGGAGGAAGGGACGGGAGGGGGATATGTGTTGAAAAACTACCTATTGGCCACTATGCTCACTACCTGAGTGTTGGGATCCATAACCCAAACCTCAGCACCTGTAATATTCTCATGTAACAAACCTGCACATGTACCCCCTGTATCTAAACTAAAAGTTGAAATTAAAAAAAAGAAAATGAAACACCCTTATTGCTAATGTGGAGAGCATTTGAGTGATTTGGATAGAAGATCTGCCCAGCCACAACATTCCTTTCAGCCAAAGCTTAATCCAGAGCACAGACCCAATATTTTCCGATTCTATGAAGGCTGAGAGAGATGAAGGAACTGCAGAAGAAAAGTTGGAAACTAACAGAGGTCTGTGCATGAGATTTAAGGAAATAATCCTCCTTCATAGCATAAAGTACAAGTTGAAGCAGCAAGTACTGATGTAGAAGCTATAGCAAGTTATCTGGAAGATCTAGTTAAGATAATTGAAGGTGGCGACGCTAAACAACTGCTTTTCAATGTAGATGAAACAGCCTTCTATTGGATGAGGATGCCATCTAGGACCTGCCTAGTCAGAGAGAAGAAGTCAATGCCGGGCTTCAAAGCTTCAAAGGACAGGCTGATTCTTTTGTTAGGGGCTAATGCAGCTGGTAACTTTAAGTCGAATACAATGCTAATCTACCATTTTGAAAATCCTAGGGACCTTATGAGTTATGCAAACTTACTCTGCCAGTACTCTAGAAATAGAACAACAAAGCTGGGTAACAGCACATCTGTTCATAGTATGATTTACTGAATATATTATGCTCACTGTTAAGACTTAATGCTAGGGAAAAAAATCATTTTAAAATATTACTGCTCATTGACAATGAACCTAGTCACTTAAGAGCTCTGATGGAGATACACAAGAAGATTAATGTTGTTTACATGTCTGATAACATGACACCCATTCTGTAGCCCATGGATCGAGAAGTAATTTCAACTTTCAAGTCTTATTATTTAAGAAATAAATTCATAAGGCTATAGCTATCTGCCACAGATAGTGATTTTTCTGATAGATCTGTGCAAAGTAAATTGAAAACCTTGTGGAAAGGATTCACCATTGTAGGTTCTATTACGAACATTCTTAGCCAGGCACTGGGAAGCCAAGGCAGGCAGATCACTTGAGGTCAGGAGTTCAAGACCAGCCTGGCCAATATCCTGAAATTCCCATCTCTACTAAAAATACAAAAAATTAGCTGGGCCCTGGCAGGAGCCTATAATCCCTGCTACTCAGGAGGCTGAGACAGGAGAATTCTTTGAACCTGGGAGGCAGAGGTTGCAGTGAGCTGAGATCGTGCCACTGCACTCCATCCTGGGCAACAGAGTGAGACTGTGTCGCAAAAATAAAAAAAGGAAAAAGAACATTCTTGATTTATAGGAGGGGGTAAAAATTTAACATTAATAGGAGTTTGGAAGAGGTTGATTTCCACCCTCATGGATGACTTTGAGGGGTTCCTAACTTCAGTGGGGGAAGTAACTACAGATGTGGTGGAAATACCACGAGAGCTAGAATTAGAAGTGAAGCGTAAAGATGTGACTGAATTGCTACAATCTCATGATCTAACTTGAATGTATGAGCAACTGCCTTTTACGTGTGAGCAAATAAAGTGTTTTCTTGAGATAGAATGTACTCCTGGTGAAGATGCTGTGGACACTAGTAAAATAACAACAAAGGATTTAGAACATTCTATGTACTTAGTTGATAAAGCAGTAAGAGGGCTTGAGAAGACTGTCTCCAACTTTGAAAGAAGTTCTACTATGGGCGAAATGCTATCAAACAGCATTGTGTGCTATAGAGAAATCTTTTGTGAAAGGAAGAGTCAATCAATATGGCAAACTTCATTGTTGCCTTATATTAAGAAATTGCCACAGCCATCCACCTTCAGTAACCCCCACTTTGATCATTCTGCAGCCATTGACACTGAGGCAAGATCCTCAGCAAAAAGACCAACCAGCAAAAGATGCCAACTCCCTGAAGGCTCAGGTGATCATTAGCATATTTTAGCAATAAGGTATTTTTAAATTAAGGTATGTACATTGTTTTTTTAGACATGATGCAATTGTACACTTAATATCCAATAATATAGTATAAACATAACTTTTATATGCCCCAAGAAACAAACAAATTAGTGTGACTTGCTTAATTGTGATATTCATTTTATTGCTGTAGTCTGGAACCAACCCCACAATGTCTCTGAGGTACGCCTGTGTAATGACGAGCATGAGTGGTGCCTGGCTGGGGTCTCCTCTCAGCCCTTCATACTCAGGACTTAGGACATGGAATGCCCTGTGTGAGATCATCTGCACAGGGAAGATCTGCATTCTGTAGAGTTAAAACAGTGGCCGCTTTATTTTTGCTAGAATTTCTATTTCTCATTATTTTTCCTCTTGAAGTCAGTTCCAAATCCTCTGGCTTCAATAAAACAACGCTCTTCTAACATTTTCTTTACAGTGTGGAGCCATTGTTCATGCTCAATTAAAGATGATGACGAATAACGCAACCAACAGTAATTAGTGGCTTGAAAGAAAATGATGGCTGAAAAAACGGTAGGGAACTTCCCAGGAGAGTTTTATTTCTATTTTGACTAGCCTTATGAAAAAATGTAGCGGAAGCATCATCCACCTGGGATGTAATGAGTCTGGACAAATAGCAAGAATAGATGACAGTGGGGAATTCTGCAATAGTGAGGTAATGAGCTGAGATGCCCAGTGGTTTTTCATCCTATTTAATTTCAAAGGTTTAATTTTCACCATTACCAAATGGTGATTATTACATCCCCTCCTGAACACAGCATTGACCTAGATCCTACCCCCTAGAAGGATATTACACAAGCATGCATTTTGAATTTCCCTTGGTTATATTCATAAAAAAATAGTACGTGGCAAAATGCTCTTAATAGAGCATGATCTTGCTTCTCTGCCTTTGGCCTTGCTGTCTCCTGTGTTTGGAGCACCCTGCCCTCTTCCGCTTATGCTGCTCTTCAGATCCTTCCTACTCAGGCCCCTGCCCTCCTGGAAGCCTTCATGAATCTTTCATCTCTCACAGAATTGTTCCTTCCTGAGTTCTCAAAGTACTTTTTATGATCCCACCCTCAGCAAATAATTAACATTTTCTTAAATTTAAAGAATATTTTTAAAAAGTCTTGTATAATGTATGTACAATAAAATGTATGTATCCTGAGTGTACAGTTTGATGAACTTTAAATGTAACATTCACTCAAATCAAGATCTAGAACATTTCCAGAAGGCTCCCTGAGCACTATTCTAGCCTCTAATGCCATAGACTAGCTTTGACTGGTTTTGATCTTCATATAAATCAATGGCTCCCATCTGAAAGTGGTTTTATCCCCAAGAGTACATCTGGCAATGTCTGGAAACATTTTTAGTTTTCTAAACGGGCCTTGGAGTGGGGGTACTATTGACATCTGTTAGGTAGAGACCAGGGATGCTACTAACATCCTACAATGTACAGGAAGATGCCCCACACCGAAGGATTCTCTCACTCAGAATGTCAATAGAGCTGATATTGAGAAACCCTCATATGGCTAAAATCATAAAAGTTATGTACTCCTTTTTGTCTTCTTTTATGCAACATACACTTGTGAGAATCATCTAACTTGCTGCATGTATCAGTAGTTCTTATTTATTGCTGTGTATTTTAGTGTACAGTAAATAAGTACACAAAACCTTTATTTATTCATTCTGCTGTTGATAGATATCCCAAAGTCATTTTTTAATAAGGCATTTAAAGTAGCTATTTTATTGGTAAATATTTGTATACACTAGATTGAAGGAAGTTAGTATGGAAAAGTGGTTAAGAGGTCAGTTTGCATGCCAGACTATCTAGGTCCACTCCTTGGCTTCATTGTATTTTAGTTATAGGACCTCGGTGGCAAGGTACTTAACCTCCCTGGGCCTCAAGTCCCTAGTCAGTACAATGGAGATAATGAGATAATAGTACCTATTTATAGGGTTGTTAAGAGGATTAAATAAGTCACCATATTGAAAGTGCTTAGAATAGAGCTGAATTCGTTTTAAGTGTTGAAAAAAAAATTGGGCTATGTGCCTACCTAGTTCACTGAGTTTAGTTACTGGTCAAAAATATTTTATGTAATAAAAAATTACTGGTAAGATAGGGAAAAAATAATTAATTTTTGGGCATTTTTCAAGGCTGCAAAAGGCACTGGTGTTTAGCAAAGGGTCTCTAAGGAACTATGTCCATCCCAATTTGGAGCTATCTCTGATAATAAAAATATCTGTAGACAAATTGTTGTATACATCTTAAAATAACACAATTTATGGACTTTAAAGAAATCTCTCTAATGAGAAGAAAAATTCAATGTCAGGATTTTACATCAATTTTAAATTAATCTAGAACTTGAGTCATGATTTTTAAGAAATCTCCAGGTTGAACCAAGGTGATTAAAGATAAATGTTCTAATTCTTCTTGATTATGAGAAATAACAGCACATGGCAGGGGGAAATGGCCCAAACTATTGTAGATATGTACTCAATGGTTTTGAAAAAAATTAGATGAAAAGAAACATAAATAGGCTGGGCGCGGTGGCTCAAGCCTGTAATCCCAGCACTTTGGGAGGCCGAGATGGGCGGATCACAAGGTCAGGAGATCGAGACCATCCTGGCTAACACAGTGAAACCCCATCTCTACCAAAAAATACAAAAAAAAACTAGTCGGACGAGGTGGCGGGTGCCCGTAGTCCCAGCTACTTGGGAGGCTGAGGCAGGAGAATTGCGTGAACCCGGGAGGCGGGGTTTGCAGCGAGCTGAGATCTGGCCACTGCACTCCAGCCTGGGTGACAGAGCGAGACTCCGTCTCAAAAAAAAAAAAAAAAGAAAGAAACATAATAATTTGTGTGGTTGAAATAGGAGTTTATTGGGTGACATTATTATTATTATTATTATTATTATTATTATTTTTTTTTTTTTTGAGACGGAGTCTCGCTCTGTCGCCCAGGCTGGAGTGCAGTGGCCGGATCTCAGCTCACTGCAAGCTCCGCCTCCCGGGTTCACGCCATTCTCCTGCCTCAGCCTCCCGAGTAGCTGGGACTACAGGCACCTGCCACCTTGCCCGGCTAGTTTTTTGTATTTTTTTAGTAGAGACAGGGTTTCACCGTGTTAGCCAGGATGGTCTCGATCTCCTGACCTTGTGATCCGCCCATCTCGGCCTCCCAAAGTGCTGGGATTACAGGCTTGAGCCACCGCGCCCGGCCTATTATTATTGTTATTATTTTCAGAGATGGGTTCACTCTGTCACCCAGGCTGCAGTGCAGTGGTAGGATCAAATTCACTGCAACCTTGGACTCCTGGGCTTAAAGTGATCCTCCCGCTGCAGCCTTCCGAGTCACTAGGACTACAGGTGTGTGCCACAATGCTCGGCTAATACTGGATGACATTATTAAATCCACTTGAAGATTATTGTTAAAATAACTTTTTGTGCTAAGTATAATTTTTCAGTCCCCCTTTCTGTGTTACTTATGTCCAAATACAAAGGAGATGCTTGGCCGTATAGCACACCTTTTTGGCTGAGCATATTGGTAGTAATTCTGTTAAATAAGACTATGTAAATGGTCAAACCTGGTTCTGAGAAACAATTCAATGTATGATACAGATTGTTCGAATATAAAAGTTTTGCTTCATTATCATATGATGTTTGTGTGCATGTTGATAGTGGTCACTAGCCCTCATTGTCTAATTGTGGAAGGGATCTGAATGGCACTTGGTGGGAAAGATGAACTTAGTGCATATCGTCTGCTGTATGTAAAGTCTGGAAGCAACTCCTGGTTATTCTCTGTTTAATTTTTCCCCGAGAAGAACTTCTTTATCATGGAAACCAGGGGATATGGCTTTTTTCACCTGTTAAGAAATAGGGGTCCAGGTATAGTGGCTCACATCTGTAATCCCAGCACTTTGGGAGGCTGAAGGGGGAGGATCACTTGAGGTCAGGAGTTCAAAACCAGCCTGGGTAACATGGCAAAACCCCATGTCTACTAAAAATATAAAAATTAGCTGGGTGTGGTGGCACATGCCTGTAGTCCCAGCTACTTGAGAGGCTGAGGCAGGAGAATTGCTTGAACCTGGGAGATGGAGGCTGCAGTGCACTATGGTCACACCACTGCAATCCAGCCTGGGTGACAGAGTGAGCCTCTTTCTCAAAATAAATAAAAATAATCATAATAAAATAATTAAGGGCAGCTTCTGAACTTTGTTGATTCAGTGTTGTATTCATGGGTTGTGATAGCATTTTTGAGCAAAGCTAGAATCTTGATAACAAGTCTTTTCTGTAGGTGCCTATATATATCACCAAGCTAGAGGGTAAGTATGCTTTTGCCCATGGGACTCAATGACAATATTTAAATGATTCAGACATTTAGATACTGGGCTGTTGCTGCTGAGAGAGCCAGGTTACTCTTAGGTGGGAGTACTTGACCTGGTGGAGTCAGGTTATTCCAGCTGAGTGTTTCACAGAGGCCTCTGAGCACCGGGTGCGGCAGTGACCCCCACCTCCCGTGTGTCCCTGACTGCAAAACTGTTGATGTGGTCTGTTTTTGGCTCACACAGTTCTTCCTCAATGAACAACTGTATAACAAGTCGAAAGACTTCTAAGAAAAATGTAGATTATATTATAACCAGGTGTTCTTATGGAGGAACCACAATTTCTTATTTGGTACATGGAAAAGATTGGGGGGAGAGAGACTGTCTTATATGATCCCACTAGTGAAAAAATTTTTTTTAAAGAAACATTCCCCAGTGTCACTGAATCGATGACACAGGTAAATTGGGAAAAACTTGTGGGAGTCACTTGCTGTGGCTTTTGTGATGGGTTAGAGCAGAGCAGAAAGTTATTGCCTCCTGACATAGAGATTTGAAATACATTTTCTTCCCCCAAGTCATGACGAGACTGTTAAAGACAGAACTGACAGTAAGCCACAGCACAGCCAAAGCTGAGGCCTCCTCCCAGCTGAGGTTTGATTAGGAGGACTGCCAGCAAATATGACCGAGTTTTATTTCACAGAAGAAAGAACAGAGCAACAATGAAGACACAGAAGGAAAACAAGGTCAATGAGCTTTCCCTTAAAAAAAAAAAAAAAAAAAAAGCCTGGTTGCAAGTGGACAACATCGTTAAAGATTTTAGTGTCAAATCCACACTGTAATTTACCCTGGAAGATTGAGGAAAAATAGTCATTGATTCATTTATTCTTTTTTCATATATCTCTACTGAGTGCTATTACCATGAAAGCCGAACTTATTTTGATTTGCTTGATGTGTATAAACATTGTGAATGTCAGGTTTTCCTGAGGAAAATCCTTAGCCTCCAGAGGATGGAAGCCAGCAAGGTCTGCCCATACCCAGCCTGCAGACTCACTTATAAGGTGGTGTCTTGCAACGAAGGAACATCCCTGAGCAGGGTTCATCAATCTTACAGACATTTATGAGCCAGCAGGTCCAGTGTGCAGCTCTGAACTCCTCTCTTTCTCTTTTTCTCTCTCTCTCCGCCACATTAGGCACATTGACCAGCCTCTTGTATGAAAAAGGCCCTCTTTGAAGCAAATGGTAGCTTCTTCCAGGAGTGTTTTCAGTCTTTTCTCCTGACAAGCCAATGGATCCTCTATGGGAAAGGGTGGGAAGAGGCAAACTTGGCCCTCTGGTGCAGCAATGGAGAGAGAGAGTTGATTTATCCAACTCATTTAAGAGCACTGAGTCCTTGCACGTCACTCCCAGCCAATTGTATGTCTCAAACACCATACATTATACCAATCCCATTGTAGTTCTAACACTTCTTATGATAATAAAGTAGCCCTCAGGTATTAATCCTTTTGAGGATTAGCTTATTCCCACATTCGTCATATCACATTTCTCACACTAAATTATTTCAAAATAAATCACCACAGATGTAACACAGACCTACTATGTCCTAGGCATTGTTCTGGAGATTCATAAATGAATAAAGTCCCTGCTGTCATAGGACTTACATAAAAGTTACATGTTAATTAATTGATATGTAACTTAAGGTTAGGTACTGAGAAAAGCTATGAGGAAAAATGAAGTAGATAAGAGGACAGAGAGGAATGAGTGAGGGTGCTCTCTTGGATAGGGGTCAGGAAAGACCAGGGTTGAGGGGTGCATTCAAGCAGGGTTTGAGTGAAGAGAATCATGGATATCTGGGGGTGGAGTTTGCTCTTGAAGAGGAAACAGAAAATGTAAAGGCTGTGAGGTCTGGTGGCTCAGAATGTTTTAGGAACAAGAGAGCCCATTGGGCTAGACAAAGCACAGTGGACACGTCAGGGGTGAATCTGGTAGATCTAGGAGACTGAATTCTAAGCTTTGAATCTTATTCAAAATGTAACTGGAGGCCTGGGAGGGCTTTGGACAGAAAAGGAAGACAGGGGTACCTGCTAAAAGTCCACAAGAAAGTGTCGTTTCTTTACATGACTGTCCCAAGATTACATATACTTTTTGGCAGACTTATCTATGAATATCTTTTGGTGATATATTCAGAGCCCAAGTCCCAGTTATTCACAAAAATAGCATTCTTTGGAGATAGGGTACCATGGCATTTTTGAACTCTCATTCCATTTGTAGCAAAACCCTGTGAGCAAACCTATTTACATTTTATTGAGTTGCTACATGCTTGCAATTGGCTGGTTGGTTTATATATATTTTCCCTCATTTTCACAGCTACTTTGCAAGGTAAACCTCACCTTTGCTGTTTGGTAAGTGAGAAAACAGAGGCCAAGAAAAGTTAAGTGACTTGGCCAAGGCGACACCATCAGTAAAGTGGAGCTGAAACTTTGACACGGGTTCGCCTCAGTCCAAACCTGGAGCCCTTCTTTACTTCAAGACAGGGCTTACACTATGATTACTCACATTTAATAAAGAAATGAAGTGATTTACTCAACGTCCTCTGGCCACTGCTCTTCCTACTTACAACTGTCCAAGGAAAATTATTAGGCTCAAATAAACCTGTTTGGAAGTGTTTTCAATCTCTTGTGATAGGACTAGGGCAAGAGTCTATTGTATATTGCTTTCAATGTTCTGGAGACATGATCATTTCTTCTGCTAAAGCTAATGCCATGAGTGTAACTTGTAGATGAGTAAGAGCTAGAATGAATGGATGCCTAGTGTTCCTTTAGTGCATTTCAAGTTCAGGCAAGGATGGCAAGGCATTGTAAACTATGCTGTTTAATTAATTTCCCATAGAATGTTGTCCTAGAGAGTCATGGAATGCAGAAGCTCAATGGAAAACAAAACTCCACAAACATACGAAGGAGGGACAGGATTTGGTTTAGCTCAGTTTAATTTAGTTTAGCTATTTGTACCCACCATTCCATTCCAAATGGAATTTCCTTTACTGAAAGTTCATGAGAAGAGGAGAGACCTTGTCTATGCAGTGGATTTCATCTTTGGTGCTTGACCTGTCTTTGCTGCTATTGCATTAAATGCAGCACGTGCAGCTGCATAGACACACCTTGGGAGAGCTCAGCAGCCAACAAAGCCCAAAAAATAAAGTTCATGTTTCTTGTCACTTTTAGGATTTTTAATAGTGGCTTTATTCTTACTCCGTAGTCGCCTTTCTTGGCTGAATACTGACATAATCTACCGTAGTTCCCCAAAAACCTAAATTAAAAAGTTACATTGGATGTGGAATCTTCATAAACTTCTGGGTAGGATGTGAAACAGTAGAACCATTTTGGAAATCTGTTTGGCAGTGTTTTAAATGGTGAATATACACAGACCATATGACCTAGCTATTCCTTTCACGGGTATTTAGTTAAGAGAAATGGAAACATATGTCCCTCAACACAAATACTCATAGAAGCATTACTGCCCCAAACTGGAAAAAACAGGCAAACAGATTAAAAGATTTCAGTACACTCATACGATAGAATACTACTCAGCAAATGAAACAGAATGAACCATTGATAAAACCACATGAATGAAATATAAATGTATTATGCTAAGCAAAAGAAGCCAAACACAAATGACTGTATTTATATGAAATTCTGGAAAATGCAGAGTAATGGATAGCAACAGAAAGCAGATCAGTGGTTGTCTACTTGTGGAAACAGGGGGGGTATGGACTGCCCTGGGCTTGAGGGAACTTTCTTTTCTTTTTTTTTTTTTTTTTTTTTTTTGAGACAGAATCTTGCTGTGTCACTTAAGCTGAAGTGTAGTGGCGTGATCTTGGCTCACTGCAGCCTTGTCTTCCTGGGCTCAAGTGATCCTCTCACCTCAGCTTCCCAAGTAGCTTGGACCACAGGCACACGCCACCATGCCCAAATAATATATATGTTTTATAGAGACAGAATTTTACCATGTTACCTAGGCTGATCTCCGGGACTCAAGTGATCCACCCACCGTGGCTTCCCCAAGTGGTGGAATTACAGGCGTGATCCACCACAACGGGTCAAGGCCAAGGAAACTTTCTGAGAGTGAAGGAAATATTCTAAATCTTGATTGTTCTGGTAGATCTGGAGACACACACACATACGCGCACACACACACACACAATTTGATAAAATTTGTCCAGTTGTACACTTAAAATGGATGAGGCTTATTATATCGAAATTATATGTCAGGCTGTGCACAGTGGCTCACACCTGTAATCTCAGCACTTTGGAAGGCCAAGGTGGGCAGATCACCTGAGATCAGGAGCTCAAGACCAGGCTGGCCAACATGGTGAAACCCTATTTCTAACAAAATACAAAAATTAGCCGGGTGTGGTGGCGGGTGCCCATGATGCCAGCTACTTGAGAGGTTGAGGCATGAGAATCAGTTGAACCCAGGAGATACAGGTTGCAGTGAGCCGAGATGAAGCCACTATACTGCAGCCTGGAAGACTCTGTCTCAATGAGACTCTGTCTCAAAAAAAAAAAAAAAAAGAGTCAAAGAAATTGATTTTTTAAAAAGTTATGTTAAATACTTTCTTTGTGTTGCCTTGAATGTCTGAATCCCCCAGCTCCCTTTGTCTAGTAATTCACTGGTTCCTCTTTTTGCATCTGGAAGCTTCAAAATGGTATGATCAAGCTGATGTCTAGCTGCTTTCTTCCGATATTTTATCAGTAGAGGAGTGATGGAAATATATGGGCAAAGGTCTGTATTCTGCTGATGGGTTGGCCTTTAAGAATGAATTCCATTTTAAGCATGGGTCCTACCTTTATTCTTTCTGGCCCTTCAGCATCATATACAGATTTAAACAGATAGGGATACAGATGATGAATGAACAGAGCAAGGAAAACATTTAAAATTGTATGAGCCATGAATTCCGCCATTCCATTCTATGAATGACTGTTCTGGGAAGAGCCAGAAATGGGAGTGATGAAAAGTGTTACCCAGGGTCTCCTGCAGTGAGTGTCTCACTGCTTTAAAAGATTGTAACACTTTTAAAGATACGTGGCTTTCATATAACATATCTTCTTAAACACAAGCCAATTGCTTACCTGGTGCAATAATACTGAGGAAACACTATGTTTCCATGCTAGAAAATTTCAGGTAATTTATTCTATCTTTTATCAGAAGGAGCTGCAAACTTCTCAAAAAGAGAAATTTGGGTTTAATTCCAGGAAGGTGGCAGTGTGGGAGGCAGCCTCCAGGATGGCCCCAACTGGGTTTGTCTCCTGGTGCTCCTGCTACTGACTGAGCTCCCACAGGACTTTTGTAAACCAGGTTGTTCTACCGA
Organism: Piliocolobus tephrosceles; assembly: GCF_002776525.5. NCBI lineage: Eukaryota > Metazoa > Chordata > Mammalia > Primates > Cercopithecidae > Piliocolobus > Piliocolobus tephrosceles. The sequence continues at coordinate 165,407,426 of NC_045437.1, forward strand.
CCAATAGAAAATGGCAGAAATGACGGTGTATGTGTGATTTGGGAGACTAAGTCACAGAAAACATGGCCGCTTTCGTTTGATTTCTCTTAGATCAGTTGCTGTGAGGGAAGCTGACACTCAAGCATCCCACAGATATGTTTATGTGTCAAGGAACTGAGGCCTCCTGCCAAGGACGGGCTCTAACTTGCTAGCTCAGGTAAATCATTTTGGAAACAGATCTTCCAGCTCTTTGGGGATCAGGATAACTGCCATCTGGCCGCCATGTTAACAACAGCCTCATGAAAAATTCCAAGCTAGAACCGCCCCCCTGGCCCCCCACTGAACTTTTCCTGAATTCACAACCCACAGACACTGTGAGTTGATAAATGATTATTAACTTAAGCCATTACATTTTGGAGTAGTCTGTCATTTGGCAATGGATAACGAACACAATTAGAGTCCCGAGGACCCTTGGGGACTCTCTGGCAACCGACTACCCCCAACCCCTTTTTAATTTTTGAGATGGAGTCTTGCTCTATTGTCCAGGCTTCGGTGCAGTGGCACAATTTTGACTCACTGCAATCTCCATCTCCTGGATTCAAGCAATTCTCCTGCCTTGGCCTCCTGATTAGCTGGGATTACAGGTGTGTGCCACTATACCTGGCTAATTTTTGTATTGTTGGTAGAGACAGGGTTTTGTCATGTTGGTCAGGCTGGTCTTGAACTCCTGGCCTCAAGTGATCCTTCTGCTTTGGCCTCCCAAAGTGCTGGGATTACAGGTGTGAGCCACCACACCCAGCCTACAACCAACTCCCTTCTAAATAAAAGCATTCAGTCTGAGTACAGCTATGAGGATCCTGATTACAGAAACTTCAGGCAAAGCTTCAGGCACAGTTCACATATTGTCTCATTTAATTTGTATAACAGTGTTATAAGGTACATATCCCTTTTTACCCCATTTTACAGATGAGAAAAAAGTGTAGTGCAGAAAATTCCAAGGTCCCCGAGGTAGGATTGACTGACTGCAAGGCCCACAGTCTTAACGTTGAATGGAATACAGCCTCACTGTCTGACATTATTTTCACTCTAGTTATTTCGTATTCTATTTTATGTGGGATTTCAATTTGTTTTCATTTCTCTCTAAATGAGATGCAAAGTGAATTACAGGAACACAGCTATTTCACATCCCCATTGTCTGCAATTCCAGCAACACCACAGACTAAATTTCTGTGAAATCTGAGCTCTTAGTGCATTGTATCTGTGAAACATGTAACCATTTTCCTAGTAAAACAAACCAGGTGAGGGGGAACATATTTCTTCTCTTCTGGTTTTTAGTCAAGTTGCCTAAAAATAACTTTGCTTATGCCGAGTAGAAAGATGTTTTCTAGAAATTATCATTTCAATATGTTCACAAAAACTTTAGAATATCAGTCAAAAAGCCTTAGTTTGACACTGGAAAGTAGAATTCATCACACAGAAAGAAGTTATTTTCATGTCTTAAACAAATGCAGTAATTGATTTATTCTTTTTGTTTGTTTGTTTTTTTGAGAGAGGGTTTCACTTGCTCACCTATGCTGAAGTGACCAAGTGAGACTATACCCTCGACCTCCTGGGCTCAGCTGATCCTCCAACCTCAGGCTCCCAATTAGCTGGGACTGCAGGCACACACCACCATACTCGGCTAGTTTTTTGTATTTTTTGTAGAGATGAGGTTTCGCCGTGTTTCCCAGGCCTGTCTTGATCTCCTGGGCTCAAGGGATTCTCCTGCCTCAGCCCTCAAAGTGCTGGGGTTACAGGCATGAGCCATCATGCCAGGATGATTTGTTCTTTAGTTACTAAATTTCCATAATTTTTGCTTTATTTTATTAATAATAAATGCTTTTGTTGAACACTAACATAGCTGAACTGTACAAATGTGCCTTCAGTACATAATTTTTAACAATTCTTCATCAATAACTATGAAATAAATACTAATGCTACCCTCGTTTGACAAATGATGAGAAAAATGATGGGCAAGGAAATAATGGCCTTGCCCAGTGACACCCAGTTTCTAAGTGGCAGACTTGGGATTTGAACCCAGGTCTGCCGAAGCCCAAAGCCTACACTTTTTTCTACTACTCACTGCTCCTGTGTTACTCTGAAAGAACTGACGAAAAGTATTAAATATACAAGAACCAGTGGTCAAATAGAGTAGAAACGTATTACAAATAGCTTTGGGATTCAGATACAATTGTTGAGATGAAGGGTGTCTATGTTAGAGTGTAAAAATGTACACTCATTGCTGGTTTTGCCACAGCAAAACCAGCAATATGGAACCAGTTCTGTTATAACAAGAGTTTTAAGGTACTCTGTACTCTTCCACTTTATTTTAAAAAGTGAAAGAACACTGTAATAGGTAGACTTCCCCAGTCACAGATGTAGATCAGGCTGTTATTCACCTGTCTATTTTTTATTTGTAAAAACTAATTTTCTGTCAGATGAAGTATATATAGCCATAGATCTCCTTAATGGTAGAGTTAGGGCTGGAAGATTAGTGTTCAGGTGCCAAGGATGGTGATTTTTGCAGCATGCACGTACTTTCTTTATTTTAGACCTGGCACATAATGATTTTGAGTCAGTGTGTGCCTAATATCATGCTCACCATTTTAAAAAGTATTGGAAACTAACAACAGTTTTAGAAGTACACCTCACAGAAGTCTCAATCTATTGCGGTTTCTGCTAGGACAGTCCTTGAATTTTTTTTTTTTTTTGTAAAGTAATTCTCTCAGAGTCTATAGTTATTAAATTCTGGGGGTAATAAACATATAAATATTTATGGAAGTGAAGAATAGCTTAGATTAGTTTTCTCAGACACAGACTTCAATGTCATTTTTTTCCAACTCATCTCACATCATTTCATTTGAATTTAATACCATTGACACGTGATGATTGCATACAAACTCAAGAGTCACCCTGAGGGTGACCATACTAGATTTCTTTTAGGAGAAAGGCCAGTGCAATTAACTTCATAGGTAAAAATTTCTTCATGAAATCCAGCTGTGACATATATACTTCAGATGGAATGTATATACAATGAGAGAGCTCTTTTAGAGGAGAACAAAGTAAAGGGGTTTGGTAAAACTTATCATGAAACTAGATTAGATCTAGACTCCAGAAACACTGGGCTGAAGAAAGTAATGTGAATATCAATAATCTAAATAGGTCTTTTAGAGTCAGGAAAAATAAAAATTAACTAGTAACCACTTATTAATGGTTTATGCTTTTCCAACTTGCAAAACTACTTTAAGTGAGCTTTTCTCCTTCACTATTTATGCGTGTGTGAAATCCATAAATCCAGTTTAATCCAGTAAAACACACTTCTGACTCCTCATTCACACTAAGCACAAAGATCTTTCACACATGTACAAATAATATGGAGCCTACAGAAGCACAGCTTTGTGAATTGTGATTATGACATGACTTTGAAAAAACTGCAGAGTATTCACAGTAGAATGTGAAATACACTTTGTATAAAGAATGAGCTCGAGGGTGGATCAGGAGCTGTTCCCACTGGACAGTGGTGTGTTTAGAAGTCAGGTTAATTAGTAATTAATTAACTAATTAATTACTATTAATATAGTTTGTTTATAAACTACCTGCTCAGGCCTATGATGCTCCATATAACCAACCTGCAGTGACACTGAGAATATATCAGATTTGGCAGTTAACTCATTCTTCCTGCTCAATTCTGTGTATTTTTCTTAAGATACTCAGAGAAATAGTGAAGGAAGTATCCCCTGAGTGTTCCACAACTCTAAGCAGTTGTAGGAAACGTAGCTAGCCCTCCCTCTGTGGTCTGTATATCCTTGGTGTTGGGCTCATGGATATGACAGAATTCGTTTCTATGCAGAAAGAGAGGATGGGTCATAGGGGTCAGGGTCCTGATGTCCTCCACACTGCATTCCTGTATAATGGCAAAGACTGAAATGGGTTAATGATCTGCAACTAGTAACTAGCTATTTTAATTTTTATTGGCAAGAAAGGCAATAATCAAATGACTCCTATGGGGGAAGAATTATAATGATGTTAGCAATAAGGCTTCCAGTGAATTATACTAATTAATTTCTGTAGGTCAGCATTATCCATCACCTCCATCATAAAAGGCAGGGAAGCCTCAATCCGGAGAAGCAAAGTTGCATTTCAAAAGCTTTTGAGTGGGCATCCAGGGATTGGAATTTGTAGCTTTGCATTCCAAATGGGATGTTGAATTTAGAGAATTAGGACAATGCCCAAGGAGTTTACTCTCTTCCTTCTCTATAGGGGTCAGGCACAGGGGAGATGAGGCGCAAGTACTTGGAAGACCCAATAGGGATATTGTTAGTGCTGTCCTGGTAGTACTTGAGCTGCAAATAAACGAACTTCACTCCAGAAGACTCTCTAGTGTGCAACTTTGAAGGCATGAAATTCACACACACAATGGTGGTTCAATAGGCTACTGCTCAGTAGGACCACTCTTTAAAAATTAAAATAAAATTGAGTTTTCTATAAGAGGAAGCAGCTCTGCCCTAGAAATTGGCTCTATTCAGCTTTCTGAATAAGAGCTAATGCAAGTCTCTTGTGAATATATTTTTTTACAGTGTTGTCTTATGTTAGTGCAAATGGGCAAAACAAACAAATGAAAAAAAAAAAAACCCAAAAAACAGAAGAAAGCAAAAAACTCAGATTGCACAGGAGAGAAAATGTGGGAGTTTATTCTTTTTGTTATATGTGTCTTTATTGTATATATTTAAGGTGTACAACATCATGTTTTTATATACATAGTGAAATACTACAGTAAAGCCAATTACCAAATCCATCATCTCACAGTTACCCACCCCCCCTTTTTTGTGGCAAGTCACCTAAATTTCCAGTATATAACACAATATGATTAACTATAGTCCTTATGCTATACACCAGATCACTAGACTTATTCATCCTATGTAACTGCAACTTTATGCCCTTTGACCTACATTTCCCCATGACTTTACATTTCTCCCCTGTCAGCCGCCCCCAAACTCTCCCTCCTGTCTTTGGTAACCACCATTTTACATTGTTTTTTTACATATCAACTTTTGCCAATATTCTGCATGTAAGTGAGTTTATACAGTATTTGTCTTTCTGTGCCTTTATTATTTCAGTTAGTGTAACATTCTCCAGGTTCATCTCTGTTGTGGCAAATGCCAAGATCTCTTTCTTTGTTAAGGCTGAATACTATTTCATTGTATATGTACAACATTTTTCTTTATCCATTCACCCTTTGACAGACACTTAGGTTGTTTCCATATCTTTTATTGCAGATAATGCTCAATGAATATGGGAGTTCATATACCTCTTCAACATACTGATTTCACTTCGTTTGAGTATATCCAGAAAAGTGATTGCTGAGTTAACCATTCAGTTCTATTTTCAATTTTTTGAGTATCCTCTGTATTATTTTCCATAATGGTTGTACCAATTTACACTTCCACCAACAGTGTATGAGGGTTTCTTCTTCTCCATACCCTCACCAACAATTGTTATTGCTTGTCTTTTTGGTAATATCCATCCTAACAGGTGAAAACTAATATCTTATGGTTTTTGTTTGCATTTCTCTAATAATAAGGGATGTTAAGCATCTCGTTATATACTTATTGGACATTTATATGTCTTCTTTGGTGAAATATCTATTCAAGTCCTTTGTCCATTTTAAAATTTGTGTTTTTTTATATGAGTTTCCTTTATATTTTCGATATTAACTGATTGTCAGATATGTGGCTTGCAAATATTTTCTCTCAGTCTGTAGACTGCCTTTTCATTTTTTCATTGTTTCCTTTGCTATGCAGATTTTTAGTCTGATGTATTAGTTCCACTCGTTTACCTTTGCTTTTTTTTTTTTTCTTTTTTTGGCCTGAGTTTTTTTGTGTGATGTCCAAGAAATTATTGCCAAGGCCAATGTCAAGGAATTTTCTTTTACGTTTTCTCCAAGAAGTTTTACAGTTTTGTGTCTTTCAGTTTTCCCCCATTGACAATGATGTTACCTGTGAGCATTTTATAATGGTTTTTATTATGTTGAAGAAATTTCCTTTCCTGTACCTAAATTATTGACAGCTTTTATCAAGAAAGGATCTGAAGTTGGCCAAATGTTTTTTCTGCATCTATTGAGATGATTTTGGGGCTTTTGTCTTTTTTCTGTTACTGTGGTATATCACATTGACTTATTAGGTTATGTTAAACCAACTTTGCATTCCAGGGATAAATCCCACTTGGTTGTGAGTAAGCTCCCTGAGTTGAGCTCAGTGCTGGTGAAAACTGCAGGGATCCCCAGTGGTGAAGACTTCAGGTGTCTGCAGGGGTGATGAGGACAACAGGGGTCCTCCAGCTCACTGTTTGCCCTCAGGGGCACATTCCTCCAGGTTCGAAGCTGATCCTGACTGGGGTGTGGGGTGGCACAGATAAGGTATTTCCTACCCTATTCTAAGCAGCCATCCTTGGTTTTTGTGCTCCACAGGGTTTCTGCTGCTCCTTTGCTATACTCTAGAACTCTTCCTTCACTCTTTTTGTTGACGTGTAGTCATTTCTTCTTTGTTTCTATGAGGGAGAAGAACGTTGGGAACTTCTGGCCTTCCGTCCCACTGATGTTACTCCTTCGGAGTTTATTCTTAAGGTGGGAAGACATCAACCATTCAGTCTTGATAATCCAACACAGAATGTACAGTCAGAGTAGCAGGTTTTCTGCCATTTTATAGGGCAAATATGCTTATACAATTTATTTGAGCAAGATGAAAAATTGCTAACACTAGAAGACTTTTATGTTGCATTAATTCAGGAACTCAACTTTCAGCCTTCTTGGCACTATGACAAATACACTTGTGACCACAATAGTATATGGTATTTAAAATGGTGCACTCTTTCCAAACTGAAGGCTCCTGTGTTTAGACACTTCCCCTGACTCTGGCTAAGGAATTTGAAACCATTTGCTATGAACAGTATAACAAATGCGTATGTGAAAATCTTGTTCCTTGCTCCTAGTCCTTCTAGCTTTTGGAGTTTGGTAGCATTTAATAGTGACCATCAGCTTTGTATGGAGAATAATACTTGATGTTACATCTTACAATTAATTATAAGATAAAGAGATATAATTCATAGCTAAATTGACTCTCCATTTTGATAATATGGCTGCTAGTTTGGGCAGCTGATTTGAACTTTTGCATATGATATTCAGATTGAAGTAGTTATTTCCTCTTATGTAAAACTTTCATCAGCCCTACCTGGGGCATTGATCAAGTTTAGCACTTTTTTGTCTGTCTAGAACTGCAGTATTTTTGCTGTCAAAGCTGGCTCTACTGCAGTCCTAAGGGCTATATTCAAGGTCATGTGACTGTTTACTATTTTAATAAAAACGAACTTATAAATGCAAAATGCTATTCACTATTCATTCATCTCACGTATTCATTCAATGTTCGTTGGCTTACTGTGGTGTTTGCTTAATATGTATTCCACAGCACATCTTTTCTTTCTGCAAAACTGCACATTATATCATTTTTGCATCTGACACTGACTTTCTCCTAGGGAAATATTCTAATAACAAAGGAAAAAAGAAAAGGCTACAATGAGGAGCTACCAACCCTTGCAAATTTGCTTAATTTGCTGAAAAGTAGGGAGATTTTAGGGGGCACACTGACCTTGAATAGTGAGAAATCCCACAGCAAAAGTGTTAAACCATAGTTCATTGCCAAATCTTATTACTATACTTCCTAGTTATCTTGGTTATTTTCACTTCAAGTTCCTTATGATCTAGCAGATATATGTCATAGTTTACATGAAACCTCAAACAACCATGGGGAAACCAACGTATTTATTCTGCTTTCCCCCATGAGAGACTGAGAATAATGATTTTAAGATTGCTTCCTTATGTTTTTCTTTGGAAGGCTTTGGATTAGAAGATTTAAATAGTGATGTCTCTAGGCCTGGCACTGGATTACACTGTACTCACACCTGTAATCCAAATACTTTGGGAGACCAAGATGGGAAGATCAGTTGAACCCAGGAGTTTGAGACCAGCCTGGACAATAAAGCAAGACCCAATTTCTACAAAAAATAAGTAGAATTAGCCAGATGAGGTGGTGTGGGTCTGTAGTCCCAGCTACTTGGGAGACTGAGGCAGGAGGATCCCTTGAGCCAAGGAGTTAGAGGCTACAGTGAGCTATGATTGTGCTACTACACTTTAGCCTGTACAAAAGAGTAAGACCCTGTCTCTAAAAAATTAAAACAAAAAATAGCAATGTCTCCAAATTCAACAATGTCAGGACTGCATTTGGGACAGTTCTGGTCATTCATCAAATCTTCATAGATTTGAAGTTCTATTCTAACCCAGGTTTCAGTATGCAATTTGGGACAAAGCAGATCTCACTTTGAGTCTGGCTCCGCTGCTACCGAGGTGGATGAAATTAACAAATCATTATCCTCTCTGAGCATTCTTTTCCTCATCTACAAAATGCAGATAAAAATGCCCACCTTGAAGGGTTGTTGTCTGTGTGTATGTATTTAAGAGACCTAGTAAATGTTGATTACTTTTCCACTTTCTTTTGCTCTTAAAGAGGATAAGGTATTTTTGTTGTTGTTGTTGTTCATTCACTTCTCTGAGATGGAGCTAGTTATAGTGATTTCTGATGAGATTTTTAAGCAATAAAAAAGTAAAGATACACATCCTGTCTTTTCCAAAACTAATGCCAGTGGTCAAATCAAATGGACATAAGGCATCTTCAAGTATTTTGACTCCAAGAGACCAAAAGACCAGGACTTATACCTGGATCCTCCCATCACTAGCTGGGGAACTTTAAGCTATCCAATACTTAATTTCCTCCTTTATAAAATAGGGCTTATGATACGAGAAATTTCAGGAAAAGCGTCCTAAAAAGTTATGAAGATTAAATGAGACAATGTCAATATCAAGTGCTTGGAATGTTTAGCACATGGTAGAGGCTCAGACACACTCTCTACAATGTCACCAGCTGCTTTTCTTTTGACCAGGATTCTCTGTTGGATTATAGTCTTGAATATCACAGACTGAGTCCTGGTGATTCAATCTCATACAGTTTGGTCACATTGATAAAGATATGGCCAAGACCAACAGTCACATTTATTATCTATTTTTAACTCAGTTTAGGCAGCTTTTGTTTTAAATACAACGTCCCAGCTTGAGTAAACGGTGGGTACCATGTTACATGTCTGGGTGGCTCCACTTAATAAACCTAAACATTACACTTAGGGTTCTAAGTGTGGAAGAGAGAGATTTCTCAGTTAATTGCTTGAAGCTGAAACACAATTTTAAATGAGACCAATGATTGCTGTGATTTTTGTTAGCATCTCTTGAATCTTTAGTTTGAACATCTCCAGGGCCTCACTGGGGAGCTGCTATGTTGCTCTGCAGGGACAGTGTAAGCGAGCCTGAAAGAAGAGGGACCCGTGGGCTAGTGATGGAAGGTAAACCTTTTCTGTGCTGCAAGCATGTATAATCTCCAAAGGCAAATATTGCTTGCAGTGAAGGAGGGACTCTGATGAGTTCATTTGCAGCAGAGGACAGAGTAGGGACAGCATACTGAGACTGGGGGACAGAAGAACCCCTGTTGTTCTTTAAACAATGGACGACAGAGTGCTTATTTTTAACCATTTCCAGATACATGTAACGATGTCACATGGGAGATTTATTTCTTTTACAACAGAAGTCAATTGGGCATGACACTAATGTATTGTTTCAAGAAAAGTCTAACTCAACTGAATCGAGACTCAGTAAGAAATTTAAAGAGAAGCAATTTCTGTTATCGGTTTTAATGAATACCATTAAGTGATAACCAAAAAGAGAGAAGAAAAAAAGAGTAGGGATTGCTCAGAAAACATCCTTCCCACTTTTCTAAATTATCATGACAACAGAGTCTTTAGCTGTGAAGTTAATTTCCTTGGTAATTACATTCTATTTAGAGGTGCGATTGCTTAGAAACACCCTCCTGGCGAGGAAGCTTTTTTTATTTTAGTGAGGGATGCAGACGAAGGGGTCCCCTGTACCATGTGGCAAGTATTTCCTTTCCCTGCTTCACCCTTGGGCACTTATCCATGGAGTGCCTTGGGAGTGCCTCCCATTCCAGTGACTGCCTCTCCTCCTGAAAGCAGTGGGCAGAATTCACTTTCGAGAGACTCTCAGGAGATGGCTTCATTGGCTGGGAGTGAATGGCACTTGCCTTGAATTCTAGGGGCTCTGAAGGCACTTACATCTCCCCCCGTCCCCGGGACTATATGAAGGAGGGTTAAATGGGCCATAGTATCACTATTGTAGTTATGTAGGTGAGAGAGCTGTGTACTTAGAAGAGAAATATTTTTTAGATCAAAATGAACACTAAAGGTCTTCTAAGGCTCGTTAGCATGCAGTTGTATCATTGCAAGCCTGATTCTACTATGACACGGATGAATATGTTTTAACATTTCCACTACCTAAATCCTTGCTTGCAATCATTTCTCTCACAGTCATTTGGGAGGGGGAAAAAAAAACCAACAGTAGAAACAAAAAAGCCAAAACCCAGACTAGCTGTCTTTGAGTTGGTCATGAGGTCTTTCACCCTAAGGACTAAAAACTAGGGCAAGATACTTTGTTGTGATGTAGGCCAATTTCCTATTTTCAAACCACCAGAAAAAAAAAAAATGAGGCCAGAGGATTCTGATAAATGATTCTAAGAGATGAATCCCAAGGCGCTCTCTCACATGTTTCATGCAAAACCAGAGAATGCTCACGACAGTCCTGAGTCCAGCTTGCGGATGCTCTAATTCTATTACTGCCTCATCCAGGCACATTATTTTTGCTCATTAACGAGATGGCATCATAATGGAGCATGCAGCAGCCAGAGTGATTAGCAAAGCGCCTCCTTCCATTCTTCAAAATGTCATCAACACACTGGTCGGGAAACAAACTCATTTTCTGACTCTGCCATGATTTGCAGGGTTTCAGGCACTGATGATAGCTTGTCTGCTTGGTTTAAAAGAGCTCCTGATATAACAGAACCTGACACTGTTTACTTCAGCCTATTATGCCTGCTGCATTCAGTGAATGCTTCACTGGAGAAGAAAAATCGAAAGAAAGCTATTCATTGTAATGCCAGCTGCTTTTTAAAAAAGGAAATCAATTTTTGCTTGAGCTCAGAATGTACTCCGCAGGTCCAGAGTGACCTACCACTTTTGATGTCAACAACAAAAGGATCTGCCTGAATTTTCCACAACAATCACCCAACAGCTCAAAGAACATTGAAAATCCTAGATTAGTTTCATTTTAGTTTATGTTCAAATTGGTATCCACTCATCCCAACAATATCACAAAATAGAAAGCCTTGGGTGACACAGCCCTTGCACGCCAAGCTGTAGGAACTCTGGGCTTTGCCTTCTATGCCAGGTTTTGTTATAAATTACTTGGCAGGACCATTTTATGACGGAAATAATTAGTTATGTTTAGTATTTATAGCTAGTATCATGATGCCTTTCTGCACTGCTAATTAATTATTTTATGGCCAGCATGTTTCAAATGCAATTAGTTAGGTATGGCAATGATCATAATATTTTGCATATTCATGACAACATTCTGCCTATTTACAGCAAAACTTGGGTGTCAAAATCAGTCATTTTCCTTTTGTTATTAGGCAGAATAATTACAGGAAACAATAACAATGATGTCTTGCATGTGAATAACATTTTACAACCAAGCACCTCTATTCATGTCACCCATGCATGTACCCCTGTGGTTTCTCACAGGGAAATGGAAACTCTATATGGTGACAGATTTTGGCTAGGTCTTTAGCCAGCTTGAAGGTCACCAGCAGAGGCTTTTGCTTTTTTTACTTTGTAGTTGGAGTCTCATTTGGGCCATAGGGACGAACTGGTTCCTTAAGAAGTATTGTGAAGGTGAATATTTCAGCTGGGTAAGGAAACAAAAGGGTCAGTTGGCACTTGGCTATTTTGAACAAAGCCCCTCAGTGTTTTCTTTATTATTAATACTATTATTTTTTACAGTAGGTGTGGAGGTGTCACTAAATAGCAGCAAAGCCTCCTTAGTTTTTCTGCATTGGAGGCCTCGGAAGACAGATTGAGTTATTGCTTAACCAGACTCCGTATCCAGCAAGCACACTGCCTTATGTCGAACTATCGAGTGCTTCTTAAATCCTGAGAGTCTAGAAATAGTATTGCCCTGTGAAGCCTAGGAATGTTCTCAATTAGCTTGTGGACAAGATCAATGACATATGCTGTCTTCCAGATCTGTGCCAATTTCTCTTGACTTTAAGCCTCCCCGACTAGCCATAATCCTCCATTTCCTTTTCCCCATATGTCTTTGCAAAGTGCTGAAAACAGTAAAAATCAAGAAAAATATTGACCACTGAGAACTGAGATCTAGCCGTGAGTGTCCTTTTATGGTACATTCGTAAGACCAGGCCGTGGGGGTCTGAAGAGCAGGAATGGAGTGGGGAAATGAAACGATCACATATTTCCAGTTTTTGCTCCTCGGAGTCTAAACAACCAAGGAAAAAAACAATTAAAAAATGAGAAGTCAAATTTAATTATAAAAAAATGTGTGGTCTATCCCTCTGTTAAAATCTGTCTACAAATGTGGACTGCATGACCTCAGATTGCCGTTATTTCTTCCTTGGAAGGGCAAGAAAGTCTTCCTTTTACCTCACCCAATTCTCTCCTGCTTTTAATTTGAGCCTTTTTCCATTCATTGGATTTGTTGCAGACATGAAGAACAAACTGGCTTTGAAGTTAATAATCATTATTTTCTCATTTCTTGGGATAAAGGCAAAAAGAATCCCTTTAGCCTTCCCTCAGAAAGCATTCTTTAGCCCTTTCATCATCTTTGTCACTTCTCTGAACTGGCTCCAGGTTCACCACATCTGCACGTTACAAGCGTGAGTTCTCAATGTTCTCAAACATCCCCAACTCTGTTCTCCAAAACATCTGCCAGCACCTGGGGCCAAGTCTAGAGTTAATCCTTCTGTTTTAACAGCTCTGGTATGGGTCACAGACTAGCTGTTTTGTTGCCTTTAAACAAAACAAACAACAATAAAAAACCATAGGGAAGGGATATTTTGAAGGTGCGTGGCCAACTTTCAGAATGACAATGTTTTCTTCTGACCTCAAAGATGGGCTGCCTTCCAACGGGAGCCTTGAAGTTTCAGCCAGGCCCCGACATGGGGTGTAGAAATGTCAGTGCAGTGGAGCATACTGTCAAGGTGTGAGACCCAGTGGGGAGGCTGGAGTTTGGAGGGCCAGGCTGGGTTTTCTGAGACTACTGAATTCAATTCAACAACTCATGGGATATTTGTTACTAAAATCCCAACTATATTTTGGGAGCTTCTTCAGCATCTGTAAGACAAGCTAAAAAATCAGAAAATGAATAGGGAGGAGAAATTTTGTAAGATACAGTTATTATAGAGATATACAGCATGGAGGCAGATGCATTTAATCAATCCTTGATAACTAATGATCATTTGACTTACAGATTTACAGATTCTGCTCCAGTTAACATTTCTATTCCTAACTTAATATGTCTAAGTCCCCACCTTGTTCTCTTCCCCAGCTTCTCCCTTCTAACACTCTCTCCTTGGTCCAAGGGCCTTGCTTACTCTTTGTTGGCATTAAGAAAAATTAAAAAGTGACTGATACCTGCTGGGGGTGAAATCGTTATAACTCATTTGTCTGTAAGAATCCATGCCAGCTCACTCGCATTCTATAGCCTCAACTGCAGTTGCAGATGTTCCCTTACTGAGAGACATTCAAAATACAAACATATTGTAGCCCTGATGAGCTATTCATGTTGTTTTTGTCATCAAAGAGCAGCATAAAAAGAAGAATGCCGACGACGTGCCATTAGTAATTGAGAGCCTAATCAATTCCACATTGTAATTGCCCCTGTCATCTGTTTACACACCTTTCATCGGTTTATAATCGTGCTCTTAAAAGACAGGCTTGCCCCAGCCCTGCAGGTTGGGAAACATCTGTATTCTTGCTCTCTGAACACAGCACAAAAGTTATATTGAAAAAGAAACATCAATAACGTTTTATAAATGGATTTTGTATTCATTTAATTCATAATCGTGAAATATTAATGTCAGGCATCACTTTCAGCCAAAACAGAGAGCTTTCTTGTGTTTGATTTGTATAAAACAGTTGATATATTTAGACAATTTGAAGGATTTTAATATATGTATTATTGGTTTACATTAGACTAATGTAGTTTTGAAAGAATTGTGGGTAGTTATTGTCATCAAGTGGAATAATTTTACATATTTCTAGATAAACTTAATTTTTTTTAAAGGTTTCTTTTTTTCAATTATAATTTTCACACCTCTTATATTTCTAGAAACTTCACAGGCATCACTAATATATTTCCATGAAGATTGACTTGTAGCAGCCTTCTATAGGGATTAGAGCTGACATCTGTGTAACAGTGCCTGAGAGAAAAATATATTAATATAGTTCCTGCTATATGACGATAGACATTAGAATGTCATTAACAGACCAATTTCTGAAATAAAAACTGACACCACATTGGGCATTTTGATCTTGGGTTTGACCCAGCAACATGGTCTGGAATCAGGACAAGATTGCTGAAGAACTATAAACAACTGAGGCAAGAGAGAAGCTTTTTTTTTTTTTCTTTAAACTCTTTAGGATGTGATATGAATAAAATTAGAGAAGGCAGTATGTGGCTTTTCTGGTTTTCCTGCTTTCACTCCTAACTATTTTCATCAGGCAAACCCTCCACCCCCAAATCTCTTTTTCATTTTTCTTGGGAATGAATGGATAAAAGGCAGAAAACTCACTACACAATTTCATACTTCAGTTTATGTGAAATGCATATAAAATGCATATAAATGTAGCAAATTCGAGAGAAACAGAGAAGCTCTAGCCAGTGTCCTTTGTTGCTGGGTCCTGTCAGTTACTCCCAGGGAGGCTCCATTGAGCACAGCTGAACTGCATCCCTGCCAGTACCATACTTTCTGTCCACATGTAGTGTCTTCAACTTCGATGAAGGCAGGGTCAGACCACAGGGTCAAATGGTTTTACCCTACTATTTAGTTGATGTTCCCTGAGCCCTTTAAAACTTTCTGAGCTCCCAAATATTAAATCATTTTAACGAATGCAATGTTTTAAATCTGCTGTTTAAAAATTTAAGTTAGCCACTTTTCCGTCAACAAATATACATGAGTGTCTACAACTTGCAAGCTCTGGCTGTGCTCTGGCTGCCACAGAATAGAAAGATGCTTGACCCCTACCCCAGTCCTTCAGGTTTCTTGCAGTCCAGGAGTCTTTAGTTGTATACCTAAATATAATGACCTCGCTTTCTCTAGATCAGTCTTCTGTTTTTGAAAATTCCATATTCCATTATCACAAAGTTATTTGGCTTGGTTTGTGTTAGGAGAGAGTCACCTTTGCTCTCATCTCTTTGAAAATTCTGTTTGTTTATATATTACCATTTCAATTTTACAATCACCCTGTGTGGGATAAAGGCTTGAAAGAGGTATGATGAGCACCTTAGAGGGGGATAAGAAGATCAGTTTCCTCATTTCACAGGTGAGGAAGCTGAGTGCCAAAAGCCCAGGATGAAAGGTCCAAGACCTGCAGCTGGTTACAAATGAGCAGAGGTCTCTGGATGCTCACACTAGGATGATTTCCCTTCTCCTCAATGATTAGACAGAACCAAGCATCCCAGGGGTGACTGTTTGCAGGCCATGCTACCGGTACCCAGGCAGCTTTCAGCGTGGTGATTTCACCACACAATGTAAACAGATGGCCCGTGGTTCCAAGAACTAGCTGAATACTTCAATCTGTCCACTCCAGCCGTTAGGGTGAGCCGACCATCTCTAATTCATACTGCAGGCCAGAGTGCCATAATTACTGCTTGATCATTTTAGATTTGGCGGACTTAAAGAAAGAGCACTCTTCTGCCTTTGCTAGAATTTAAAAAAGATATTTAGAAAATAGCAGGAATGTGTCATCTTTGTTGTTTTCATTGTCCATGTCAACTAAGAACGCATTTTCTTAAGAGATTTGTGTAACTGTTCTTTTGTCTTGATCCAATTGTTAGAAACTAATTTCCCTTTGTTTTCACAGCAACATCCTTGACCTAACTGCTTTGCTCTTTATGTACACACAAAGTCATAAAAATCCTTTAAGTCTGTATGAATATCCCTCACAACATCTAAGAGGAATCCATTCAGTTTGGAGTAGTTTGGCTTGAAGGGATTTAATTGCTGCAAACTGTATTTGTAAACTAGTTCTTTCCACTACATCTAACAATTTTGTGAAGTAATTGTTAGCAGAAACAAAATCTGTATTTATTAATGTTTACTGTTTTTCAGCTGAAATTAATTTTCAAAGCATACTTTTGAGTGCCATTTACATTCAAAAATAAACACAGCAGATGTGTTATTAGGCCGGCTTCAGGATATTCTAGGAGGCCTAATGTGCCAACATTTACTGCATCAAGGCAAATGAGTAAACCTCCAGAGTGATCAGCTCCACAGAACTAATGTTTTATCTAATCCAAGGCTTGAATGAGACATGAACAGATTTCTGCTCTGCTACGCTACCAGTAATTAGCAAAGTCTCCCTAGGTCTAGTTACATTTAGAATAAAGTAAATAATATTCATGATTTGGCCATTTCTGATACATTCCTGTGGCTTCTAAAATTGAAAGAATGAATTCAAACAAGCTGTTGCATATAGCAATCACCATAAATGCTTCTCCAAATAGTGTCGATTTTTATTTGGAAAATCTAAAGATCCATATACCTAAGTCTTATACTAAATAATATTCATGGTAGAGCTGCTTAATGTTGCTTTTTGAAAACTCCAAGAAGAATCATTTATACTGATATAATTTTATGTCTCATTTTCTGGCCTCACTGAACAGAAGAGGACCTGCTAGAAAGTCTCCTGTCTTCAGTTATCTTTTGCATATTTCTAAAAATAAAATGGACATCTTGTTAAAATATGGCAAAATGCCTGTTTTATTGCAAAAGGCTTCCTTTTCACACAGAAAATGGACACAGACACAGGTTCTCAAATTGCTAGCTTTCCTCAGCAAAGAAAGGTGACAGGGCGAATTCGTTCTCTCTCCTTCAGAATAATGCTTTCCTCAGATCATCCTCTGCTGTGGTTGGGCTCCACCTACCCAGGAAGGCAGGTTACCCTCCATGACAGCGGAGACATCTGCAGTATCTCTCCTCAGCCAGGATTGTCCACCTTCATAAAGTCCCAAAGGCATTGAGATGCAGCTTTTCTTGCTGCATCTGTTTTGATGCAAACCCTACAAATGGAAAAAAGAATTTCCTAGTCCCAAACACTCTGGGGGAAGCTCTTTGATCTTCTGTCTTGCAAGATGGGGTTTGAGTTTTAAGAAACAAATTTTTATGATGGCAAAGACCTTTGACGAGGCAAATAACATGTGGTAAACTAAGGAGCGATTGAAGATTTTGGTTTGCTAGGTTTCAGGAGCATCCCCCTTTCCTTGTAATGATGTAGTGGAACATTCTCCACTTCAGAGACTTTTAAATGTCGATGTTTTTCCCCAGCAAACTTTCAAAATTGGTTTTATTTTTCTTACCTAACTGACGATTACAGGGTTCCTGTGAATTCTCTGCTCTTAGATAAGTTAGTGTTTCTGGATACAGAGAGTACTTGTTGGATGTCTGTTGGCTCAGTAGTTGTGTGTCACCCTGAGGCTCTGGCTTAATTGGCAGCTCCACCCATGGGCAGTGGTGCCCCAGCAAGGGAAGGTAGGAAAGTTAGGCAGAGCAGAACGGCTGTTTCATTAGGTTCTCCTGACTACCTGGATTATTTACTGTCTTAACCCCACGTTTTTTTAAAAAATTTTTAAAAATTATACTTTTAAGTTCTAAGGTATATGAGCACAATGTGCAGGTTTGTTACATAGGTATACATGTGCCATGTTGTTAACCCCATCTTTTAGGGCAGTAAAAAATAAAATGAAATAAAGATATTTCAAAGGGAAGACTTGTGTGATTGCTCCATAACTGTGGATCTCCTAAAAAGTATTTTTTTATATGTGCCCCTCAACATTCTCAGTTGCTAGTGTGCCAAAATTGTATGAGTTGTAAAAGGTAAATATAAATTGAAAACAAAAGCGCCACTGTAATATCTGGCACATGGTATTAAATAAATGTTAGTTGAAGGCCGGGCGCGGTGGCTCAAGCCTGTAATCCCAGCACTTTGGGAGGCCGAGACGGGCGGATCACGAGGTCAGGAGATCGAGACCATCCTGGCTAACACGGTGAAACCCCGTCTCTACTAAAAATACAAAAACTAGCCGGGCGAGGTGGCGGGCGCCTGTAGTCCCAGCTACTCCGGAGGCTGAGGCAGGAGAATGGCATAAACCCGGGAGGCAGAGCTTGCAGTGAGCTGAGATCCGGCCACCGCACTCCAGTCCGGGCGACAGAGCGAGACTCCGCCTCAAAAAAAAAAATAAATAAATAAATAAATGTTAGTTGATACTGAACTATAGAGCCCTATACACAAATATCCTTTAAATGGAGAATTTTATATTGTAAAGGTCACATGATTCTCTTTTTATGCTGCTGGCAGTTCTCCATGATAGACATTCTAAATATTGAATATTACTATCTTTATTTTTGAAATGAAAGGAACGGGGAAAAAATGTAAAAGATTAGCCTAAATGATGGTATGTGGTCACAGACAGAGGAAGCAGTGAAGACTGATTTGTTTTGTTCCATTTCATTTTTGTTCAGAAAGGCAGAAGTGAGTTAGTTTTTTAGGAAGTTGCAGTATCCAACGTTTTTTGTTTAATTTTTGAAACAGTTTTGCTTATGTGGGTTATACTTGCTTTTAAGGTTTATTCCTGTTGAAACATGTAGATCTGGTTAATTAAAAAACTACTGTGAAGTATTCCATTCTCAAATTCTCAAGTTTCTTGCCTTTTTTTTAATAGTTAAAAAATTTGAATTCCTTACTAAAGCAGGAATGTGTATGACAGCCATGCAAGGCAGTACTTCTCATGCTAGTCAAGATTTTTGGTTAAAATCTTAGCAAAGACATGGCACTCTTAAGAATTTAGATTTCTAGGCACTGAGTAGTTGCATAAATTGGACATTGGCTCTTTGATTTAGTTTTGTACATGTATTCGAAGTAAGTTATTTATATAAATTACTAAACCTAACTCAGTATTTTTAATCATAATCTTCAGCATGCATCATTATATGTTGTAGAGGAAAAGAGCTTTTAATCTAATGGAATTCCAAATAATCTGTGTTGCCGTTCCTGAGAGAAATAGATAATGTTTGGGTAATGGTTATCCTGCAGCTGGTTTAGATGACGGTTGTGAACTGAGTGTTTGCATCTGCCCAAAATTCATAGGTTGAAACTGAAACCCCCAATGTGACTGTATTTGGAGATAGGACCTGTGAGATGATAAAGGCTAAATGAAGTTGTAAGGGTGGGTTTCTAATCTCACAAGGCTGGTGCCCTTATAAGAAGAGGAAGAGAGATCAGAGTTGTCTTTCCTCACCATGTGAGGACACAGCAAGAAGGCTGTTGTCTGAAAGCCAAACAGAGAGCACTCAGCAGGAACCAAGCCATGCTGGCAACCCCAAACCTGGACTTCCTAGGCTCCTTGACTGTGAGAAATCAACCTCCGTGGTCTAAGCCACCCAGTCTGGTATTTTGTTACGGCAGCTCATGCTGACTAATATAATAATCGATGTATTATAACACTTGTGGGGACCTTGCAATTTTAAGGAGTGACCAAAACATGAGTCGTCCTGGGTTTTGTTTATATTCTGTGTCTCAGAATCAGTGAAGCAAAGAAGTTGATGCTGGAGTAATCTTTTGCTACCTCCTCAAAATGGCCCAATGAGGCCAGTGTTTATCGCTGCACATTATCATCATTACTACCTTAAGGATGAGGGAACTTACTTGCCAAGAGTCACACAGTTAAACTTAAAGTACAAATTCAGAGGTCTTTCTATACCACACTGCCTTTTAGTTTCAAAATTCCGTCCTGAATCATTTTATTGGTATGACTTGCATCACCCTAAAGAGAGCTCTGATCTCAGGGAAGCTTTGTACAAAGAAAGGGAACCATAGGAGCTGGATGACATTTAATCGACCCAGAAACTTCTAAAAATTCCAAAGGCAATGTTATGTGGAGTTACATGCTACTTACAGAAACCAGCTTCCAGCAAGTGGCTTACCAGGACTAAGGAGGTAGCAAAAGGTAACTGCTGAAGGTGAGAGAGTGGCTTGGTGCGGTGTTTTCAGAACAGAATCTATCAGTCAAGGTCCTGGCAGGAATAGTACTTTCAGGCTGGGTGTTTGATGAAAATTTCTAGGAGAACATGAACAGGGTTTTCAAAAAGTGACTAAGGCTGGTGTAGCACCCCTAAGGGGCATTAAGAATGCAGGGCCATTATTATCCTAGGCCTGAAGAGGACAGTGCGGGCGAGCAATTATAGGAGCCCAAAGACAGAATTGTGTGAAAAGGGCTCCTGACAGGAGCTTTGACCTTCTGTGGAGAGTCACAGCCTGTCCACAGCGACCCCTCATTCTCTTCCTACCCTCTGCACTCTGCAAACCAGGGGAAGTGGGGCCGTGTCTCAACACAAGCAGAAGCCAAAGGACAAGGGAGTGCTGATAGCTATATAAATCTCTTCCTGTGCATGCACATACATGTATACACACACACACACGCATGCGCAAGTGTGTGCACGTGAGGATAGAGAGAGGATCTGCCTGGATAGGCAGTTGAAATGTATCAGACTCCCGCATTGTGGCCCCTCAATACCCCATGGTCTGATCTATCCCTGCCTTCCTGCTCACCACACAGCATTCACTCTGCTCAGCCACACTGACCCTGGGCCATGGGTCATTTGTGCGATTCTCTGAGAGGCATTGTTCTTCCTCAGCTCAGGCACCTCCTTTTCAGAGAGACCCCTTTTCCTCACCAGAGTTTCTCCTCTTCCTTAAGTTCTCCATTTTTACCCACATGTGACCCCACTCACCCTTTTCTTTGATTCCCTTGTTTTGTTTCCTTCGTGCAGCTCCTAGTTTCTTAGGTTGGGAAGATACTTGTCATTCATCATCCCCTGTATTTTTGAAAACTCCAGGAGATCTGCGCCTTGTCTGCTTTGCTCCCTGCTCTATCTCTAGCCCCTGGAACAGTGCCTGGCATTTTGTAGGCTCTTGAGATAGGCTTGTTGAAGTGCTGAATGAGAGAATGAATGAACAAATGGAGTGTTTGGGGTGTGCAGTGTAAAGCACAACTTAATAACCAAGACTCTGGAATGTAGCAAATAAATAAGGTGGCCGAGGGCATCAGGCCAAGATATGTGGAGTTCTACAGCAAAGAGCATCAAATTATGTCTGTATGCTGTCGCTGTTGAATTTACTGGCCCCAGGATTACACTGAACAAAGTCATTATTGAACCCAGCATTTCAACAGTGCTGTCCTTGCTGCCTGTTAGAAAGCATAAACTGGAAGTCTTGATAAGTGGCAGCAAATGCTTTTGTTTTCCGTGAGAATCTCAGAAACATCAGGGACAAAGTGAATTTAATGCTTTTCTTGAGAAAGTCGAACAGTTTAGGTGATGCGTTTACATTTTTTTCATACTGTATGATTTAATTCTCCATACAGTTCCTATATATCAGAGTTTATGATCTTGATTCCTTTGACTAGCATTTTAAATATATTTATTGAATTAAATTTCTTATTCAATTTGTGGGTCAGGGGGTCCAGTATGCCCCGTTAGCTGACAGATGGACTGACCATGACTCTGTTTTTTTCTGCCAAGCTAAGCTTCTCTTAAGCTGCATTTCTGCTTGCCCACGGAAATCCTGCCCGTCTTTCCATCTCCACTTCTCTCAACAGCGCCTTTACTTCACACTTGTACATTTTTTTGATAATTAACAAAAATCACATTTTCCCTTTTAGAAACAATTGAACTTTGAATTTTGGGATTCTTGCCCCACTTAAGATGCTTGAAGAAACTCGAGTGAGTGTGTGAATTAATTAAGAGGTATTGAGTGGCTCCACCACGCTGGGTGCTGTCTGGGCCCTGAAAACACCAGGAAGAACAAGGCAGACTTGGTTCACTTCTTACGGAGCTTCTTGTGAGTAGGGGGAAGATTTTTTAAAAACCAAGAAAATAGAAAACAAAGAAAGGAGTTATAAGCTGTGTAAGGTAGAGCATCCCCAGGGGCCCCACTTTAGGGAGAGTCATCAAGGGGGCCCTTTCTGAGGGGTAATCTAAAGGTAGATGGGAAAAGCAGGTGGGAGGGGGACACTCTGACAAAGGGAACAAGGCCACGTCCCTGAGTGAGGAGGGAATGCTGTATTTGTGGCAGTGAGAAAAGGCCGCCAGGAGTGAGGTGCCCTGAGTTAGGGAAGAGTGGCTTGCAATGACCCTGCAGGCCGTGGCAGGGATGTTTAACTTCATTCTAACTGAGGTGGATGCCTTTGATAGATTTTAAAGAGGAGAGTGATACGATAGCATTTCCATTTTAAGATACACTTGCCTGTCTGTAGTGAGTGAATCAGAGGCAGAAAGTGTAGCAGAGTAAATCAGTTAGGAGGCTATGGCGTTGGGCTGTAGGCGGCTGAGGGGAGGCCATTAATGTTCAGGAGGGAAAAACGATAAAGTGGGATTGTGGGTTTGGGGTGGTAAAATGAATAATTGCTGTCCCGTTTCTATTTGCTTAATGAAGTAAGGTAAAGTTGTCAACTGAGAATAAGGGCAGAGGGGGAGGTGTGGAAGGTCTGAGGCAGAGCTGTGGAACAGCCATCTTGGGAAGTGGGAAAGAGTCCACTCCAGTAAAAGAGGAGAATTGCTGGCTGCGTGGAGTCCCAACTGAGATGTGAGATCCTGAATTTCACAGACGACCACTGTACTTGATTACATGATTTTCTCCTGCAGTATTCAGTTGTTGGGAACACTGAACTGTTAAATATAAGGCTAGTCCTGTGTACTTTAAGCTGGAGGATTGAATTAAAACTAAGAATCTACTCATCTAATAGTGGTAGTTGCATTAATGGAAGTGACCATTAACATTTTGAGGAAGAATTGTCTTTTCATTGTGTTAGACAGCTTTAATAGTCACTTCCAAAATGAAATAGACACCAAGCAGGGATTGGTGACAAATTGTTTATTTGTGACACTCTCTGAACAGGCAGTTGGCGAGGCCTGCAGTACTTCATCTTATAAAGTAGCGTGCTGAGGAGGTGTTGAGATTCCAGACATAGTCATGGAAATGACCCCAGTGTTCTACAGGGGGCCAAGGTGATGCTACATATATTGAGGATGTCAAGGACAAATATCCTAAATCAGTTATTTCCATAACAATCTTTTCACAAATGGAAAATCACTTGTAGTTGTGGCAAACCGACTGAGCTTGCTTTTAATTTTCTTGAAATGTCCTAACTACGGTTGGGTTTGTTTTATGGAAATGTGTGTGTGGAGGTGTTTTCACATAGGCATGCATCTGTGTGAAAGTATGTGTGGGTGGGCAGTGGTTGTTTTCACTTCGTCAAAACCAAAGCGTCTGCTCCCAACATCAGTTCTTTCCACAGTATGCACACGCAAAAAATAGATCCGGTTGGTTCTGAGAATAGGCCAGTGTTTCTAAATATTTTATCGTCTCAGGTTACCTGTTTGGGAAGCTTTTCTGCTTTCCAAGGGCTGTGTAACCCTGTTTTAATATTCTTTTCCACTATTGTGGGCAAATGCTCCTGGGAATATGGCTGTGAGTGGCCTTATTTGATACAACAGTGATGATGGGAAGCAGCTTTGAAATGGGATCCATATGAATTCAAAATGGACTAGAGCAATGATTTCCACCTTTTGGGAATCCCACTTTGTGAAAGGAAGGAAGTTTCTTAGAGAGGTTCTGTTGCTTACACTTTAAATATTAGTGAAAATTAATATTGTTTGGAGACTTTTATAATCCCGCTTGAGAGGACCACAGCCATCTTGGTGGTGGGTTGTTAATCACAGCTGCAACTGTGAGGCCTTGGCTAATGCCTCTACTGAAGCATAAAGCTGTGCACACTAAGGGTTGCTAGAAATACCCATAGCACTGGGGCTTTGAGCACCAGGGGAAAGAAGGGCAGGAGAGAGTCCACATTGTCTCCCTTCCTATCAGAAAAGCATGTCCTCTTGTCCTGGGTAACAAGATAACCTGTCTTACACAGGCAATGACTTAAGCCTTGAGAAGAGTAATGGACCCAGATTCAGGACCTGGCTCTACCGTACCTACAACAGCCATGAAACCTTGAGCTGCGATTCAACTGGGAGCTTGTCAAGTGTTGTAAAGCTTAAACAAGCCTTGCAGATTGGGCTATACAATTGTGGGATGTCATCTGAGTCCATCAGTGCTTCTCAGCTTCATTACTCGTCCTTTGTCAGTTTGTCCTAATCAGTTTGCTCTTCTGCTTTCCTTAGCAGCATCTCTCCTCAAATGTCTAATCTCAGAAACTTCCATTTAACAAGGAAAACACTGAGCATAAACTCCCCCAAGTTCCTAACCTCCTGCCTACCAAATGATCTTTATGGGCTCCTGTCCCAGATGGACTCCTCTTCTGAGCCAGTGAGCTGGGCCTCGTTCCCTCCCATGGTCACATATCCTTACAGATCTTGCTTCATCATTTATCCTCTTGGTTTCTGTGTCAACTTTTCAGCCTGATTGTCTCCTTTCTGTCACCAAATTATCAAGACCCAATTCTTTCTCTTTATAGAACAGCCCCTCTCTTAGGGATGAATCTTAGCCTCTTAGACCTAAGATGTGGTGGTATCCAAGATTCTTTTCTCTCTCTCATGCTCAGATCTAGTGAATCAGCAAATGCCCACTCTCTCTTTCCTCTCTCCATTCCTCCAGCCACTTCCTTAATTTGGACCCTCATCATCTCTAATTAGGATCATAGCGATAACCTCTTAACCAATCTTCTTGACTCTTCTGCCCTTAAATTTGTACTCTGCAGATCTGTCTGAGAAAAGAGGGGATGAGATCATTTCCTAAGGCAGTGGTCCTCATTGTGTGCTCTCCTGGCCAGGAGCTTCAGCATCACCTGGGAACCTGTTGGAAAGGCACATTATCGGGCCCACCCCAGACCCACTGGATAGAAATGCTGGGGAGTGGGCCGCATCGGTTTCTGTTTAATGAGTCCTCTGGGTGATTCTGATGAGGTAAAGTTTGAGAAGCACCGTCCTCAAAGATAATCAAGGTACTATTAACCAAAGGACGGGAAAGAGATTCTGGAAAGTACAATCTTGTCTACTACAGGGTTCTATGCTACAGCAAGCTCCCAAAGGACCTCATTTCTAAAGTGTTGTATCTCCAGGTGCAAACCAGGCTCCTGGTTTCTTGAATGAATGCCTGAATGTGCCCAGTGCTTGGCTGTTCCAGGGACAGAATTGAGGTTACTTTCTTTTCTTTCTTAGTTTTTTTCAATGAGTTTTAGAGATTTACTCATGCTGGGAATCAACAGGCTATCACTTGGAATCTGAGAACAAATGACCTTTGTTGGCTGGAAGCTGCATCATCTCCCTAAAGCTTTATGACAGCAGAAGTCCCTGGTACCGTGACCCTTGAACCCAAACTTTTGTAGCTGTCTCCCTTGTCTCAGTTAATTCTGACCTCACTGGGTAGATGGCATTTGAGTAAAAGGGTTAAAAAGAATTCGGTAAGTGGAAAATGAGGGGAAGATCATTTCAGGCTCAACGAATGCTATAAACAAAGACAAGAGGGATGAACTTACAAGACATGTTACGCAGCCAACAAAAGTAGAATGGCATGGGCTGAACAGAAGACATGAGACTGAAAAAGTAGTTTGTAATCAGTCCTGAAGAGTCCACTAAGGGAGTTTGGACTCTATATGAGAAACTGAGTAAAGGATAAGTAAGAGTCACTGTGTGAGAAGTGTTATATCCCATAGTTGTACCTTAGAGGTACCTCTATGTAATTTTATTTCCCAGCAGAAGACATGGATAGCAACTTATACTTAGGTAGATTGAGAGCTCAGTTGAATAAGTTTGATAAATCCACCTGACTCTCTGCCTGGGGAACAGAGGTAACAGCTACCTACACATTAGCATACTAGGAAACAGTAAGAGATCCACTGAGACTGAGCTGCAGATATCTGGTTGTTCTTTCTTCATTTTCTAAGGTGCAGACAATGGCTATCCAGGTGTGAGCATCTTTAGCGGTGACATATTAGCTCAGAGACATGGGAGCTGAGACAACCATGGGACTGTGAAAAAGTGCCTTAAATAAGGCTCGTTCCTCCTTGAACACTCCCTCCCTGACTTGCCTTCGCTCATCTACCTGGACATCTCTTACTAAGGGAATGCTTCTGATCTTCCAGAGTAAGGATTGCGGCTTATTAAAGGAAACAGCTGTTAGGTTCCTATTACATGACTGGTTTTGAACAGGCACCAAGACATATTTCCATCTGATGGCCAGCGTTAACCTTTTTAAGTGGCTGAAAAGCTAAATATCCCTGCAGGTGATCAGTGTGATCCTCAGTCATTAGTTTAGCCTCTGGCTGTTTTGGTTTCAGAGTGATAATAAAGAACGTAGTGAAGAAGCCACCACAGAACCAGCGCAAGCTCACAGGGGAGCTTCAACTGCCTGCCTCTGGTTAAAATGGATTTATTTGCTCAGGTTAAAAGATTTGCTACCCAGACCAGACTTAAAAGTCTGAGACAAAGACTTAACAAGGAGGAGAAACAGAAGGTAGTATGAGGGTTTTTGTTGTTGTTGTTGTTTTTTACAAAAATTGTCAGTTTTTCTTGTTGCTTAATTTTCCATCATTATATTTTGGGAGATGAAAGAAAGAAATGAGCCATCCTTTGACTCCAACTGCAAGACATCTCTGCTTCGACTGATAATAAAAAAAGAGCTGGATGGTATGAAGCCCCAGAAACGCAGCTCAATCACTCCCTGCAATTACTGTGTCTTATTGATAACTTGCAGCTCTATCCAGCAAACGCCATCTCTGGAACAAAGCCTGTCACAGATCAGACTGAATCCATTAAAAAGCTTTGATTAACATGTCCCTGGGGTGTGCTGTGGAAACTTTTAACGCCAAAGACAGCCTATTGCTGCTGCTTCTGAATTGTCCTCCTGAAACACTCTTGTGTTTTAATCTAGTGCACAGTTTAAATTAAAAAACGGCAATGACTTTGTGTGACCTAAATACAAGCCACTTCTATTCAGGGTGGGATTTATCAACTGCTGACAGACTAAGTGTTCAGAGAAGCAACAATTAACCTTACTGTGTGGTGGCTAATATTAATTATATATATATATATATATGTATAATACATATGTGGTGTGTATAATCTCTTGTTCTTTCTTCTATTCTTAAACATGGCCCAGAGAAAGGGTCATAGTTAATGTGCTTAATCTAGTGGATATAAAGCTTTGTGTTCATCCTTAGTAGAAAACAAATTTGCTTATATTTGAGGAGCACAAGAATCACCCTCCCTGGTGCTTTTTTACTGGTCTCTGATGTGGATGTGGTAATAAATTGCAGCCTTTTGAAGCAAAGACGAAGCTCAGTCTTCCAAACGTGGAGTTGTTAGGGGCAGGGACCTGCTGGTTGTCCACACAGATATCTCCCCTTCATTCTATGGGGGGAAATTCAATCTTGAGGGAGGCTCTGTAAGGGGTGTGTGTGCGCACATGCGTGTATTTCTTTATTGCTAACATACACTCTCTCAAAATGCTAGTGCTAAATGGTTAATGTTATGAACTACATTATGCAATAAAATAATTCTCTTAGATGCCATAAAAAGACACTGTGAAAACTCCCTACAGAAGGAGAGCACCTACCTACTGCTCTTCACAGTATTTTAAAATCTCTGAAACTGATTGAAGACAAAAAACTTTTTGTGGTAGGATTATTGAAGCAAATTTATTATTGGCAGCCATTAATTATGGCAAAAAGATAAGAACGAATGAAAGAGTATCGGGCAGAGAATGTAGCAGCCCTGGGGCCCCTCTACTGCCTGCCTAAACGTGTAAAGAGAGCCTTTTCCCCTCCATCACTAGAGAAATGAAGTCACACTCTCCTTTTAAGGCTACATCCTACCACTGACTGGGAACTCATGGCACCTCCATCTTTTATCACATATAGTGATATATAGGTATAGAGGGGGACCTAAGGGATCTTAGATTGAAGAAAATTTATGGCCATTCAAATAAAATATATTCTGGTTAGTTTTGGGTATACAAAAGTGTAATGGTCAGCATTGTGAAGTGGGTTGACACAGGATGGGTGATGTCTGTCAAATGAGAGTTGGGAGGACATGATTTATGAGGCAAATAAGGCCTAACATTTAGAACAGAAAAATATCAAACATTTAATGTTTTCTTTTTTGGGGAATTGAAAACGTTTTTCTTTTGTTCCTTCAAAACTCACCGAAAGCTCAACAGAATCTAAGATTCATGAACGTATGTATCCTGGTGTTTTGTTCATGGCAGTATCTCTAGCTTCTAGAACAGTAGTAGCACATAGTAAAACACCCAACAAGTATTTACTGTTATTTGCATTGGATTCTCAGCAGAGAGAAGCTCATGAGACGTTATTACCAAAATGAGCAAGCCATAGCTGTTCCTCCCTCTCGGCTTGTTTCATCACAGGGATGTTAGGCATCCTGGTTGCTCACAGGTGTACCCTTCCCCTACCATCCTTCTTAACTTCAGACTTCTGCTAGCAGATATTCATTATGAGAGCAGCAACTTTGGTTTTGACAAAAGTAGACCTTCAGCACTTCAAGGGCATCCAACAGTGAGCTAACATACCATTGGGGAGCCCAGCACTTTATATTGAGTCTAGGTTCTGTTCCACACCTCTATTAATAGATAGTCTCTGGCAGCCTGAGATAAAGTGGAGTCAAAGTACTTTAGAATGAATAGAATGGTGGTGACTGGATCTTTCTGAGCAGGATCTTTCACTCAGGCTAGTTTCTGACCTGGTTAACTCTGACTGACTTCCTTTCCACTGATCTGCAGGACCATTTGTCTCCCAAAAGAACAGCATTTGATATGAGCTAAGCATGAGACTGCTCGGTAAGAAATTCCTTGGAGAAGAACAGAGGTAGATTTGGAGCAATTGATCATGCATTTGCAAAACCAAACATCACTCTCCATGCCATACCTGTCCAGAAATTCTAATTTTCTTCTAAATATTTTATATTTGGCTTTGAAAGTTTATTTCCCCCTTCCATACCCACCCTTGGATCTGGTATTGTACTTCCACTACTTCCTGGTCAAGGAAGTGGTCCAAAGGCATGAGAAAAATAAGCTGTTCAAAAGCAGCCAATGGGCATTC
Source organism: Piliocolobus tephrosceles (assembly GCF_002776525.5). Lineage (NCBI taxonomy): Eukaryota > Metazoa > Chordata > Mammalia > Primates > Cercopithecidae > Piliocolobus > Piliocolobus tephrosceles. The sequence continues at coordinate 165,436,800 of NC_045437.1, forward strand.
TTCACTATAGGAAAAAATTGGGGGAAAATGTAAATGTTCCAATGTAACCTAATTGTATACTAGATCACTACTAAAAAGGCAAATAATAATAGAGGGAAATATGTAAGTGAAGAAGTGCTAAGCAAAAAGTAAAACAATCTAATGTAAAAACATAGGTTACAGCTAAAAAAAGGCATTAATAAGTATTTCAGAAGTCAATTTTTATGGAAGTGGGGAAGAGCAACAATCATTTATTGAGCTTTATTTCCCAAGACTTTCACAAATGTTCTCATAACAAGTGTAGGCAGTCAGCATTAGTATCACCATTTTACACATGAAGATATCGACCTTCAAAGAGGTCAAGAAAACACTAGGAGGAAGAGACAAACTGAGAATTTCAACACAGATTTTTTCTGATGCTGAACCCAAATTCTCTCCATTACGACAAAGAACTTAATGTTTATTTGATTATTCTTCTCTGTAAAGTTGCATTAAATTGCAATTTAAAAAACATCATTTGATATAATTGCTTCAAATATTAGTAGATCACGAGTTAGCATTCACGTTACATTGATACACTTGAGCCAAATAAAAATAGATGCTTATGAATATATTTAATTTCCAATTGGGAAAAAAGGAAGAATGTTAGCTAACTTGATAGATAAAAATCTTTCTCAGGCAGTTCAGCTTTTTTTCCTCTTCAGTGCCAATGCATTTTCTGGTACTGTTTGAACTATAGGGCACAGGCTCATCTTTGAGGGAAGTAATATTAAGAATGTAGATTTGTTGCTAACTCAGTGTTGAAAAATGAACAAGCATGTGACCTTTTAGCCACTATTTCTAAATCTTAGATCTATCCAATTTACAGAATTAAACTTACAAGGCAAAAGCTGGGTGTGGGGGCTCGTGCCTGTAGTCCCAACTATTTGGGAGACTGAGGCCAGAGGATCACTTGAGCCCAGGAATTTGAGGCAGCAGTGAGCTATGATAGTGCCACTGCACCACAGCCTGCGTGACAGCGGGAGACCCTGTGTCTAAAAACGGAAGAAAGAAAATTAAACTCACAGGTCTAAATACCTATAAATATCCATATCCTATTAATCCCTATCTGTTTCTCTTTTGCTCTGTGTCACTCTTCATTAGTGGAGTAAAAGATATTTCTAATGCCTAAAACTTAAAGAAAAATTTAATACAGTACTGACAAGCATCTTTGATTATGCAAATTATCTCCTTACCTTTATGATGTATTTAGTGCCCGGGTGAAGGAAACTTTCCTTCTGACCTCCAAAGCTTCAAGAATTTGGGTCTATAAAATAAACAGACAACAGATAGATTAGCATGAGAAAAGGCATACAAATTTGTTAACGGGCAAGGACACAGGAGTCACACAAAGTATGAAGGGCGAGATGATTGAAGCTTGAATGTCCTCTTCATATGGGAGGAGGAAACAGGAGACTAATATGATTTTGCTCTCTGTTCCCACCCAAATCTCCTCTTGAATGGTAGTTCCCATAATTCCCATGCATTGTGGGAGGGACACAGTGGGAGATAATTGTATCATAGGGGTGGTTTCCCCCATACTGTTCTCATGGTAGTGGGTAAGTCTCATGAGATCTGATGGTTTTATAAAGCGGTTCTCCTTTCTCTTGGCTCTCGTTCTCTTTCACCTTCATGTAAGAAGTGCCTTTCACCTTCCGCCGTGATTGTGAGGCTTCCCCTAGTCACGTGGAACTGTGAGTCCATGAAGCTTCTTTTTCTTTATAAATTACCCAGTCTTGGGTATGTGTTTATCAGCAGTGTGAAAACAGACTAATACAGGGATGTAGGCAATTTTAGAGAAAGAGTAAATGATTTTTAGGGGGATGAATGGACCCGAAGAAAAGACAATAATCTGGAACAAAGTTCCTCTGGGCTCTGGGTGTGATGCCAATTCTAGTCTTCTTTCCTTTTAGTTAATCTTCCTGGTTTGATGAGATTATAGGGAGGAGGTCCAAAACAATTGCATTCCTTCTGGAGGAACATTGTTAGTCAGATAGAAGAACTTCAAAGGGAACCCTTGCCTGTGCTTCTGGAGGAGCAGAGGGGCAACAGACAGGAAGGCAGGAGGTCACCTTGGTGCTGAGGTTGCTTCTTTAGTTGAAAGCACTGAGCATGTCCAAGTGCCAGGCTTTGAGGTATCATTTTTCTAAGCCCCAGCACTAGTTATTTCACACTTTGCTAACATGCCCAAAACATTTTATTTTCTAAGCAATGTATTAAGACAATGACACTCCACCTCATGTTCCAGGGAATTATATTAATTATTAATATGCACTGTATTATGTTACCATCTAGTATAAGACACATCCTGGGTTTACTCTATGACTAGTCAGTTTGGAAGACCACCTGGCTTGGAACCCTGAGTGGTCTATTGGGAAGAGCTTGCGTATTGGAAGTCAGCTCTCTATTTGGGTCCTGGCTCTCCTGCTTACCATCAGTGCGATGCCACACCATTTACCTGATTTTTTGAAACTCAATATTCCTCTTCCTTAATAGGATTAGAAAGGCATAGCATGCAGGTGAAAGACCTAGGATGATTAATTATACCAATTATATATTGGTAATATTAGTACAGCATAGAGTAGTGGTTCTAAAGTATGGTCCCCAGACCAGCAGCATCAACATCATGAATTACAAAGCAAGTTCTGGGGCTTGAAGCCAGACCTGCTGAATCCAAAACACTAGGGAGAGGGCTCAGCCATCTATGTTTTAGCAAACCCTCTAGGTAATCGTGAGGCCTGCTCAAATTGGAAACTATTAGCAGAGTGGTTAAGAGTGGGGAGCTCATTTAGAAAATTGGGTAATGCATACATTTACCTCATGCAGTAGTTGTAAAGAACTCAGTGTTTGGCACTGAGTGGGCACTAGATACATGTCAGTATGATTTACATCTGAGGAACAGAGTTTGTGTGCTGAAAATAGTATTTGAGTCAAATGTTCCTCTTAGGTAGGCAAAATATAATCGCTGCTAGGCGCATGAATTTTGGACTGAGACAATGTGTGTTCAAATCTCATTTCTGCCAACAAAGAAGCCATTAGTTTTGGGAGAGTGTCAAGGTCTCAATGTTCCTATCTGTAAAATGGAAATAGTAATAGTATCGACTTCAAGTAATTATAATGGCACTATAATATGAGTAGTAAGTTGCTGGCAAAGATTTTCTCCTTGACCAATCTTTAGTCAGGTTATGCTGATGCCTCTGCTGGACCAGACCTGACCTTAGGCATCTGTCTCTAGCCTTGTAGAATTCAGTTTTAGCAAGAATCTTGATAAGTTAGTTTAGAGAGAATCCCTACCCATGGTAATGGATGGCACGCACTATCTGATCGAATTCCTCATTGTCCACCATCCGCCAGCTGACGTCTGACCACTTTGGCCTGCTATCAGCAAGCATCTTGTTAGGATAGATTAACCAGAATCATTTTAGGCAGAATCCCTTCTTCCCATGATATTTCTTCTTTTCAATTTTCCATTCAGTGTCCCTCCTCACTATAAATCTTTACTTTTCCTTATATTCAGTGTTGAGCCCAATCTCTCTCCCCTACTGCAAAACTGCATTGCAGTAGTATCTACTTTCATCACAATAACCCTGAATAAAGTGTACCTAGCCATTTTAACAAATGTCAGAATAATTTTTTCTTTACCAGCATGTTGGATGAAAATGTTAGTTGTTAAGAATTAATCTTCAAATAGAAGTAGTCTAATTGAATGACAAATGCTCACCCACTGATTTTATGTCTTAAGATTGTCATGGAGAATTATCTTATCATAAATTCCTGCTTACTCTTGAAGCTTCAATATAATTTCACGACTTTTTTTAAGCTTTAGGATCAAAAAATATCACACGATTTTCAATGCAATTAGTCTGTGTGCTTAATTTGATGCTCCATTTAAAAAACAATACAGTGTCTCTGAAATAAGTACTGTATGGCCAGCATGGTGGTGTGTGCCTGTAGTCCCAATTACTTGGGAGCTCCTAAGGCAAGACACAGAAGTTTGAGGCCAGCCTGGGCAACATAGTGAAATCACATCTCAAAACATTTTTAAAAGTTGTAAAAAAGAGAAATAAGTACTATAACCAGCAGCTGCCATCCTATATGAGAGGGTTACTCGGTGTGTACATCTCCTGATGAAGGGTGACTCAGAGTAACGCCACATTTAGTTCAATGCCATACTCAGTTTCACACCGTCAGATGAGGCTTTGTTATTACCGAAGACTGAGGTCCGGTAGGTAGCCTGGAAAACGGTTCACAAAAGGCTCTCTGAATAGTGGATGCACATGCTTAACAAATCTGTTTTTGCTAGTCTCCATTACCTTCCTTCAGCAGGTGTAAAGCTTTAGTCCTGATATTCCTTTCCATTGTAGATGCCTGGCTCTAAGCCTTCTTTGTTTCTACCCAGATGCCAGCTTCTAGTTAACTATTCTTTTTTTTTTTTTAAGCTACCAACCATCTGGAGGAAATCTGATTGGGGCTAGGGTCATTTTTGTACCTTTTAAAATGCTGTGTAGGTAAAAGGATTTGTCAAACCCATGAATGACCCTTCTCAGATCTCAGAGGCACTTCAGATTGGCAAGGGACTCCTTCGTGAAGAAGCCGACTCAGGCAGAGGTAGCAACAGAGGCAAGGAGGAGCATGCTGAAGCTACAAGATGGGTTGAGAAATATAGATCTGCCCAATTATAATTCAAACAAAAACAAGTGAGAAACTGTAGTCGGTTGAGGCACTCTTGGCTGAGCATCTGGGCTTTGCATGCATGCATGCATAATTAGGCTTCAGGCAGCTGCAGGCTTCCACAGTGCAACAGGGCAGGCGGGATATCATAATACACAGTAGGTTGCATATCAATGAAACTCTTTTTAAATTCACATGATGCCTAAGATAAAAAGACATCAGCAAAAATTAAACAGCATTCAAAACGGCAGTGAATTGTGATACAGGCCACCAGGAAAACAATGAAACCCGACCTGGTTTCCCCCCATTGTTCTGTTTCCTTCACACAAATAGATTAGAGCAACAGTGCTGACTTTGTTTTAAAATACACACACTCATTAGATCAAAGCGATCAATGCACATTTAAGCAACTTTCAAGGCATCACAGGAAGAGCGAAATGGTCTGCTTTATTTTGAAAGACAACAGAGAAAAATCACACACATGCGTTGAGGCATTGTGATATGCAGATGGTTGCCTTTCAGTAGAATTAAATATTCATGGAAGATAAAAATCTCTCTCATATTTTTAATGTATATGAGGCTTTGGGCTCAATGCCCTCTGTGTTCACATAACAGACAGACCCTGTTCTCCAAACACATGGTTCTGCACACAAGGACGGCTCAGATCACATCCCGAGATGTCACCCTCGCCCAGGCTGGTCAGAGCCTTCCACCGCAGGGCTGCCCCATGGCAGCCAGTGACACCGCTGAGACAACTTTGCCATGGCCTTACTTTTATTTCCTTGGTTGTTCAGTTTATGGCAAAAGACCCTCAGCTGTGTTTTGTTTACTAATTCCCCCAAGCCTGCCTTAAATCCAGACTGCCAGGGCTACAGGAAATCTTTCAGGCCCCTGACAGGTACAGGGAGGTTTCTGAGGTACCTGGGTATTTGCATTTGCTTCTCTTACTAACCCAGGTGAAGCATCATAACCTTCCTGCTTTTTCTTGTTTATTCCATGTCTTTGTTTGACAGAGACTCAAAGGGATTTCTCAGAGGCTTTTAATCTGATTAACTACACATGGGTGACAACTGTGAGGGTTAGGATGCTACAGGACAGGCAGCACTGTCGGGTAGGGTCAGATTTGTCATCCCTCCTGCCCTCGCTTTCCCCAACACACTCCCAGTTTTCCCCTCCCCAACCCCGCGTGCTAACTCACTTAGAAAATAGGATTCAAGAGATACTTTTGTTGAGGAAGAGTAATAATAAAAAAAAGATGTGTTTCTTTTTCATAGGCTGCTGAAATAATGAATTTATTAACCGTAGATCAGTGAAATGAATGAAAACTAAACCTGCTTAAAGCAAGGCATTAAGAAGGTGAGAAAAAATAAATATTCCTCTACATATCAATTTGATTCTGAATTCAGTTCATTTTACTCCAGTTAGAAAATGGACTCCACCTATGACATTCACTGGAGTAGTCATCGTCTTCTACACCGTGTCATTTTCTGTGTTTCTTTGTACGTACATTCTTTTTCCTACGCTTTAAGACTGTATCCTCTAGAGAAGATGCGTAATTAAACAATGAGGAAGACTGAATCATCACAGCATTTTGTCGTTGACATTCAGGTAATTGTAGCTGCACATGACGTAGTTATTTGACCAGGTCTAATGTGTTTAATGTGTTGAATCGGTCTCTTGGTTGTTTTTTTTTTTTTGTCACTGCTGTTGCCCTTCAATAAATTCCATCTTATCTTCAACTTAGATTTAAACACACATGTTTTCTAGGTGTTGTTTCTGTGCTCATATTTTAAACACAAGCATAAATGTACTTACATTACTGGATTCCAAAATATAAATAGGTAGGACACTCAGGAATCAGATCTAACTTCCTTTTTTCCCCATCTGTGAACTGTGCTTTCAGTAAAAAGTAATGTTTCCATGTTGGGAATTCCCATTATTTCTTTTAAATATCCTCTAAAGCCCTGGTTTAAATAGGAATCAAAGTTCTTATTCCAGTGAGTTGAACAATGCAATAATATAGATGTAGGGATCAAAGACATCACTGAGCCATCAGTCTCCTGCCTCCAGTGTAGCCAACCATCCTCAGCCATCCCCAGAAGCTGCATTCTCAGGGGCGGCACCTGGGGCTGAACAGTGAGCTGGCCAGGCTGGAGGGAATCTCCTCAGGGAAATGTGTGAATAGACCCTGATTTGGATGCAATATCCTCCCCCGTGCCCTTTATTGAGGTATGATTAACACATCAAAATTGTATATATTTTTTACAACACAATGTTTTGATATATGCTGTGAAATTATTACCACAATCAAGCTAACATCCATCACCTCACATAGTTACCTCTGTTTCCCTGGTGAGAACACTTGAGATCCACTCTCTTAGCAAATTTCAAGTACACAATACATTATTACTAATTATGGTCACCAGGCTGAACATTAAACCTTGTGAACTTGTTTATTTTATAACTTAAAGTTCTGGCTGAGTGTGGTGGCTCATGCCTGTAATCCCGGCACTTTGGGAGGCTGAGGTGGGAGGGTCACTTGAGGCCAGGAGTTTGAGACCAGCGTGGGTAACATAATGAAATCCCATCCTTACAAAAATTTAAAAAACTAGCCGGGTGTGGTGGTGTGCACCAGTAGTCTCAGCTACTCAGGCGGCTGAGGTAAGAAGATCTCTTGACCCCAGGAGTTCAAGGCTGATGTGAGCTACGATTACCCCACTGCACTCCAGCCTGGGTGAAACAGCAAGACCTTGGCTCTTAAAAAAAAGAAAGTTTGTACCCTTTAAATAGTATTTCCCCTTTTTTTCCCATGACTCAGCCCCTGGTCATCACCATTTTATTCTCTGTTTCTATGTATTTGACTTTTTTTTTTTAGTTTCCACATGTACGTGAAACTATGCAGTATTTGTGTTTATTTATCTGGCTTATTTCATTTAGCATAATGCCCTCTAACTTCATTCATGTTATTGCAAATGGCTAGATTTCTTTCTTTCTTTTCTTTCTCTTTCTCTCTTTCTTTCTTTCTTGCTTTCTCTTTCCTTCCTTCCTTCCTTCTTTCCTTCCTTCTTTCCTTCCTTCCTTCCTTCCTTCCTTCCTTCCTTCCTTCCTTCC